>NW_026652280.1:34307896-34429590 GCF_009828535.3 Hylobates moloch
AAAAAAAAAAAAAAAGAAAATAGATTTCAGATCTTCTCATGATAGAATTGATGCCTGGGCTTTTTCATGAAGAAAATAAGTCTATGGTTCTGATATAGATGTTCAGAGGGCAGGCCCTGTCCAGGCCAGAGCTCGACATGAAACTCAGCACACCCTTGGTAGGATTCTCATTGCTGGTCACAATGAAGACCAAGGGCTTTCTATTGCAGAAATAGCTTTCATCAGTAACACAGCCTCTGAGGCAAGCTGTTGCACTAAAGCAAAGATTGGAGGGGTGTGTTTCCTCCATCATGATTTTAATATTCTACAAGCTGATGCTTCTCAGATTCTCCAGACTCTACACCAGGAGAGACTCTGTCATCCTCATTAACTGGAGGCTGCTATATTCGCATAGATACTCTATTCGCTACATGTTATGGGCTGTGTGCTCCCAAAATTCATATGTTGAAGCCTTACCCCAGGACCTTAGAATGTGGCTGTATTTGGAGATAGAGTGTTTAAAGAAGTAATTAAGATAAATCAAGGTCATTAGCATAGGCCTTAATCCAATATGACTGGTGTCGTTATAAGAGGAGGAAATTAGGACACAGATACATACGTTACAGAGGGAAGGCCATGTGAAGACACAGGGAGATGGTCTTCTGCAAGCCTAGGAGACAGGCCTCAAAAGAAACAATGCTGTAGACAACTAGGTCTTGGACTTTTAGTCTCCAGGATTGGTGCTTTAAATATCTGTTGTTTAAGCCATTCAGTATGTGTTTTTTTGTTGTGGCAATCCTGGGAAACAATACACTACCCAGGTTGTGAATCATGACACATGTGCAGGAGAAGAGTCCTTTTCTGACCAAGAGGGTAGTTTGGGCCTCTCAAATATAGTGGAAAGTATTTCTGAGTAAGATTCTTTTCTAGGAATGAATTAATGGCATTTGCAGCAACCTGGATGGAATTGAAAACTATTATTCTAAGTGAAGTAACTCAGAAATGAAAAAGCAAACATAGTGTGTTCTCATCATAAGTGAAAGCTAAACTATGAGGATGCAAAGGCATAAGAATGATACAATGGACTTTGGGGACTCAGAGGGAAAGGGCAGGAAGAGGGTGAGGGATAAAAGACTACAAATTGGGTTCAGTGTATACTGCTTGGGTGACGGGTGCACCAAAATCTCACAAATCACTACGAAAGAACTTATGTAACCAAATACTTTAACTGTTCCCCAAAACCTATGGAAATAAAAAATTAATAAAAAGATTCTTTTCTAATGTATATGGCTGAATTATGAAGTTTTCTCAACCTGATTTCTCTGCAGCCTTCTGCTAACTCTTTCAGAGGAGCAGTGAATATTATTTCTGGTAAGGCCTACACACTTTTCCAGTTAACTTGCCTCAGGCATCTCATCTTCAAAGTTTCCCATAATGTTCACAACTGGCTTTCAATTCAGGAAAACATTCCTATAAAGATAACACTTCTTTCTCACCCCAAGATGTCTCAAAGCCAAAAAAAAAAAAAAAAAAAAAAAAAAAGAAGAAGCCACTAGCCAGAGGATTCAGTTGTAAGACAAGTACAGGAACATTTAGCCCTTCTGACCTCCTGGGTCTTTCTCAATCCTGGGGCAGCACCATTCAGTGGGTTTCCCATGGAAAATCCTGATCTAATACTACCCATCCCCAGATAGAGTTTTGGAGACAAGGGAAATGGGAAGGATGTTTAGAAAGTAGGAAGAACAGGAAGTGAGTACAGCAAGGATGGAAAGAAAAAACTCAGAGTGAGAGAGAAAACAAGTCATAAAAATTAGCACAAAGGAAGGAGAGAAAAAAGAGAACAAAGAGGAGAAAATAAGAATAAAATTAATAAGGGGGGAAGAATTAGGCTACATATGACAATCAAGTGTTTTAAAGTAGTCATGGAATAAAATGAGATTAAAATACCAAAGAGGACTAGTTAAAAATGTGGCCCCAAATGTGTGCATGTGTGTGTGTGTGTGTGTGTGTGTAAATGGTACTCATGATCTAAAGCCAAAAATCAAACTGGACCTAATGCTCTGAGCAGAAAAATATGATATAGATGCTCATTAGTACTGCTTTAAGTGCCTTTTGTTGATTTTAGTCACTTGTTTCTTTAAAGTGACCATATTTTCAGTAGTGTTATCAATGCTTGTTAGTAAATCATATCACATGTGTGAGTTTCCACATGTGGGTTTACATTCCACTTTCATTTCAAATCCAAGATCTGGCCTTAGTGAGGGTCCATCTTTTCTTCTGGTGGCTATTAGGTTGATAATTTAGTCAATGACTCTGATTCATAGAATGAATTCAACATTTTTTTCCTTTTCTTTTTAGAGACAGAATCTTGCTCTGTCACCCAGGCTGGAGTACAGCAGTACAATCATAGCTCACTGCACCCTTGAACTCCTGGGCACAAGGGATCCTCCCATCTCAGCCTCCTTAGTAGCTAGGACTACAGGTGTACACTACCATGCTCAGCTAATTTTTTAATTTTAGTAGAGACAGAGTCTTGCTATGTTGCCCAAGCTAGTCTTGAACTCCTGGACTCAAGCGATCCTCCTGCCTTAGCCTCTCAAAGTGCTGGGATTGCAGGTGTAAGCCACCATGCCTGGCCAAATAGATATTTTCTAAAGGAACTATACCATTCATTGCTGTCAAGGTTGTGCCTGGATGTAAGGAGAGAGACTATTCATCAGACAGAAGAGGAGATAAAATCAGAGAGGCCAGATGTTTCTTAAAAGACCACACATTCATTCAAATTCAGACCAGTTACTCAACCTCTCTGAGATCAGTTGTGTCTTTTCCCAAATGAATGTTATAATAATTGTTTCAAGAATTTTTGAGAATATTAAAAAAAAATGCTTAGAAAGTAAATAGCACAAACCCAGAGCAGGTGCTCAACGCATGTTCAGCACACACACAGGCACACACACACAGTTAGCAACACCCCACCCTTTGCATGTACACACAGGGCAGATAAAAAAAAAAAAACCTGGAGCATGACTATGCAAAAAAGATTTTTTAAGAGTTTTTAATGAAGGAAACATCTCCAAAAATGTACTTATATAAAATATATTTCCTTCTCTATTGATACTGAGGCAAGCACGCTTATAAATGGAGTTATCGGTTGCTCCCAAGTGAAGCGGCTTACACACATGAACAGACACATGTGTATATATAGTCGTGTGCTGTGCTCGCTATCTTAGAGGCAATCCCCAAAGGACACTGGCTCCTTTCTTCTATTTCCTTGAAAAGACACTAAAGGGAATTTAAAAGAGAAAAATTATGGAAAGTGGACAGCAATGAAAATATCATTTCACTCAGGTTCATAAATCATTTAAAAAATTCTTCTCTCATTTCCCGCCACCCCGCAGATTTATTGAAAATATATCACCAGTCCTTTCAGGGAAGCTTTTCCCTGTTTAGAAGAGAGAGGAGAATTTTGACCTAAATTGCCTAAGAGCTAAGCCAGAATACCGTTGAAGTTCTGTGGCTCCATTTCAAAACTAGCCTGTGTTTTACAGAATTTCAAACATCCAAGTCACTTCCAGTCACAGGAGCTAAAATTGGCCAGGGTGGAACTTGTGGCTGTCAGAACTGATAAACATTTCCTGAATGCCAATTGGTTGGAGAGCCATGTCTCTGCATGCCATTAAAATAGTCTGAAGTCTACCTCAACATGTAACCCCAAGTTCCAACTGCTTGTTGGGAAATTGAGACTTTGTTTGAACAAGCTCAACCAACTTTTTTAGTCCCACATTCTGTGGTCCAGGGGTCTTATGAGGGCTGAGATCTTGGGGGGAACAGGCCAAGTCCTCCTGTTTCACACTGGGATAAGAATAATCAAGCTCAAATCCCTTCTGCCCAGGGATCAGGAAGAGTCTGCATGCACTAGTGCTTTTCATAAACCTCAGACAGGCACTCATGTCTCAAGAACAGAAGAAATAAAAATCAAATCAAAGCATCCAATATTTGCTATGGGAGAATAAAATGGGTTTGACAATGACTATGACTTTTTTCTGTGTTGGAGGATCTTTCTTCTCTAAGGCAAAGTTTATCCTTGGCAAAACTGAGAGAGGGTGTTGCTTTTTTGCCACCTCCCTACACTTCTTCCTTTTCCAATCAGTGACTCTTGCCAGCTAAGCATTTACTGCACAAATCTAAATTGTCCTGCTACCATCTTCTCAATGGATTATTGATATATACTCCCAGAACCTCACTGATAGAAAGGGGTGTTTTTGCTCCCTATTGACAAATTCAACCAGAGCCAGTTTAGGCACAAGGAGAACTTAAGAGCTCAACTGGATGCTGGAAGGGCGTGGATGTTATGGGCCCCAGGGACACCAGGAATCAGGAATTGTAATTCCACCACCCTCCTCTCACATCGATGCTTCTGTCTGCTTCAGCTCCATTCTCTCCTACATAGATTAGCTTCTTTGGTCATGAAAGACATGGTTGCTTACAACTCCAGTGCCTCATATCACCAGCACCAGAGAATTTCTTTTGGAGCCTGAGTTCAAAAATGCTGAAGAAGTGCTTTGACTGTGTTAATATGAAAAAAAAAAAAAAAAAAAGGCCTACATTACCAGAATAACCAACTGATATCAGCAGGCTAAGATTCTATAATTGGTCCAGCTTGTTCGGGGGGTGAGATCTATTAGAGCACGGCAGATCTCACTTGAACTACTGAATGAGAAGAGGAGTATTGTATTTCCAGAAGAAGGAATAGACAAAGTTATATATGTTTATCAGAGAAATCAACAAATGCTTATAAAACAAATCTCTCTCCCACATTTAAATCTGAATACAGATAAGTAACTGAGGCCAGAACCCAAGGATGTTTAGGTCATAGGTCCAGGCCTCCGTAATCCATTGAAGGAAGCCACACACCATTACTCTCCTTATCAGCATCTCTTCAACATTACTTGCTCGATTCTCACAAACTTATATAACATTTTATACAATAGATGTGTTTATGGAAAATGTGTATAAATCAATTTTTCTAAAGAAAGAATCAAATTTTGATTGTACCAGGGAGTTTGGTGTTGAAACAACCTTTAAAACAAAGTAGTAATTCTGACAACAGTGCTGAAATAGCCTTAGAATTTATCTTGTGTTTATGCTGAAATTCTAGAGGGTGTCAGGGTGGGAAGAACCTACACATTAAACTTGATGCTCTGAAAAACATCTTTGGTTGTATCATGGGTGTTTTCCTGTCACTGCAGGTAAGGCAGTCCTTTTGTGTATATAGAGTTGAGTTTCTAGTTTCTTCTTTTTCAAACTGGATGGTCTGAACAAGCTATCTTATCTCTGTTAAGTCTTATTCCCCTCCTCTGCAAAAATGGGGATTACAATAATGTGTGTTTTTTTTGTGTGTGTGTTTTTAGTAGAGATGGGGTTTCACTATATTTGGCCAGGCTGGTCTCGAACTCCTGACCTTGTGATCCTCCCACCTCGGCCTCCCAAAGTGCTGGGATTATAGGCGTGAGCCACCGTGCCCAGCGTGGTGGCACACACCTGTAATCCCAGCTACTTGGGAGGCTGAGGCAAGAGAATTGCTTGAACCCGGGAGGCGGAGGTTACAGTGAGCCAAGATTGCACCACTGCACTCCAGCCTGGGTGACAGAGTGAGAGTCTGTCTCAAAAACAACAACAACAAAAATAGTTATTTCTACTCTGCGATGTTAGTGAGAGGTTTGAAATGAGATAAGCCTATGAAAAGACAGTTTAAATTTAACATCACTGTAAGATACTAATACTAACAATACGTTATATAAAATATGTATTATTTAATATTGTAAGTTTTTTATTACCTATGACCATGCTACATTATCCCTTCTTACCATCTGTATTAGTCTACTCAGGCTGTCCTAACAAAACACCACAGATTGGGTGGCTTAGACTACAGAAATTTACTTCCTCACAGTTCTGAAAGCTGGAAGTCCAGGATTAAGGTGTTTGTAGGTTTTGTTTGTCCTGAGGCCTCCCTTCTTGGCTTGCAGACAGCCACCTTCTCATTGTGTCCTCACGTGGCCTTTCCTCTCTATGTGAACATATTCCTGGTGTCTCTTCCTCTTTTTGTAAGGATACAAGTCCTACTAGATTAGGACTCCTCCTTTATGACCTCATTGAACTTTAACTGTCTCCTTAAAGACTCTACCAAATAAAATCACACTGGGGATTATGGGTTTAACGTGAATTTTGTGACCAGGAGGAAACACAATTCAGTCCGTAACCCCATTCAATAAGAATCTACACAGAAGCTGCTCTAGAAACATGACTTACTTTTCAAAGCATCTTTTAAAAGAGCAAAACAATAGTATATGCTCTTGAAGAAAATATACCAAGACTGGGAGCTTGAAAATTCCACCAGCTTTTAGTTTGGTAGAAGAGGTGTTCAATAGAACTCAACACATGTATATAAGAATGAATGAATAATTAGAAATGGATGATTAATGACTGAATGAGTGGATAGTATTTTATGAAGGAATGATGAGTTAAATTGTGTGGAAATGATCTCTTCTCCATACTGTTTCCACAGAGCAAACTGGCAGCACTTACTGAAAACACCTTCCCTTCATCTACACTCTACTTGGCCACTTGGTGGCCAGTTGTGACCAGCAAGTGAAGGCCAAGTCAGAGTGTGCACAGCAATCTAAAGGCATGAAGACAGGATGCTCAGAGAGCTTCCTGAATTCCCAAATGGCCAACAGGTTTTGTTTTTCTGACATTGCCTCTGATGAAATTATACTGCATAGGTCTCTGTTAAATTCAAGAGATTAGATAATTATGGGGTCTGAGGGAGAAATGGTAAGGCAAAGGTCACAGCAATGGTGATAAGGGACAAGAATGAGCAGATGCTGCAACACAGAGAACACAGTGGAGACCTCACAGACTCCAGCTGCCATGAAGTCCTAGGGAAAATCTCCAGCTACATTCTTAAAAGTATTCACACATAAGGCAAGCCAGGGTTACAAAATGATTCAAGGGCTACAGGAATCCCCAGGGCCTAAACCTCAAACCCCTTTCCCACTTCTAACTGGAAACCTCAATTAGAAGTTTATTCCATTGCCTGTTATATACTCATTGATCCTCCTGCAGAAAGGAGGTGCAGGAAAATGTTAGGATGGAAGGAATCACAGGAATTTGAGAGAGGCACCCTTCATGCCATTGTGTGATGAGTATGTCTGAGTATGGCACATGGCATAAAGTATTTAGCCAGAAGAGCTGGATTGCCCTGCCGGCAGAATCACCACCTTCCACTTACATTCCTAGGCTCAACAGTGTTTGGCCCATGACACTTTATTGGTAGGTATTGGCTGGAATGAATGAATGGATGGATGAATAGACAGATGGATGAATGAATAGATGTGAGACAATTGGGTCTTCCTTTGGCAAAAATTTTAGAGAGTTTAAAAATGTCTTTCTTATTTTTTCTGCCTCTTTCTACCATAACTTCCCTGTACCTTATTCCTTCAGTACCCTGATGGGAGCAGGATGCCATATAATCTTTCTTGCTGATTTGGGCTTTCCTCATACAGGCATGTCTATTTTAAAGCACCACCTGCCACCCGCTCCCCCACCCGCCCACTCCTTTTTCTTTTGAGACAGAGTCTTACTCTGTCACTCAGGCTGGAGTGCAGTGGGACGATCTCAACTCATTGCAACCTCTGCCTCCTGGGTTCAAGTGATTCTCCTGCCTCAGCCTCCCAAGTAACTGGGATTACAGGGTGTGCCACCATGCCTGGCTGATTTTTGCATTTTTAGCAGAGATAGGGTTTCACTATGTTGGCAAGGTTGGTCTCAAACTCCTGACCTCACATGATCTGCCTGCCTCGGCCTCCCAAAGTGCTGGGATTACAGGCATGAGCCACTGCACCCAGCACCACACCCCCGCCCCCTTTTTTTTAAAGAGTCTGAAATAACTATTCATAGACATGTCTAAAACTGAACAAATAAAATAGTGACCAGCAGACTCAGAATCATTGTTAAAGAAAGCAGAGCATAATAATTTAAAAAGCAATTTGTAAAAATTTGAATAAATGTGAAGTTATATATTGAGGAACGGCTAGATTGGTGGGCTGCCCAGGGGGCTCGGAGACTTGCCTTCTAAGCTTCCGGAACTTGGCAGTCCAGGATTTGACTCTCAGCCTTGCAGTCCCAGAAACCCGGTTTGGTAAGCTCCCATGAATGAGTAGGCTGGCCAGGAATGGTCTCCAATTAACCCCAGAGACATTATATAAATCAGATACCTCACTAATTAATCTACCCCAAACACCACAACTCTTGTGCCAATCAGATTGAGTATAGCCAGTAGATGTCTGCCTGTAGACAGACATACCTGGGACACCAAAACCAAACTGGAAGGCTTCTTGGTGAGCACAGTAACAGAACAGGGGAATTCTGACAATTAATGAATGTATATTCAGATGCCAACAGAACTGTGATGTGCAAGGCCCAGCTATGACACCCAATCTCTCAGCCACAACTGGGTGGCTACTTCCCATACCAGCCTCCTTGATTTCCAGTGGGTCTGTGCTTCTCTTGCAGAACAACATTCCTTCTTGATCCATTTTTCCTAAAGATGACTCAAAACTCAGAATACATTTACAGTCAAAACCTTCTTGTTTAGAAACTTTTCTCTCTATAAGGAACAGCTAATCTCTGTTCGGATATGCGATGTTTTTCTAAATAACTCTCAGGGCAACCCTGGTTTCCCCATTTCAAGTCCTTGTGAGCACCCATGTGATCATTTCTTGGGGTGGGAGCTGTGACTGCTGGTTCTGAGGTCATAGAGATCCAATTTCAAATCCGAGCTGGGTGAACACGGACCAGTCTCTTAACTTCTACAAGCCTGCTTCTTCATCTGTAAAATGGTCATGAAAATGGCTGAGAAGACTATTGTTAGGATTAATTATGGTAACGTTTGTGAAGCACTTGGCACACTTGCAAGCTCTCACTCACAGTAAGCAATAATAATCGCGACTATTATTCATTATCTCTCATGCCTCTATTCAGCCTTCCCTCACTGAGCACCCACTGAATGTGCCTGGCCTCATGCTAGGCCAGGAATCCATTGCAGGGTAATTACTACAACTGAATATTAAATTTAGCTCTTAGCTTCCCGGCTGCCAAGGCCCAAAGGGCCAAATTAATTATTGCTAAGGTTTTTTCTGAGCCCCAGTTTTTTCAATCCTATGATACTTATACAAGGAGCTCAGTACAAAAAGGTTTACGCTCTAAAGGAATGGCTATCTCATTAGGGACTTTCAGATACTGAGATAATCAGATGAGGTTGACATCGCAATACTTAGCTCAATAGGCCAAACCTGGGAGTAGCACAAACCAGCTCATGTAAACAACATCCCATCCTTCCCTGTACTTCCAACATTGGCTAAAAATATATAAACTAAATATACAGGTGACTTGTTGCAACATCTCACTCTTTGAAAATAGATTTTGTACTCCTGGCAGAGAAGAACATGCAGTTTAGGCTAATAGAGATATGACCCTAAGCATAAATTATTTCTTTACAATTTTAGATACACTGCTTAAGAAATGAATTCACATGGCTCAGACACATGTATGCATTCATTTAGCCTGATCTTGAGTAATTCACATTAATAAGAAAGACACAGGGCCCCATCTCACCATATGCCGGCAGTCACTTTACTGGACTCAAGATAGAATCAAAGTAATTGCTCCATAAAGTAAAGCAGTTAGTAATAACCTAAACTCCAAAAGCCCTTTAATTTTCTGATTCATATCTTTAATCAATTTGCAACATGGAGCAATCGAGTTTTCCCTCTAGTTTCCCAATTGTTTGCTCAAAAGGGTTGCTCTGCCGCCTTTGACTGACATGACATTATTGCATTTATATTGACTTTTACGGCAGTTTTTACAACATTTGAGGTGCATAAGTTACATGAAAATGTAGCATGGGAACATTTCAAGATGAAAGTAAGCCATAAAGAGAGTGCCTGGCTATAATGTCTACAATTTACAGTGTGAGGAAATTACAAATGGAGTAGAGCAAACTGGGCCTGGGCTTAGCGTCATCTGCTCCCAAACCCCCAGGAATTATTCAAGCCACCTCCCCCAGGACCTGGACCAGAAAAAGCCAAAATTGTGCCGGCTGCTTTTGGCTTTGTTGTGCAGTAAAGTGCTCTGAAACACTGTCCTGGCATGTAGAACGCACAAGTTTTTAGTTTCAAGGTTGGGAAAGGGAGAGTTTTGGGAGAAGGTGCTGATAGAGGAAGCTCATTTTGAAAATCAAGTAAGTTGCCGGGCACTGTGGCTCACACCTGTAATCCCAGCACTTTGGGAGGCCGAGGCAGGCGGATCACCTGAGGTCGGGAGTTCGAGACCAGTCTGACCAACATGGAAAAACCCCATCTCTACTAAAAATACAAAATTAGCTGGGCATGGTGGTGCATGCCTGTAATCCCAGCTACTCGGGAAGCTGAGGCAGGAGAGTCGCTTGAATCCAGGAGGCAGAGATTGCCGTGAGCTGAGATTGTGCCATTGCACTCCAGCCTGGGCAACAAGAGTGAAACTCCGTCTCAAAAAAAAAAAAAAAAGAAAAAAGAAAAGAAAAGAAAATCAAATAAGTCAGTGAAGGCTGAGAAGAGGCCAGAGGACTGCTTGGAGATGGTAGCCACTGCTGGCTGTTGCCTCTTTTCAGGCTGCACCTCTGTCTTCACCATTCACTTCCTACCAGGGACCGGATGGTCAAGCGGAAGCAGATAGAAAGTGGTTTCTTATCTACAAGGGGCCTTTTGTTTCCATTGTCTTCTCTCACTCAGATGACTCCACCTGATTCAGGCCCTCAGCATCTCTTACCTAACTGGCCTCCTAACTCTTCATTCTCGCTCTTCTCACATTCAGCCTTCCTGTCCTCAGCAGAGACATTTTCCTAAGACAGTAGCCAGAGCACATCACTCCTTTTCTGAAAACATGTCCAGTGGCTTCCTGATTCTTCAAATAAAGTTCCTAGCCTTTTACTCAGTGGCCGAGGACCACCCCATTGCAATGCCAGCTCATCACCCAAGGGCTGCTGCCTCTATTGCAGCCATGCCAGGGGAGTAGCCACTCTGCACTTTTCACCTTGGGTGCTCCATGCCGTTCCTTTTCCTGTCTCACTCACTCATTCTTCCTGGAGCTCATTATTCTTCCACTTAAAGGTTCTCAGAGGGTAGGAGCAAGTCTCTAAAGCCAGGTTCCCTGGGTTGAAGCTTAGTGTTACCACTTTCTCCCTCCAAGACCCTAGGAAAATTGCTTAACTTTTCTGTGCCTCAGTTTCCTCATCTGTAAAATGGGTATAATAACAGTATTTAGATCATAGAAGATCTAAAAGGGGATGTTTCAGTATAGAGGTTTCTCAAAAAACTAAAGATAGAATTACCATGTAATCCAGCAATCACATATATACTGGGCATCCTATCCAGAGGAAAGGAAATCAGTATATTAAAGAGATATTTGGGCCGGGCACGGTGGCTCACGCCTGTAATCCCAGCACTTTGGGAGGTGGAGGTGGGTGGATCACGAGGTCAGGAGATCAAGACCATCCTGTCTAACATGGTGAAACCCCGTCTCTACTAAAATAGAAAAAATTAGCCAGGTGTGGTGGCAAATGTCTGCAGTCCCAGCTACTCGGGAGGCTGAGACAGGAGACTCGCTTGAACCCAGGAGGCGGAGGTTGCAGTGAGCCGAGATTGCACCACTGTACTCCAGCCTGGGCAACAGAGTGAGACTCCACCAAAAACAAACAAACAAACAAAAAAAAAACAAGAGAGAGGTATTTGCACTCTCGTGTTTATTACAGCACTATTCACAATACCCAAGACATGAAATCAACCTAATTGTCCACTGATGAATGAGTAAAGAAAATGTGGTATAGATACACAGACATTATTCAGCCATAAAAAAAGAATCAAATTCTGTCATTTGTGACATTGATGAGCCTGGAGGACATGATGGTTAAGTAAAATAATCCTCATTGGATTGTTACAAGGATTCATTCATTCACTCTATATGAAGATCCTTGGTTAGTACCTGGCAGGGTAAGGGCTATTTAAATGTTAGCTCCTAATTGAATGTTAAATTTTGCATTTTGTTTTTCTAGAATACCCTTCCCATGTTCACTACTAATTAAAATTCAGTCCTTCAATGATTTGCACAAGAATTTCCTCCCCAGTGAAGCCATCGTAGATTTTTCGGTCAGAATGAGGCACCCTTCTTTGCCCTCTCCACCCTCCACATGTGTTTTTGTCTATGAACTTTTACTGTTGCTGTACAACATGTGTCTCTGCCCTGATGGGCATGATTTTCAGCAGCATCAGGAGCACAGCAGGCACCTTGCACGGAGAATTAGCCTAGCTTGCCCTCCTCACCCTCAAGGTGTGCCACCTCAGGGATCCTGCCCGGGGTTGCATACACACATGGTAAAATGTTCATTTATGCTACCTTATCTCTAGTTAGCCTTGACACATGGCAAGCAAAGCTCCACGTCCCTGGGAAAATTCACATCAACAAAGCTACCAAAATCTTCCCCTAGATCAGCTCTAATACACCTACAGGTCTCTGTTCCAACAGTGGACAGTGATAGTGGAATTGGAATGGGAGCCTAGAAAGAGTTGGTTCATCTTTGACACTTTACTTGGTACTTGGGGGGATTTGGGACTGGCTTGTAGTTTCCTCCTTAGGTGAGTGGATCTGGGAGGAGCCGCCCTAGAACCTAAAGAGTGGATGCACTAGCAGGTGTTACTCTAGAAAAGGAAGAAAGAAGTCATTGGTCAACATTCCTGGTAGAAAACTTTCTTTCAACACATGCACCTTTTTTCTTATATACACCTTTTCTTTTTATCTTATATACACTTATTAAAGACATCCTTCATATGCTAATAGTGTCTTTGTTTTATTCCTTCTGATAGTGTAGTTAATGCTTCTTTGTCTTCTGTCCTAGGCTATAAGGTCCTTGAGGTTGGGGACAATGCCTTCTAGGTATTAATTTTTGAGTATTTTATTTTTAAAATAAAAAACAAACAAAATCACCTCTAACCTGACTATTAAAATACAATGTGAAATTAGAAACAAGAATGTGCCTCTGTCCCTGCCAACATTGCCATTAGTTGTATGTATACGCTTCCTGAAATTCCTTAATTTTTCTAGTTACCTCTCTTTCTTATCTTTTATTATCTATCTACCTACCTATCTATTCCCATCTATTTATCTACATGCATAATATATGCATACAATCCCAAACATGTACACATGCAGTTTATAAAAATAAAATCATTGGTCTGAAGATTTTTTCCCCATTGAATGCTACATAATGGTCATCTTTTCCAAGTCACCTGTGTCTAACTCATTTTTGTTCCTGGCTATATTCCTAGAAGTAGAGTTATTGGGCCAAGGAGCATGAGCATGTGGGAGTAGCAATCCCTCAAAGTCTTCAACAGTGTGCTTCCTTCTTACCTTTTGGATCTTGCTTTCTACACTCTAACTGCTCTCTCAGGTTTGCAGAGACCGGACTGTTTCTTAAACAGAGTCTGCCCTTTCATTTTGTGTCTTATTAGTCTTGTATTCACCTTCCTTCACACTCAGTGTCCTATATAGTGCTGTGCACATGGCAAGTGCTCAATAAAAGCCTGTTATAAGAATGAATGGACATGCCGGAAGCCTGATATAATACTACCCAATCAAGACCATAACCATCTGCTAGGCAGACAGCACATGTAGCTCAGGGACTTTCTGTGTTGCTTTCAGGAAGTTACTGAGCTTTTTTTGTTTCCTCAGTTTCCAATTCATCCAATAAGTCTAGAGATATTGGCTTGTCTCCCCGGAGACCTTGGGTGGAATCTGGTATTTCAAAGTGCTTAATGGTGCTGCTCAGTAAATAAAAGATGTCATTAATATGCATGAAGCTATTTCATCAAGAGGCCAACAGAGCACATTTAAAAGCTATCTTCAAGGGAAAAGAACTAAACTACCATTATCATGCATACTACCAACCACAATGGAAGTCTGTGGGAGCCAGGACAACGCACTCCCAGGGGCCCTGCAGACTCTGCTGAAACCTTAAGGTGCCCCTGGACTTACTGTCGGCCTCTCAGGAAGGGTCTGGAGAAGGAGAATCATCTTTTGCCTCCAGACTCCCACAAGCAAGACAAGAGTTCTCAGCATTTCAGAACTGTGCCTAAGGGCTCTTAGATGATACGTCTAATGGTTTCTGAGAACTGTCCCTAACAATATGAAAAATTAGATGGGAAACAGCCAATGCTTGGGCAGGAGAAAGGCTCAGGAGGATTTATGATTCGCCACCACTCCAAGGTCACATTTCCACTCAGAGGCATGAGAATGGGGAGTGTAGTTAAAGCAGAGTCATTAGCAGTGAATCGAGCATGCTGTGCTGACTAGAGAACTAGCAAGGGGCTGGAAAGGAAGGCTGAGTGCTGGGATCTGTCCAGCCATGTGACCTTGGGCAAACTCCTTCAACTCCTTACCTAGAACCTATACCTCACCTCATCTATAGGTAACCAGGGACAATCTCCTGGGGATCCTGGATGTTCATAAAAACAAGGGGTCTAGTGTTTTCCTCTTAAGGCTTCTTTAGTTATCCAAGAACTTCTGTCAAATGGGCTAATTTTCATTTCAAATGTCAGAAGAGAGAAAATTTGGGGCCCTCATGTGTTTATTGGTGAGCCCCAGTTGAGTTGCCCTTGTTTCTGTTGCCACCAAATGAAAACAGCCGAATACCACACAGTCCTCTATGTTCTTTCTATGGCTGAGCTGGTGTCTTTTCTGGTCTCCATTCTGCTGTTGGCTATAGTGGGCCTCCTCACTTGTAACCTCCTAGTTACAGCTGTCAGTGGTTACACTAATATGCCCAGCAGCACAAGTTCTGGGCTCTCCCCCAAGACTTCCAGGCCCCAGGGTTGAGACTAGACCAACAGTTCCAGATGTTTAAAGTGATTTCCCACCAACAGACATTGGTTGACTCCGCTAAGCTATCATAGAAGATCTAAAAGGGGATGTTTCAGCATACAGCTTCCTCAGAAAACTAAAAATAAAGCTGCCATGTCATCCAGCAATCCCACTACTGCGTATATAGCCAAAGGAAAGGAAATCACAATGTTTAAGAGAGATATGTACTCTTATGTGTATTGTAGCACTATTCATAATAGCTAAGATATGGAATCAAGATCAGTGTCCATTGATGAAAGAAAGGTAAAGAAAAAGTGTGTGTATACACACACACACAGACATATACATATATATACACACACATGTATATATATATTCCCATATATATACACACACACACACACATTGGAATACTACTCATCCATAAAAACGAATGAAATCTTGTCATTTGCAGCAACATGGATGAGGCTGAAGAACATTATATTAAGTGAAATAAACCAGGGACAGAAACACAAATATCACATGTTCTCAGTCATATAATGGGGACCAAACAAATTGATCTCATAGAAAGTAGAGAGTAGAATAGCAGCTACTGGAGGCTAAGAAAGGTAGAGAGGAGAGGGGAATATACAGAGGTTGGTTAAAAGATACAAAATTACAGCTAGATAGGAATAAATTCTAGTGTTCTATAGTACTGTAGGGTGACTGTAGTTAACAACAATTTACTGTTTTCAAATAGCTAGAAAAGAAGATTTTTAATTTTTCCAACACTAAGAAATAAATATTTGAAGTGATGGATATTCTAATTACCTTGGTTTGATCATTACACATAATATACATATTTTGAAATATCACACTGGATCCCATAAATATGCACAATTATTGTGTGTCAATTAAAATAATAAAAATACAGCATTTTAATGAAAAGAAAAGGAGAATCTGTTTAGAATCTGAGTGTTCCTTGTCTGCCAGAGGACCCCTTGGCACCTATGCAAATTTCCTCATCTCTTTTCCAGGTAAGCATACTATAAGAAGCTGAAAGGATATAAAGGCTTAGCCCTTCACATCTTACATTTGTCTGATTAGAAGAATTACTTGTTTGTTCAGAAAAGAGGCAGATTTGAAGAGTTCCAGAGTGACTTTCTATGCCCATCTACACAATGAAATAGCAGACAATGTCTCTTGTTTTTTTAAAAAAGAAAAACACCAAAAGTTCTACCTGCACAGTCACTTTGCTATTTGTGTGAGGTACTTTACTAACACCTGCTTCATCTGTCTCACTGGGATGTTGTGAGGACTAAATAAGGTATTGGATAAAGAAACATGTATTTTGAAAAGCAAAAAAAAAAGGCGCTAAATAATAAAAACAAAATGCTGCCATATAAATAATTCATCCCATTAGAAATATAGTTTGGTTCTAGAAACTCCAGGGCAACCCCTAGGCAGATACAGCTTCCCAACAAGGCAGTAGAGAATTAAAATGGGTTCCCCACAGAAGGTTAAGGACAAAGCATGCTTGATTTGTGGTGTGAACACAGAAGGGAAGCCAAAAGAATGAAATGACTGAAATGAAAACAGAAGGAAAGTGTTACTAATTTACACCTAGTTTATGCGTCTCCACGTAAATAATTGCTGGTCTTTAGCTTTACCTCCAAAATTTTGACTGATATTTTAGAAGCCTCTTAGCCACTTTGGGATCTATTTCCTAAATGTGAACTAAAGGAGTTAGACTAAAATCAGTAGTTTAAAAATGTTCTTAGTCATAGAATGCTTTGTGTAAGTAAAGATTTAACAGACGCCCAATAAGTAAATACACTGAAATGGAGTATTTGAACGCTCTAAGACTATATGCATTCAAAGATAAATAGTAATTTTCCAAAATGAGTTCCTACCTTGCAGATCACCTAACAACCCCTACATGAGCCCTTTGGAGAGATCTTAGGGCAATCGTCTTTGGTAGCCAAGGCTCTGTATTCTTAGCCCAGGATTGTATCTGCAATTCCAGTGAGCTTCTTGAATGATCTGCTGGTGCAGGGCAGATTAAGGAATTTAGTTATCAGGACTTAATTTTTCCTAATTTTTCAAACTGGAAGAATAATTGATTCTGGCTGGAGGTATAGTGTGCCGAAATTACCTCTGATAATACCTGGAAGGCTGTAAGTAGTCTAGACAATCAATAGTTTCGGTGGTCTTTCTTTATCTATTATTAAGCTTGCATTCTGCTAATGAGCTAATTTCTCACTTTTCTGATAGGTAGTTCTAAACTCACTCCTTGCCCAAAAAACACAGAGGCAAATGTGTGGAAGTGAGAAGGTGAGAAGCAACTCCACTTTTCTACATAAAGGCCCCGTGACCACTGGCAAATGCTTTTAGGTGGGGGCACTGTGGGCGGGGAATGGGGGGCGAGGTGAGGCAGGAAAATGATGAGCACTTTGGAATAAATCCAGAAACATAGAGACCACCTCGGGAGGCAATAAGGCTAAGAGACACTTAGAAAGATCAACCCAGCAAGCCCAAGGAAACTAGGAACTTAATGAGGGTGTTAAGCACTTGTCCAGTTGCAACTTAACTTTTTGTTCAGAGCCACAGAGATTACTTTTTCTGCCTAAACATTTTCATGATACACAGGAGGGAGCCCAGGCAAGACCATGAAATAGGGGACTTTTTGGTTTGGTTTATTCCAATGCTTCTAGGTGTCCAATACTCCTGTGATACACTTTCACCCATATCAAGAGAAAAAGACAACACATTCATGAGGGGCAAAGAGTCACACAATTTGTATAACCAGAGCTGATTTTGGGAGGGGATAGTTTATCTCGAACAAGTAGCATTCCAACAATACATTTTTGTTAGTTATGTGAGCACAGAGTAGGAGAATGCTGACCTTAAGAGGTCAACTTGTGAAATCTCCTAAACAACACAGGAATCCCTTCTTCAGTGTTGCAGGAAGATGTTCACTCAGGTTCTGTGTGAGCCTCTCCAGCAACAGGAACTCATTACCACTCCGATATGTGGATTCCATTGTTGAACCATTCGCAGCGTTAGAAAGTTGTTCCCTAGAGTGAAACTAAAGGAATCTAACACTTCTCTCAGGTTCAAAGACAACTGCAAGAGGGGGAAATTGTTTCACCCAAAAGGAATGTGTTTCAAGTGGTAAAAATCTCCCACAGACAATTAAGTTAGAGAAAAATTGAGGTGCAAGAAGTCAACCTATACCTTCTCATCTCCTGGCCCTCCTGAACCAACACAGCACCGGTAGCCAGTTACACACAGTTTGGAACTTGATTCTATGTTTTTAGTCACATTACCCTTTTGTGGTTTCATGAATGTGCCTCAAAATGGGCCTATAAGCTGCTTAATAGCATCTCCCACGACATCCAGCCTTGAGCTGGCTACACAGGAGGAGCTCTTAAAGCCCTTGTGACTTAACCAATTAAGCTGAACTTACGACAGGTTTATTAAAAGTAACAATCCAAAATGTATTTATATACAGTCTCTTGAGTTGGTTTACAAACAGATTGTCTATGGTGACAGCCTGGTGTACCCTGGTTTGACAAATGAATCTTCAAAGTTGGAACCAAGTTGGTTAATTCTTCCATATGTCTAAATGATCACTAGAATACCAGAGAATTAGAACAATGGGTATAGACAAGTTACTATTTTCACCTAGTTGATTCCTCCTGATATGGCTTGTTTCTGTGTCCCTGCTGAAATCCCATGTTGAATTGTAATTCCCAATGTTGGGGGTGGGACCTGGTGGGAGGAGACTGGATCATGGGGATGGACTTCCTCTTCATTGTTCTCATGATAGTGAGTTCTCACGAGATCTGATTGGCTGAAAGTGTGTGGCACTTCTCCCTTCACTCTCTCTCTCCTGATCTGCCATGTAAGACGTGCTTGCTTCTCCTTTGCTTTCCACCATGATTGTAAGTTTCCTGAGGCCTCACAGCCATCTTCCTGTACAGCCTGTGGAACTCTGAGTCAATTAAACCTCTTTTCTCATAAATGACCCAGTCTTAGGTAGTTCTTGCTAGCAGTGTGAGAATAAACAATACACTTCCCTTTCTGCTCCCTTTCTGCTTCAACCCTGGTTCATTCACTCATCATTTTGTTTTTTTTACTATTGCAATGGACTCTTAGTTGAAATCCTTTAGCCTGGTTCTCAAGGCATCATATGAAAGTCTTCCAGCTTCATCAGTTGCTTCTTCCCAGAGCAGCCTGTGTTTCTTCTTTGTTAACACTTTTCACACACATACTTATTTATTTGAAGAACTGCTTTCATCACCACACTATAAACACTCCACAAGGACAGCAGGGGAACTCATAACACTTACAGATGCTCAGTAACTACTCACTGAATGAACTACCAAATTCCTCACACGCACCCCATAGCATAGCATAACTGAAGTGTGTGTCATTCTCCAAACATGCCCCCCACTTGCCAGCACTATTATTGATCATGCCATTTGCATATGGCCATATTAAGAGACTATGTCATGGATGGCATGAAGACAATGAATTGGGCATAATTCGAGTGTTTAATGATGAGAAAGGAATGGTCAGAGTATCCTGACTGGAGACAAGGAAGGGTTTTTAGTGTCACAAGCTGTGAGAAAGGACTAGCTTAATCATCAAGATACCATGATGGGAGGGGTGTAGTGGCTCACACATGTAATCACAGCACTTCCCACTTGGGAGGCCAAGGCAGGAAGATCGCTTGAGGCCAGGGGTTCAAGACCTGCCTGGACTACACAGCAAGAGCCTGTCTCTACAAAAAAATAAAATAAAAAATTAGCCAGGCATGGTGATGCATGCTAGTAGTCTCAGGTACTCAGGAGGCTGAGGTGGGAGGATAGCTTGAGCCCAGGAGGTCAAGGCTGCAGTGAGCTATGATTTCACCACCACACTCTAGCCTGGGTGACACAACAAGACTCCACCCCAAAAAAATAAATAAATAAAAATAAAAAAAGTATCAAGATGTTAATATTTCAGCTTTTGCCTCTGGGTTGTCCACTGTGACTTTGGACAAGTTGCTTAACTTCTCTGTGCATCAATTTCTTACCCTGCAAGGCATGAATAGTAATGCCCTTCTATTCCTTGACATTTCCAGGAGGCTGGTAGGCTAACGTAAAACACCCTAGCCTTTGGCGCTCTTGCCAATACACTTTTGTTGTTGTTCTTGCTAAAGATTTAACATAATTGAAACCTGGGCTCAAAAAATATTTTTCCTGTCTATTAACTCAAAATAGCGTAATTATTCATTCCAATAATTTGTACAAATAATACTAAGAAACTATGTTCTGGAAGACAACAACCAGCTCTTTAGAACTCTCCTGGAGTCTTCCTTCCTTGACACTCTGAGAACTGGATTCAGTTCAACATTTCTTAAAAGCATTTTTTTGCCAACGCTTACAAGGAATACTTAAGGGGAAAAAGAAGATCTGCCTTCAAGGACCTTGTGGTAGGCAGAATAATGGCCCCCAAAGATATTCACATTTGAATCTCCAGAACCTATTAATGTTGCATTACATGGATAAAGAAACTTGCAGATGTGATTAAATTAAGGGCCTTGAGTTGGGGGGATTTTTCTGGATTAACCTGTCTGGATGGCACAATCTGATCCCACAGCTCCTTCACAGAAACCTTTCCTGGCTGTGACCAGAGAGGGAGGTATGACAATGGAAGGACAGACAGATGCAATGTCACTGTCCTTGAAAATGAAAGACAGGGCCCACAGGCCGAGAAATTGCAGGTGGTCTAGAAGCTGGAAAAAGCAAGATAATGGATTCTCCCCTAGAAGCCCCCCCAAACGCTGCCATTACCTTGATGTTAGCCCAGCAAGGCCCATGTCCGACTTCTGCCTTACAGGACTTTACAATAATTCATTTGGGGTGTTTAAGCCACCAAGCTTATGGTTATTTTTTATTGTCAGCAATAGAAAAGTAATACAGACCTCATGAAGTAACAAAGGAGGAACAAAGAGAGAAGTCACAACAATTGAAAGGCACGTGGGAGTAACTCTGCAAGAGTGGGATCAGCCAATAATATTAATGACAATGATGATGATTACAATAACCCTCAAATAGTGTTTACCATGCGTCAGGCCCCATCATAAGCATATACAGATAAATCAGGTAATGTTTGAGATATGTTTTATTGTTGATCCTATTTTACAGATGGAAACAGAGGCCTGAGAATATTAACTGACTTGCCCAAGGCTGTGTAGCAAGCACGTGCCAATCCAGGATTTGAATCCAAGCAGTCTGGCTTTAGAACTTACACTTTTAATCATGTTCATTCCATAGGGTGAAGAGTTGCACCTGGGAACCCAGAAGCAACCTCCCAGATTAAATAAGGTTGCTTGACCTTGAACTGGTAAGTAGGATTTTGAGTAATGAGACCATTGAGACCACTATATGGCTCAAGTAAGATGAACAGTGTCATAGGAACACCTCTGTGCTTGGGGAAAGATGAAGAGTTTGAGCTGACACCACGTAGAGTGCAGGAGGGTATACCAGTAGATACAAGTAGGAAAAGTAGCTTCAAAACAATCATGTAGGTATGGCTGTGCTAGGCACTCAGGTTCTAATTTTAGGTAGATGGAAGCTATAGAAGATTTCAGAGTGAAGGAGTGACATGGCAGAACTCGTTTAGCTCTCGCCTGACCTATCAAGAAAGCAAGAGAGGGAAGGGAGTGGGAGAGGGCTTTTTTTTAAACAAACAAACAAAAAAACAAAAAAATCTACTGGGATCATTGCTGTCTTAACTCCCAGTGATCTATATCTATTATCTACTTTTCAAATTCTGATTCTTTTCCTTAACATTTAACCTCTTAGTTATTAGTGTCTGACTTCTGGCCCTCTGGAAGGCAGGACTTGGCTTCAATCTGGGTGTATCTCCAGCATCTACTACAGAGCCTAAATCAGCACAGGGGCTTACAAGAAAAGAATTCAGTAAGTGCATGAAGACTTGAGTCATGTGTTCTTGAACGTATTTTATTGAGGATGTGTGCCTTGTCTGCTTTCTGAAAAGACTACAGGCCAATAATTCACAGTGCAAAAGTAGGGAAACATACACACAGTAAATGAAACAGTCTTTCTAAAAGTTGGAGAGGGTCTTTGGATACCAGATTTAGGCAGTTTCCATGATTTCTGGGACAGATAGCAATAGTTGTGGGGGAAAACATTGGAGGTGGAACCGGGCCAATGCTTAGTCACATGACAGGAGTATGGATGTTAAAGGAGAGGGGCTTGAGAGGCATGAGGTTCAGGCGAGACAGCCAGAGCCTTCGCCATATGCACTGGGGCCTCCCAAAGCCTCTGTCAAGGTCCTAAGCTTACAGAGTGTTGAAAACGATTAGCTTTCTTAAGGAAAATGGTGAGGAGTGGCATTTTACATCAGGATATGATGAGGGTGAAAGACAATCGGATGCCAGGGAAGAGTTCAAGAGAGGACCTTGTGGAGACACCCTAAACTTTTAGTTTCCCTGCAGGTTAGTAAAGGATGTCTTCCCCACCCCCTAACTGAGAAGAGAAAAGGGAAGGCCAGGCCCAGAAATCCCTCTGAAGAAATCTCCTACAAAGAGGGACACTGAGGACCTGTGTCCCGAGTTTGTGGCAGTCACCTGGGCATGAACTCTGTGTCACCCAGAGACTACAATAGCCCTACAGAGTCCAGTCTGGAAGAACCCCAGAGACAAATCAGGCCTCCCATGGTGGCAGTGGGCTCACCTGGGGAGAAGGGCATCCACACTTCAAGGAACAGCTAAGGGAGCACTCCCAGAGTCCACCCCTAAGCCTGTGGTAACATCTCCCCTTCCAGAAAAGTTTCTGACCATTATATTTATTAAGACTCATCCTTCTCTTCTAGAACCACTGTCACAGTAATTTGGCCAAATATTCTTTTCCAATGACCTTAAATATTTCCTCCTTGTTTTAACCAAAATAAAATTCAACTTTCATGAAAATGTTGTAATAATACTAAATCTCCCCATATCCTGTCACCTAACACAACAGCTATTGTCATTGTCTCTTACCCTTAATCCCTTTAATCAATGGCAGATTCTCTCTTGTCTTATAGAATGAACATTGCCAATGGCAATGAGAAAATGGAAGTAGAAAAGGAAGAATTAATCTATTATCTATTTAAAGTGATACAATCCACTTTAAATGAAACACAAAGGATCTCTTCATATATGAATTTAGAACCTTTTTTCCTGCAATGAAATCTAGCCCCAAGCCTTGGAATAAATACTTTGAAATTTAGCAAATTAAAGTAACTAACACATGTATCTTGTTAAAGAAAGGAGCAAGAGAATGGGGCTGACAAGAGTGTGGAAACAATACATGCCTGTAAAGATGAAGCTTGGCTTTCTGGATTGGTACTTACATTACACCACACTCTAAGCCCCAGTTGGTTTTCCAATTTTTTCTCCCACCAGTTCTCCACATTAACCCCAGATCGAGACCTAGAAGTGCTTCACCATCTGCCCCAGTTTCAATGTGGCCTCTCCAAAAGTCAGGCATTGCTAATGTGATGGTATTAAAAGGTGAGGCCTTTTAATTAAAAGGTGAAGCACTTCTAGGTCTCGATCTGGGGTTAATGTGGAGAACTGGTGGGAGAAAAAATTGGAAAACCAACTGGGGCTTAGAGTGTGGTGTAATGTAAGTACCAATCCAGAAAGCCAAGCTTGCTAATGTGATGGTATCAAAAGGTGAGGCCTGCCGGGCGCGGTGGCTCACGCCTGTAATCCCAGCACTTTGGGAGGCCGAGGCGGGTGGATCACGACGTCAGGAGATCGAGACCACGGTGAAACCCTGTCTCTACTAAAAATACAAAAAATTAGCTGGGCGCGGTGGCAGGCGCCTGTAGTCCCAGCTACTCGGGAGGCTGAGGCAGGAGAATGGCGTGAACCCGGGAGGTGGAGCTTGCAGTGAGCTGAGATGGTGCCACTGCACTCCAGCCTGGGCAACAGTGAGACTCCGTCTCAAAAAAAAAAAAAAAAAAAAAAAAAAAAAAAAAGGTGAGGCCTTTAAGAGGTGATCAGGCCAGGAGGGCTCCTCCCTCGTTAATGGGATTAAGGCCCAAATAAAAGAGGCTGCTTTTGGCTAGCTTGCGCCCTGCCTTCTGCTATGTGATAATGAAACAAGAAAGATCTCACCAGACCAAATGCTGGTGCCTTGATCTTGGACTTCTCAGCCTTCAGAACTGTGAGAAACAAATTCCTGTTCTTATGAATTACCAAGTCTGTAGTATTCTGTTATAATAGCACAAATGGACTGAGATACTCTCATCATTCTTGCAACTTTCTCCTTTAGCATTTTGTCCTTCTTTTTGACCATCCAATGCCTAGCTCACATTTTTGCTGTGAAGTAGTTGCAAAAAGCCATTCCTGTCCTTCCACTGCAGGGTGTGGAGAGACAAATTCCTGCATTCCTCAGCCTGCCTTTCTGCTGGGGAGTCTAGTGTGACTCTTTCTCACCAATAACACATAGAAGTCTGCTTTTGCTGGGGAGAGAAAGGCATTTTCTTTCTTGCTAAAAGATTACAAACAGTGCTGGCACCAACTTTTTGTCTTTTCCTTCTTCCTGCCTTGAATACAGATGTAATGTCTGGAGGTGCACAGCCTTCTTGTGACAAGAAGGTGCTGAGCATGAGTGAAAGGGCACAAGAACAGCCTCTGTCACTGAGCTGTTGAGTGTCTGCTAGCTGCTGCCCACCTCTGGACTCTTATTAGGAGAGGAAAATAAACTTCCATCTATTTAAGTGACAATTAGTCCAGGTTTCAGTACTTGCAATCAAAACTGTCATTTTATTATTATTATTATTATTACTATACTCTAAGTTCTAGGGTACATGTGCACAACGTGCAGGTTACATATGTATACATGTGCCATGTTGGTGTGCTGCACCCATTGACTCGTCATTTACATTAGGTATATCTCCTAATGCTATCCCTCCCCCATCCCCCCAGCCCACGACAGGCCCCGGTGTGTGATGTTCCCCATCCTGTGTTCAAATGTTCTCATTGTTCAATTCCCACCTATGAGTGAGAATATGCGGTGTTTGGTTTTCTGTCCTTGTGATAGTTTGCTCAGAATGATGGTGTCCGGCTTCATCAAAGGATGATATGAACTCATCCTTTTTTATGGCTGCATAGTATTCCATGGTGTATATGTGCCACATTTTCTTAATCCAGTCTGTCATTGGTGGACATTTGGGTTGGTTCCAAGTATTTGCTATTGTGAATAGTGCCGTAATAAACATACGTGTGCATGAGTCTTTACAGCAGCATGATTTATAATCCTTTGGGTATATACCCAGTAATGGGATCACTGGGTCAAATGGTATTTCTAGTTCTAGAGATCCTTGAGGAATTGCCACACTGTTTTCCACAACAGTGGAACTAGTTTACAGTCCCACCAACAGTGTAAAATTGTTCCTATTTCTCCACATCCTCTCCAGCACCTGTTGTTTCCTGACATTTTAATGATTGCTGCTCTAACTGGTGTGAGATAGTATCTCATTGTGGTTTTGATTGCATTTCTCTGATGGCCAGTGATGATGAGCATTTTTTCATGTGTCTGTTGGCTGCATAAATGTCTTCTTTTGAGAAGTGTCTGTTCATATTATTTGCCCACTTTTTGATGGGGTTGTTGGATTTTTTCTTGTAAATTTGTTTAAGTTCTTTGTAGATTCTGGATGTTTGCAGATGACATGATTGTATATGTAGAAAACTCATCGTCTCAGCCCCAAATCTCCTTAAGCTGATAAGCAACATCAGCAGTCTCAGGATACAAAATCAGTGTGCAAAAATCACAAGCATTCCTATACACCAATAACAGACAAACAGAGAGCCAAATCATGAGTGAACTCCCATTCACAATTGCTTCAAAGAGAATAAAATACCTAGCAATCCAACTTACAAGGGATGTGAAAGACCTCTTCAAGGAGAACTACAAACCACTGCTCAATGAAATAAAAGAGGACACAAACAAATAGAAGAACATTCCATGCTCATGGATAGGAAGAATCAATATCGTGAAAATGGCCATACTGCCCAAGGTAATTTATAGATTCAATGCCATCCCCATCAAGCTACCAATGACTTTCTTCACAGAATTGGAAAAAACTACCTTAAAGTTCATATGGAACCAAACAAGAGCCCACATTGCCAAGACAATCCTAAGCCAAAAGAACAAAGCTGGAGGCATCACACTACCTGACTTCAAAGTATACTACAATGATACAGTAACCAAAACAGCATGGTACTGGTACCAAAACAGATACGTAGACCAATGGAACAGAACAGAGGCCTCAGAAATACCACCACACATCTACAACCATCTGATCTTTGACAGACCTGACAAAAACAAGAAATGGGGAAAGGATTCCCTATTTAATAAATGGTGCTGGGAAAACTGGCTAGCCATATGTAGAAAGCTGAAACTGGATCCCTTCCTTACACCTTATACAAAAACTAATTCAAGATGGATTAAAGACTTAAACATAAGACCTAGAACCATAAAAACCCTAGAAGAAAACCTAGGCAATACCATTCAGGACATAGGCATGGTCAAGAACTTCATGACTAAAACACCAAAAGCAATGGCAACACAAGCCAAAATTGACAAATGGGATCTAATTAAACTAAAGAGTTTCTGCATAACAAAAGAAACTACCATCAGAGTGAACAGGCAACCTACAGAATGGGAGAAAATTTTTACAATCTACCTATCTGACAAAACTATTCTTAACTGATAGAACTACCCTCATTAGCCTTCCCTAACCAGTTCAAACCAAGAGGCAATGTCCATAATGGATACAAACCTGAGTTCTTCAACCAGTCAGGTTTGAATCCCAGGTCTGTCACTTACTAGCTGTATGAACTTGGACAAGCTACCTAATTTCTACAACTTTGTTTTCCTTATCCAAAATATAGGAACAACAGTGTTATATGCTCATATAAATACCAAATGAGATCATGAACATACAATGCTTAGCACACTGGCTGGCAGATAAGTGTCAAATAGTACTGGTTTTCCTGTTAGAGGTGGTTCTATCATCCCACAGCACTCACTGAAGACCAAGATTTCTGAAGGTTTCCTGTCTCCCATAGTTGGGCCCACTCATCCAGCCCTCAGAGCCCCATGTTCTGACTCCATAGTGTGAATGTGAATTCAGAGCCATTATCTCACCCATTTGTCCTGACCTGCTTCTTGTGGGCCTCCAACCTGGCACCTGATTGGCCGTGATAAGCTTTCATGGTTGCTGTTCTTACTCCCACAGCTGATCCAGGGCTTCATCCCATTCTGTCCATCAGTTTCTTAAAGGGAGGACTTGTAGCAGAGAGAGGGGAAGAAGAGTGTTATGAGACCATTTCCCATCTCTCTGCCTCCCAGCAGCCTATGGCTGGGCAGCCAAGAGGCTTTGGCTATTGCCATGGCAGTGGGCTCTAGGACACTGCACAGCAGCCTCTTGGTCTCCCTCGCACTTCAAGAATGGGAAAAATAAATTGTTCAAAGAGTCTCTTTACCGCTTGGGAACTAAGGATTATGCTGAAATTTTGTTGTTACTTTGAATAAATAAATTACTCTCTTGAGGCCAGATGAAAACATGCTCTTATTAAATTTTTTAAAGGAGGAAAGGAATTGGAGGGGAATAAAATCAAAGGTGCCCAAATGGATTGAAGTGGCTTCTCAGAAGCTGACATAATAGCAATTTGTATGTATATTATGCTTCTCATCAAAGGAGCATTTCACAAAGGGCCTGTTTCCCTGGAGTTGCCCCACAGAACTCAACTTCAGCTCAGAAGAGTCTAGAGCCTTGAAGGTCTCTGGGCTTCCAAAGCCCCACCTTAGGGCTTTGGCCCAGGCAATTGATCTCCTGCCTCTGGACTTTAGGGCTGGCTGAGTCTTAGAGTCCTTAAGGGAGCTAGGAGAGGGCATCTGTGTCCCCATTGGTCAGTGGGAAAGAGTGCTACCTCCCACATAAGTACTCCTTGGGGAGACTGGCCATGGAAGCCTAGCCAGGGGAGGGGGTGTGTGTACCTCCCACCAACACACACACCATGAAAACTAACCATTGGAAAGAAGACCCTGTCTGAAAGTGAGTTTCCTCCCTGACTATCCATTAGTAGAGACCAGGATTTCTGACCGTGTTTGGTTTTCCCTAATTATTTCTGACATTCAGGCAAGTAATAAAGAAATTTTTTTTCCCTTGTGTTCTAGTTAGGAGACCACACACACAGAGACACACACACATATGCATCTATCAAAGGATCCTCTTTTGTCTGTCTCTCCTTTTCTCCATGGTGCTTAATACATGACCCATGGTGGGTTGTTTCACTTCCTGAAGTTCCATCATTGTGACCTCTCACACGCAGTGATTGTGAGCTCCCAGCGATCAGAGACAAGAGCCTAAATCCCATTTCCATCAGTTACCATCTTGTGACCTTGGGTGGGTCATTGAACCTCTCTAAGCAATATTCTCCTCATTTGAGATAATACAGATTCCATCTTATAGGGCTGCTGGAAGGATTAAATGAAATAATAACTATAATGCCTTAGCATAGAGTATGTGGCATATAGTCCTATTGGCCATGATGGTCCATGGTGTTGGGGATGAGGTCAAGATGGCAGCCCTCACACCCTTCTTGTGTAGTGTTAGTCTTGATGGACTGCCTGAGGCCCTGAACAGGACTGAGTGGAAAGTAAAGGGTTTTTCTGCGGCCTGAGCTGAGTATCACTGGGCAATGCAGGCACTCAGAAAGGGAGAGACCATCTTACACTATCTAAGCCCCATAAATGGCTGCTTTATAGGAGTAGCACCAACTTCTAGGGAAGTTGATCCAAGCAGGTGAATAAGAATTATTAAAGAAAGGAATAAAAATGGCCTGAGATATTTAAAATAGTATGCAGTGATATCCAAAGGGTAGTTGGTGATCTTTGCAGACCTGAATGCCTCTTCCTTGAATAAGCTTTTCTCTTTCTCACCTCTGCCTTCTTGTTCACAACCCATCCAGCTGGTACCCAACCCCCATTCTCTATGACCTCCCTCCTTATCTTTGCCTATGTAAATCACAACCATCCTCAAAGCCCAGTTGAAATACCACTTCTCTGTCAAGCTTTTCTCACCACTGTTCTCCTTCCTCTGAGCCCTTAGAACAGAACTGTCTGTACTTCTCACATGTCAGTCTCAGTATGATGAACTGGCACTAATATTCCATTGTTCACATTTAAGCCCTGATGATTAGTCTGCAGTTCTTCATGGACAGGACTGACGCCAAATGCAGATTTTTGCATTCCAAAAACGAGGTCAGTACTGAGACCAGATGGAGCTGATAACTAGCGTTCAAACAACATACTCATACTTTTTTGCGCAGAAAGATAAGTAGCAACTAATTGACCTGGCAGGATCCTACACATTCATATGGTCCAAATTTTATTTGAAATAAACAAGTAAACTGAAAACCAAAGAAAAGAGGTTTATAGCCCAAAGTCACAGTTAATGTCAAATCCCAGACTAGTAGTTCTGTACTCAAGCTATGGGAAATGTTAAACTCTATTAAGAGAACCAGACCAAATTATGTTCTCCATCTTCTCTCTTTGTATCTTAATGGACTTCTGAGCTTTGTTGTTTCATTGAGAAAATAGCCAAAAATATATGCTCATTTTTGATCCACTGTGGGTCTTCCAACCTTGCTTATTTTGAGGATGTGTACTGTCCATCTTCAACTTTTATATTTCATGTCACTATTGTGACATTCTTAGAGTTCCCCTAAAGCTCCTATGTAAGCATTTGTCTATCTTGCCCATGCCTTACTTTATGTGGCTAGCCTTCTTCTCCTTGGGCTAGGTTGAAGACCCTTTCTATGCGAAGTCTTTGCTGACCTCTACACACTCTAAGACACTGTTGGCACCCACCAAGTGACGTCCTAAAACCCTTTGCATGTTTTCTGTTGAAGGTTACATGAGATCCCTATTCAGGGTACTTCTCATGTTGCACTGAAATTTTCCTGCTGACTTGACAGTCTTTGACTCCCAAATGACACATTGAGTATCTGTATGGGTCACACTTTTTCTGGTGGTAAGCTTCTCTGGGAGAACACCTCCTCATCCCATCCAACTCATTCTTGAAATATGTTCCAGATGAGGGCTGCTATTTTGATTACACCCTGCCTTCTCGGCTGCAGTGACTGATCTGGTAGTGAGCACTGGCTGATTCTGGACCAATCAAACTGTCTCACACCCATGTCACACTGGCCCGTAGGAGACCACTGGATGCAAGATAGGCCAATCAGAGGCTTTCCCCTGGATTTTTCAAACACAAACTGGGAGGAGGGCACTTCTTTTTATCTTTAATCATGCAATAAGGATGTGAGGCTAGAGGTGCTAGAAGCCATGAGCTATTGTGGAACAATGCAGCAGACTGAAAGACAAGAGCAAAGACAACATTTAGAAGAAGAGAATCTTGACCATGTGTGATTTCTCATTTTCCTAGTCCAGCTGTACCCCTGGCAGTTAGATGGTTTGATTAAATGACCCTGTTATGGGCTGAACCGTGCCCTCATCTTACAAATTCATATGTTGAAGCCTGAACCCCCAAAATCTCAGAATGTGACTGTAGTTGGAGGTAGGGCTCTTAAAGAGGTGATTCAATTGAAATGAGACTCTTATGATGGTCCCTAATCCAAAATGACTGGTGTCCTTAACAGAAGAAGAAGTTTGGGCACAGAAAAGAGACACCAGGAATGTACATACACAGAGAAAAGGCCATGTGAGGACATTGCGAGGAGGTAGCCCTCTGTAAACCAAAAAGAGAGGCCTCAGGAGAAACCAATTTTGCCAACATCTTAATTTTGGCCTTCCAGCCTCCAGAACCACAAGAAAATACATTTCTGTTGCTTAAGCCACCTAGTCTATGGTACTTTGTTATGGTAGCTCTAGCAAATTAATACATAGCCTAACATTTCCCTTTTTGGTTCAAATTAGTTTATGTTCAGTCTCTAAGTCTTGCAATTAAAGGGCACGAGTGCAGGATGTCAAATGCCTTCAGCAAATATAATGGTGACTTGTATCCCAAATGGCTTCTTACCGTGTTCCAAGGCCCAATACCTGTGACAACAGAAAGACAGATAGGTTCACTGTAGACCCATTTAGGGACACAGGTCAAGCTTAAAACAGGAAAGTTTAAAACCCTGCCTCAGTTTGATGAATTAGTGGCTGCCCAAAATTTTTTGTTTGCTAAACACCTTTTCCCCTTAAAAGAATCCAGAAACCTAGGACTAAGTAATGACAAAACTGACTTTTAGTCTGTGCGTAGTAAGGGGCTGATAACTGATTGCAAAAACCACTTGGCATTTTCTTCTAGATGGTGTTTACCTCAGACAGACTCTCTTGCCAGATAAACCCAGTGAAGGCGGTCACTTGGCTAAGACCAGGTGATTTGGTTTAAACAGGACTGGATGACACTTCCTTCCAGGGGCATTTTTCCAACTTCCAAATCAGCTACTTGCTTACTGTCAGGAATGGGTACTTTCTAGCTCTATTAGGAATGACTTCAGCTGATAGAGAGCAGTATCATTTTTTAAATCTAATAATATGATCTAAGTTAGACACTCATTCATTTACCAGATAGCTACTGAACGCCTACTGGCTGTCAGAATACAAAGTAGCATGGTCACCTTAACTTCCGATGGAAAATCTATCATTGAGCTAAGATTCAAAGTCTTAACCCTCTGCAAGTATCAGCCATGTGGACTACTTCTTAAACCTTAAATAACTTCGTGGTCTATTTACATTTGATTTTGTTTGTTGGTTGTTTTTCCTTCTCTGCAGTCTTTTTCTATCACTGCCCACTCATTCATTCTATTGCAGGGATTCTCCCCTTCCTAAAACATAGCTTCTGCATGTATTTTCCTACCTCCCTGTCCCTCAATAACCCTGGTGCTTGTTTAAAAGTAAACTAAAAGTATTTACTTAGGAAAGTTTGAAAACGCAGGTTAAAAACAAACAATAAGAAATTTACTAAGTTATGAAAAGTCCTTTGTAACTGGTATTTCAGGTTTTCAGAGGCATGAAAACAGGGAACTATTTTTCTTTTAGCTCTCTTTGCTATTTTGCAAATGCGTCTTTCTCCATGAGTCTCATATAGCCCCCACTGAATATTTTACTCATGGCTTTGATAACCATTCGCCTTTCACCTCCTCTTACTCTCTAGATTCTACCACCTGAGGACTGACCCCATGGTTAATAATCAGTTTCCTTTGTGGTGAATATGCTTCTAACAAAGGACTTAACTGCCTTCACTTATTACTTGCTCCACACAGCAAAAGACTATAGAAGAAATTTTATTTACACGGCATTTTATTTAAACAAATTTATATAAATAACATTGCTATATGCCTTTCACAAAAATGTAGACAAGAGTATTAAAAGGGTTTCCTACATTGATTTTTCCATGTTCTTTATGCAGGCAGGAAAAATTCTTCAGTTTAGCTAAAGGATTTTAAAACGAATAATACGAATTATCTGACTATGAATCTAAGTGACTTTGTCCTAATAATGGGAAAATTGACGCAAATTTATTTGTCTATGGATCACAATCCACTCAGGTCAGCGCTCTGAGAGGACTCACTTATACATTTTTTGTTTTTCAGATGCCCTGACTTTTGTTATCTTCTTAAAGATTTTACCTTGTTTTAATCAAGTATATTTCAAAGTATTACCAAAATAACAACTAAAAATTAATTCTGAGTTCAGATGTGTTTGGAAAATACTGAGTAAAATCAATGAAGCTTTTTTTTTTTTTTAAAGCAGCAAGACTTCTCAGAGATTTAGTGCATGTGGACCAAGAGGACCTACAAGGGGTGCTACTGAAAGCTACACTCACGAATCGATTTGACCTTCCATACTGCTTTCGTGCGGGGCATCTTTTTAGGATGAGCAGTCCGAGGAACTAGTGTTCCTCCAGTTAGTGGTTGATGTCTCTAGCCACTTCAAAGACTTGCAGAAGAAAGAAAGCTTAAAGACATAAAATTTAAAAAGTTTGTTTTTCTTTTAAAAGTCCAAGCTATTACTCGACTTGACCTCAGAATTACTATTTACTGCCTCAGAGGAAGTGCTATTTCTGGTTGGTACCACATGGCATATATTTTTAGGAAGGTCTGTATTCAAGCTCTGAAGTCAAACCGTCATATATTTCACAATATAAAGGGAATCAAGTTACCAAAAATACTAGCATGCATATAGATGCCAACTGGACAGTAACAAGCATTTTATCTTCTTCATCAACTTGAGGTGAGAGAGAAACAAGATGTGGCCTATGCATACAATAGAATATTATTCAGCCTTGAAAAGGAAGTAAATGCTGATATATGCTACAACATGGATAAAATTTAAAGATGTTTTGCTAAGCCAAATAAGCTAGAACAAAAGAACAAATATTTTATGATTCTATTTATATAAGGTACTTAGAATCAAATTTATAGAGACATAAATAATGGTGATTGCAACGGGCTAAGGAAAGGGTGAGGAGTTATTATCTAATGATTAAAGAGTTTCACTTCAGGGAGATGAAGTTCTGGATGTAGATGGGCAATGGCTGTACAACAATGTGAATGTACTTAATGCCCATGAACTGTCCACTTAAAGATCGTTAAAATGGTAAATTTTGTTATTTATGTTTTACTACAATAAAACAAGTAACTGGAGGTGACCACCTTATGGAAATCCCACAGATCAGAAGGGTGAAGAGAAAGGAGACTCTGAATAACTGGTATTTGAAGAACATTTAAGGCAAATCTCTCCCTGGATATCTTTTTTGAAAATATTCTTCTGTGATATAGGAGGTAAAGCAACACAGCAACTTTGAAATGGAAAGCTAAGAGAAAAATAATTTTAACATCCTAAGGTTTTAGCATGTTAACTTTTGAATATATAGAAGGACCAACCATATGTAAGCACAGAGCCAGAAAATATTACAGACAGAAATATAAAACACAAAATGTTGTTATCCCAATCCTCAGGTAATTTATAAATCTTACAGGAAAACATGTCTACGAGTAACTTGGTGATAACAAAGACTGTGATAAATGTGCACGAGTTAGAAATACAGGGCTCCAGGGGTGTGGGGGAGGAAGATATGAAATCTGATTGAGAACCCTTTCCCTCTTCTTCTCACCTACGCTATTTCTTCCTTCTTTGAGGTCCAGATCAAGACCCACTGCCTAAAAGATGCCATTCCTCATTGTTCTAACCCACTGTGGCTACTATAATCACACTCATAACTATGTGGAGACTTGTTCTTCTTATTCAATGGTTTTTGGTAGATGTTGTAACTTGGCATATATATATTACATATTATAGAATATGTAATATATGTACATTATATGTACATATGTATATATGATGTATATATACATGTAATATATGTATATTATATATAATAGATATGTAACTTGTCTTATATATAAAAACATATATAAATATTTATATTTATGTAGTTTAATGTGTTCTCCATATTTGGTTAGAGATATCTGTTGCTTTGGGGATGATAAGGATTATTAAAATAGAAGTGCAAGGAAAGGAGGAAAATTGGGTTTTGAATCCATAGAAACATAAAGGTTATGAAAGTCAAGCTTGGTCAAGAGAGAAGGGCTTTTTGAAATTCCAAAATCTCCTCTTTCCAGATCAGAAGCCAAGCCTGGCAACTCAATGTTAGACTATTACCTTAACTTAGAGTGTAGAGAATAGACAAGAAGGGAAGTTCTCACCAGATAGGAAGAGGAGAGTGCTTTTCCAAATAAGGAGGAGGATTTTGTGTGGCTGTCCCCAGGATAAGAATATAGTTTGATTCTCTGAGAATCAAAGGCCCTAACCTTCTTGGGCCTTGGCCAAAGGTGGGAAGTAAGTTGACTGAAACATCGGACTAGACAAAATGAGGTCTTCCAGAACACCCAGGACTGCTGCTCGGCCCCTCTATGTCCAAGATGGCCGGAAGTCTCAAATAGGTGGTTCTCAGAGCTCTGAGTACACATGATGTGTGCATTGCATGCAGGGGTACTGTGAGTTCCCATATACTGCAGAAAGTGGGGTGGGGGACAGAGGAGTGCTGAGATTCTGTAATACTGGGTTAGATGAGGAGAATAAAAATTACATGGCCTCTCCAACACTGATATATTTCAATGACTATGGGTTTCAGCTGTGAGCACCAACATAACACCCCCAGAAAACAGATGAGATTAGCCATAGCAGGCAGATGCCAGCACAAAGTATTCAGGAATCAGACTAGACCAACCTCACTCTGGTGGCCAGCAGTGAGGACAGCCCACAGGTACCCGCTTGTCCCAGAAGACATAGCTTTCCCTGCACATATCGACGTCTTGGGAAGGGACACAGAGATGCTTCTTGTGAAAGGGAAAATAGCCCTGATTGAGCATTTATACTTGAAATTCACTAAATATTTGCCCAAATTAGACCAAACCACACTTAAAAAACTATTTTAAAATAAAAACGATTGAATTGGCTTTAATTGGAATACTTAAATCTACCCCACTACTATTGGTAGAAGTGAGGATAGCAGTTGTGGGGAAAAAAAAGTTTATTCTTTTATTTTCTGACCCATTAACTCAGAGTGTGTGAATGTTCACTCCATTTGCATGTTTGACACAACAAGCAGGCTAGAGTTTCCTGGAGATCTGTGGAATGCTTCATGTTATGTACTCAATAGGTGTCCCTAAATGTACACTGTATGAAGAAACAGAAGAAAACATGGATTTCGTTTCTTCCATGCCTCTCATTCCACCAAAGCCAAAATAAATTATAAAACAGAGAGAACAAAATAAATACCATTCTAGAAATCACAGAGAGAGTTCTGTAAAAAGAACTGGTACTGGGAAAGTCATAGGACTTAGTCCTTAGAATATTAATAATCATAACCACAGACAGTCTTCCCGCAAAGCTTTCTGTCAATAAGCTGCGGCAAATATCTATCTAGACCAGTGAAGTCCCATGGAAGTAATAAGTGAAGTTTTCAATCTTCAAAAATGTTTGAGCATCTCTCTCCTATGGAAGAAAACCCCTAGAACTTCTCATAAATGGATATTTCCCTCGGGGGACTAATATCCTCTCCAGGGTCAAACTTGACTTCTTATGATGCAATGAAGCAACATTCACAAGGAAGTCATGATTTTTTTCCCTTTCCTATTTTCTTAAAATTCATTTAACCTTAAGAAGTCATTGAACATCCATTTCTTTTTTTTTTTTCTGACTAGGGCTTTCAATAAGGGAAAAACTAGGGCAAATTTTAGACAAAGCAAAAGACAATCTTAAAAGTTGACTAGGCTACAGAAATCTAAATGACAAACTTAACAGGGCTGACTTTTCCTTGGTGTGTAAGACAGGCGTGCAAGGCTATTAACAATAGAACTCAGCACAAAGCCCTGTGGAAAGCAGGTGAATATTGATTCTTAATCTTAAACTCATGAATAATGTATAAGGCAATTTTAGTTTAAAGATACAGGCATTTTTTTTCTGGCACAATGGTTTTTAGAAACTCGCTATATTCAGTATCCCATAAAAAGAGTTTTCTCATCTTTTAAGAAGCCTCTCAAATTTCATCTCATTCCTACAGCCTTCCCTGACCATCCAGTCCTTACCAATCACTCCCTTCTCTAAACTCCAAGAGTACTTACTGTCTGTAGCACTCACTGGATATAAGCTATGAGGTATCTTTTTTTTTAATTTTTTTTTTTTTTTTAACAGACATGTTTCGGTAGATAATAAAACCCCCCAGGTAGGGGTCACTCTTATTATTCCCAGTACCTAGCCTGGAGCCTGATCCACAGACCATAAGTGTTCAATAAATGTTTGTTGTTAATGATGATATGTTATAGACACATCTGAAACATAATCTGGATAAACACAATACTGGAAAAGTGCAAATCATCATTTAACAAACATGCAAGCCAAGAAATCAATATGAGAGAGCTGTCTGAGCACCAAGTGAAAGACAAAGTAATACCCTCTTCCCTGCCCCAACATCTAACGTGGTGATGGATTATGCTACATAAAATTATCGATAAAGACCAATGTAGTCACAATGATTTCTAAGCAGTAGCAAGAAATATTAGATACAAAATGTAACATTACAACAAAGGCAGCAGAACTGAGAGGCCATTTTGGAATAACAGATACATTCATCTGATGAAGAACCTCTTTGCAAATAAGTAACTTCAAGCATAATGAAAGCACAGGGCTTTCCTTTCCTCCCTCTCTATCTCCCCAACCCAGAGACCGAGATTCTGATTTCCCTCAAGATACACAGAATGTACGTCACTTGCCCCTTAAACAAAGGAGCAGGAAGGCAAACTTGAGCATTCAACTGTTGCCAAAACAAACCCAAGCCTTTCAAATGAGTTAAGTTCTCATGATATGAGTCGAGTTGAGTAAATTTATACAATTCTCATTTACGTACACACAAAGAGTAAAACAATCTACTTATTTCTTGTCTGAATTCCTATCTTCTTCAATAAGGTTTGGCTTATTAACTAGCAGCAGAAGTTTGGGCCAAATCTATCTAGCAATGAACCTCATCTCGCCTATCTCTGTCACTCTTGCATACCCTTTCCCTATCTATACCCTTCCTTTTATCCTGGCAGGTGGGGAATGCTTAGGCAGAAAGCTCAGCCATTTCTATTGATCAGATAGGTAACATCTTCAGCATTACTATTGGTCTGACGAATGTGAAACAATAATAAAGGCGGTCAGTCCAAACTTCCCTGGGCCCTGGCAGAGATCTGGGGCAGATGATGGGAAAGCGAGAATCATGGGTTGATACTTTCCCCCCAAATTGTATATGCCTTACTGTGACATAAGCAGCCTGAACAGGATCATTAATTTAACTGGTCACTTCATTGGAACATTGATAAGGATTTGACTGGTTTTTAATAGCATTTACTAGTTATGTGGACTAATTAACAAATCAACAAGATTTAAACCAGTACATTTACTCCTCACCTCATCCTCTTCCATGTTGCTCAGTCACCTTTAGCATTTCGAATGGGATAAAGAACTTACAAAACTAATTAGCTATATAGACAGAGCCATAATGGTCTGCATTTTCTCCACTATTAGTAATGCTTTTGGTATATGAAATCTACTAGTTAAAAAAATGAAAATTGAATACCATGGGTTAATCTAGGTATAGTAGTAACAATTCCTATAACCAGCTTGGCTTCCTTCATAGCTAAAGGATGACCAGTACCATCTCATCTCTTTGAAACAATTGACTGGTGACATCTTTTTGTGGGTCAATATTCTCATTGAAAGAAAGAATATATTTTTTCCTGAAAAAAATATATAAAATATCCCTAAATTTAGTGAATTCAGAAAGCCATATAATTATAGTATACAGAGTTTTCCTTCTATATCCTGAAGACATGGACTTATAAATGATGCAGGGCACTCACGGTCATTCAGGTCCTGTTGGCACAATAAATGGAGATGCTCCAAGCCTTTTCCTTGTCTGTAGGTAGAGGTGCAAATACTTCAATGACATATGTTCCTGTTCAGAAACACCCAGGATGAAAACTGGAAAGGGTCTGCCAAGAAATACAGAGGAGCTCTTTCAGCATGGTCGTTTTTTAGGATGATGGAGGCAGCCTACAAAACGGTGACTTGGAGCAATGGCTGGAGCCAGCCTAAGGAGGCACTATGGGGCAGAAAGTTGGATCCCCCACTAGATGGCGCCAGGACACATCTGTGGCATATGTGGGTACTGTTACCATGGCAGAACAGAGGGATCGGATCAGTTTTCACAATTCTGTATAGGCCAGGTCCTAATGGAGTACCAACGGACTAAAGTGAGTGTATGTGTGTGTTTTATACGTCCTTAAGTTTGACCCTACATTGAAGGGTACACCTGGGGTGGCATATGTGTGTGTTCTTTGGAGTATGATTGCCTGTGCGGTTGTGAGTGTATCTCATGTATCACATGTGCACACACATACAATATAATACACATGTACATTAGATTATATAGATATGGGATCAATATAGGTGTAGCTAAAGATTGGGGGCCATTATTACAATAAATAAGGATCACGTTGGAGGAGGGGGATTAGCTTCTGTTGAGTGCACTGTATGCCAGACCTTTTCATGTGCTTTCTCATGTAACCTTCACAACACAACAGCTGCAACTATTGCCCCATTTTCACCAAAGGAAATTTGATGGACTTTATATAGGTTAAGGAACTTGTCCAAGCTCACATAGCTAAAGAATTGGATTAAAATCCAGTTCTGCTAAGCTTCAAAACCATAATACAGTTATGCCTCATACCACATTGACTTGCTACAGTTTCTTACAATGTGCAAATTAACTCCAGGGAATATGGTTTGTGGTATGTTTGCACGAATAATACTCACATGTGCACTATACAAAATGAAAATACCTTCCATGCAAAAGTTTGATCTATGTTGGACTACAAATATACATAAAAAGTTGAATAAGGCATTCCACTTTCCCCTCTTCACCCCAGGATAATTATTAAATAACCCTATCACAGAAAAATATATAAGAATTAATTCCAATATATGATTCAATTAAAATGGGAGTCATTTAAAAGAATGTTAACTAATTTTAAAGTAGATACATCAAACCCACATGTATACCTAAACAAAGCCATTCACTATTTACCTAAAAATACGTTAGCATTAAGGTAACAATACAAGTTCCATTTATGTTGTAGGAAAAGCCTTTTCTATTGAGATGGTTGGCTCTCATCTTAACTCAGCCCACTCAGCTATGGTTTATTGTCATTGGAGATTTTGTAGCCTTTGGGCATCAGTCTTTTAATTTTCTTTTTGTCTAGGAAATGTATTCTGTACATTGCGTTTTTGTGAGACAGACTAAAGAATGTAGTGTACATTGAGTGTTTAGCACAGTGTCTGGCAAACAGTAAGTGCTGAATAAAAGTCAACACTATTGATTATGATGTCTATAAAGAAGGAGAAAAAAGCAGAGGAGGAAGAGAGCAGAAAGAAGAGGAGAGTAAGGAGGAGGAAAGAAGGCAAGAAGGTAAGAAGAAAGGAGAGAAGAGGGTAGAATGGTGGAGAGATCAACATGACAATTAATTTGAATTAATTTGCAATTTTTTTCTTTTCCCTAAAAGTTAAAGAAGTCATCTGAAACAATGCGGAATTTGAAATATCTGCCTTGCACACTGCATATCATTCTATTTTTCACCTTAAACTGTGCAGTTTTCTGTTTGGTTTAAGATTGGTTAGTTTTCCTATAGGCTAAAGAATAATGTGCTAAGAACCGAACCCCCGGCTGAGACTGTGGGATTGAAAAGGGGGAGAAAGACAAACAGCATTCCATCAAGTTGTACTTTGGGCACTGGGAAAATATGTTGGCTGTGCTGTTAAGAAATTGACTTTTTGGCTGCATGATAAAGGTGAACTCTGGCACTCCAAAACTGGATGGAAGTCACAATAGCTCCCTTTAGAAAAGTCAAAGCAAAATAGAGACATTTTCTCTGGTGCTTCAGATCTGTAAGAACATTATCTGAAAAGAGAGATCACATCTCAGGAAAAGGGAAAAAGGGGAAAGTAGGAAAATATTGTCTGCTGCCTTTAATAACAAAATTCCACCTAGCAAATTTCCTAAGAAGGTTTTCGTCATTCTGGGCCTCAGTCTTTGTTTCTTTCATTTGTGTTAGAGAATATTTGAAGTTGTATTGAGAAAAGAATAGTAGTGTTAATAAAGCCTAACATGAATGAATCACTTACAGAATGCACAACACCACATTCCATATTCTGTATCACATTATGCTCAATTCAACCCTATACATTGGTACCATATTACAGATGAGAAAACTAGGCTCAGAAATTTAAATGGTTTGGTTAAAGTTACACTAGTAGATGGCAGAGCAAAAATTCAAAACCAAGGGCAAGCTGAAGCCAATACCAATCTTGTGGTCCGTGATGCTGTACTTAGATGACATTCAAAATGCCTGTGGCAGTGCCTGGCACAGAGTAGGCATATGACAATACTCAGCTTTACTTTTTTTCCAAACAGCATTTCGCTCCTGCCTAGGTTAGAGTGCAGTGGAGCAATCGTCGCTCACTGCAGCCTTGAACTCCTGGGTTCAAGCAATCCTCCTGCCTCAGCCTACTGAATAGCTAGGACTACAGGTGCACACCACCATGCCCATCTAAGTTTTAAATATTCATAGAGGCAGGGTCTCTCTATGCTGTCCAGGCTGCTCTCAAATCCTTGGCTTCAGGCAGTCCTCCCAAAGTGCTGGGATTATAGGAATGAGCCAGCATGCCAGGACACCTTTGTTTTATTTAAAGGAATACTGCTCTTGGAGTGTTATCTCTTTCAGTAAAGTTCCATTTCAATCTGTACACAGTTTTGGAGACTATCAGGTGCAGAAAGTGATACCAACTTCAATCTATGGGTATGAAATATTCATTCTATCCTGGATGTTTCTGTTTTGCAGACCCTAGATCTTGGCATAAAAGCCTAGCATCCTTCCCTGGGCTCAAGTGACCATGATCTGGAGACAACAGTAGGGGTGGCCTGCCTGGATATTTGAGGAGGTAAGACATGCATTGGTGAGAAGGAACATTTCTGATGTTATCAGGCTTTCTCCATCCCATTTGGGGGCATTCATACTGACATAATCACATGGTATGCATGAAGTTGTAAAACTAGAGGAAAATTCTAAAGCTTGACCTTGTTTCTAGTAGATAATTTCCTGAGATATTAGAGGACTATATCAAGTGGAATCAGGAGCACTGGGCATGGTTGCGACCAATTAATTATTGCCTCAATAAGAGAGCATGTCCATCAGCTATACTTGCTGTTGAATAAATAGCTGTCTTGATTCTTTCCCTGCAGTCTCTTTTTATCTTCTTAATCTCGGAAAATAAGTTAGCAAGATGAATGAAGAAATCAAGGTCCATACAGTCCAAGGTTACACCATTAGATTCTAACTAACTTGAAACCTAGGTTTCTGATTTCCCAGTCAAGAATAATCTTTAAGACATTTCTACAAATTCTAAAAGATTCTTGACCAGTAAAAAAAAAAAAAAAAAGGAAGGAGAGATTCTAATTACTTTCAAATGTTCAGAAAATGCAACATTCCTATCATCCTTTCAGAAATCAAAAATGTATATTTTAACATAATAAAGTCTCATAAATCCTGCTGTAAATTTTTAAAACCTGATTTTATCTGTAATTTCTATACATTTTGACCACCGTTTTTTTTTTTTTTTTTTTTTTTTTTTTTTTTTTTTTTTCTCTGTTGCCCAGGCTGGAGTGCAGTGGCACAATCTCGGCTCACTGCAATTTCTGCCTCCCAGGTTCATGCCATTTTGCTGCCTCAGCCTCCCGAGTAGCTGGGACTACAGGCGCCTGCCATCATGCCTGGCTTTTTTTTTTTTTTTTTTTTTGTATTTTTAATAGAGATGAGGTTTCACTGTGTTGGCCAGTATGGCCTCGATCTCCTGACCTCATGATCCACCTGCCTCAGCCTCCCAAAGTGCTGGGATTACAGATGTGAGCCACTGTGCCCGGCCAGTTTGATTTTTTTAAATGCCTGTTAATTTCCAGAGGCACCAGTATTCCTCAAAATCCATTTTTGATCATACATCTCAAAATGATTCAAAGCCAGTTCTGACAATGTTCCTTATTAATAATAGTAGAACTAATAATAATTTCTTTTTACTGGTATTTCTGTGTTCATACTACCTCATTCCATAATACTACCATATCTTCACAACAGGTCTCCCAAACCCCCAACTTTTTCTATCTGATTGATTCTCCATGCTCCTGCTAGATTTGTCTTCCCTAAGTACACTCACTCTGCCCTGTTTCTACTCTGTCATCCATCATGACACTCCACTCTTCTCAGTATAAAACCCAACTTCTCAATCTGCCATTTTGGTCTCTTTCTCCCTCTAGGTTCTCACTCCACTGCTCTGTAAGGTGGGCCCTTCAGTTGAACTAACGAGGCTTGCTCTGATTCCTAACCAGGGCACACACATTCCTGAGTCCCCTGCCTTTAACATCTCTCCTTCTCCCTTCTTTCCACATGTGCGGGTGTGTTTCTCAACATATTGCAGGATCCTCTGAAAGCAGAGGTGGACCCAGAGATGTTGTAACCACCATAGTTGGCCACCTGCGTTAACTCATAAGCCTGTTGTTAGCTCTTATGCCTCTCAGAAATGAATGTCCACAAGCAGGGTCACTGTTGATGACTCAGCAACTCATATGATTTTATTTCTTAACTTTATCATGACAAAGCTTTATTATTATAGAAGTTAGGCATACTTCAAAGAATTGCATTTGAGGAAAAAAAATACATATTTTAGTTCTGTATTTTAAACAATTTTATTGCAATTCTAGATCTCCAAGCCCAAGTTTTTGTGTTGGTTATAGAAGTAGCTTTAGGTGGCCATGGGCTTGTGAGAAGCACATATCTGTTCTCCAGGTGGTTACAGCTTTGTCATATAGAGGTAACTGCAGAAGCCTCAATGGATGTGAAGGCAGAGAGGCTGAGAGGACAATTCATAGTGAAAAGGTCTGGCTTGGTCTCCAGTTTTATGGCTGACTCCTGAGTGATTTTGAGAAAATCCCCTTAACCTCCTGAGTAGCAGTTCCTTCAGCTGTAAAATAGGAAGTCTAATATTTAAACTCATAGGGTTACAGTAGGAATTAACTTTGGTAATTGTTGTAAAAGCCTTGTCAATTATAAGGGGCTCTGCAAATGTTAGTTATTATTAAGAAAACATTCTGGGCATCTCTAGCTTTTTTTTTTAAAATGCAATACTAGAAGAATTTCTAACCACCCTAAACTAATTTCTATCATGAAACGTGATTCCCCTATGTCTGTGTGTTTGCTCTATGACCCATCTCTAACTCTCTTCACATTACATTCGGCAGAGTCAACTTCTCAACAAAAAATTGTTCTCTTTATTGTTTGAAGGCTGACGGTCAAGCTGTTGTTAGCAACTCAGTTAAGTATTATGACTGAAATTTCCATTTTAGATTCTGATTCCAACCTTAGATTTTCAACTACTCACATGCCACAGACAAGTATGCACACACGTTATTAGGTTTATTTTTCCCCGCCCCTTCTCTTCACTTTCCTTCCCCTCTTCCATCCCCTACACTCTTTCTCTTTTTTTCTTTCTCTTTCTCTCTCTTCCTCCCTCCCTCCCTTTCCTTCCTTCATTCTTTTCCCCTCCCTCTCCCTTTTCCTTCCTTTTCTCCCTTTCTTCCCCCTTTTTCCCTTCCTTCCTTCTATTCCTACCTTTCTCTTCTTCCCTTCATGTCTCCATCTCTCCCTTTCCTCCAACAAGAATTTTTAAACATTCAAATAAGAAAACGCCACATGAATTTTTGACTAAAGTGGGATATTTTACTTCTACCCTGCCCTTGTCTACTTAAAATGCTTACAAACCTCACCTTTTTTTTCTAGAGCACACAAATATGCTCTAGTAGTTAAAAAATGTACCTAAATGTATGTTATTTACCATTAGGTACCAGAGTAAATGATATAGTTAATACATTATCTACTATGCAGAATACTTGGATATTGATGAACATTCTCAGGCATTCCATGTCCTACTGGGGCAATTCATTTTCTATGACAGGATGAGAATTACTGCCTCACTGGACCAGAATACTCTTGGAGTCCATATAAAGGCCCTTATTTCCACAACGGATTGAAAGACAACAGGTTCTGATTTTTGGGATATTCAGTTTGTAGACTGCTGATCTGTTAATGGATCAAGTCAGCACCCTGTAGGTATCCTTAGCTCTTGGTGTATGTAATTCCCTGTCCAGAGGCCTGAGTTGCAGAACTCCCCAAACTAGTACCTGCCTACCAGCTCTGTATGGCACTCAACTGCTCAGATTATTTTGTCTTTAAAATGTAGTGTTTCAGCTTTCCTTAAAACATACACAGGGAAAGTAATATACCCTTGGAAATAATAAGAGATTTGCAATAGATGCTCAATTATAAAGGAGAAAGGCATATAAAAATATAATCACAGACATTTCAAACTGGATGAAATGTAATAAAGTTATTTGCAAGTTATTGCACAGTAAGGCTAACCTTGCCGAATAGCTTTAGGCAGGACTCGTTTTTAGGTCAAGTATCTGTGTGTGTGTGTGTGTGTGTATGTGTGTGTGTATGTGTATGTGTGTGTGTACTGATATTTCTGGAGGATCATTGTTAGGGCTTCTTTAATCAAATACCCTCATGTCGCAAATGAAAAAGGGACCAGAAGAGGTGGGAAAGGCGAGGCAAGAATCTGATCTTTCAGATTTTCAGGATTACAGGCTTTTCATTGCACCAACCTCAGGAAAGTATGTTCTTCAGTGACTGAGCTACAGGGGCTACATGGAACACTACATGAAAAGGCCAAAAACTTGATTTCATCACCATCTGATCTACTAGAACAATTATCTTGTAAATTTCAGTGTGAAGATCAACTCTGTTTTCAATGACCACTATCTCACATAAGCAGATGAAACAACACACTTTGCTCCTCTATTTTCATGGCCTATCCATCTCCACCTGCCTCTTCAAATCATCTTTTGGACTCACAGTAAATGGAGAGCCTTATGCTGAATGCAGAGCTCTAGGCTGGAACTGGTGGACTGAATCATTACTCTCCTCTTTTCTTTGGGATCCCCCTCCCTCTTTCCATGCTGCTGTCCTCCTGCACTAGCACGGAAGGGGAGAGCAACAGATTCCTTTGTTCAAATCACAGGGATTCACATAGGGTAAGTGCTCACTCTATATTTGTTGAATAAAAGAATGAATGGATTCCTGGATAGGTCCAGCCAGGGACCATTCTGTAAGGCCTTGTACTCTGAAGGATCCACAGAATCTTCAAGTTTATAATATGTGAAAAACAGAAAAGATTTCTAAAACCCACTAGGTTGGTTTGCTAGTGACAGGATTTTAGCTTCAATGCAAGCAGTGAAGTCTTGAGTGGTGTGTCTTCGAATTGCATCTACCCGATCTATTTTTCCATCAAGGGCTCTTAAGCACCACAACAACAAAGACCTTTTCCCTACTACTGTGTTTAACCCCCAACGGTCCTCATTATATGGCTAGGTTCAACAAATGCTGATGTCCAGCTTTGTCTGCTCCTTCTATCCCCAGATAATTTAGAGTTGACTCTAATAAAATGTTTTGCAACTTACAGCATGAAGTCATTAAAGATCCTCTGTCAGGTAATTGATAAAATAACAGTCCAGCCCATCCTTCGCACACTGGCTTAAAGTTCATGCAACCTGTAGTTGTATAAATTATACCTAAACCACCTTTAGCCTGTTGATTTGAGAATATCATCCATCATTCCTCAGTGGATGAATGGTGATACTAATCCCTGGCCCTCTATGCTGCCTGAAAGGTGGTGCTGCTAGGGGAAGGTCTGGGCCCCCTTGCCATTAGGATGCCTGCATGCTGGGGAAAAGAGCCTCAACACAGAGAGGTACCTATGTCCAGCACCAAGTGGAACTCCAAGTTCTCGCCTTGTTCCATACCATGGCCAGGGACATAATTGTGCCTTAATACTTACATTTCCTATCGAGGTCTTCTAAGCAAAGCTGAGGGAGCTGATACCCAAGGCAGGTATTTCCTCACTCAGCCAACTCTCCTCCTCCCTCTTTCTTCATGCAAACTTCTCTCTTCATGCAACATTAGCATAGGTGGAGTGTGAAGCAGAGGAAAGTTTCTGGCAAGGAATGAGGTAAGTACCTTCTCCGGAAAAGGTTTTTTTTTTTTTTTTTAATCTCAATGATAGGTTTAAAATTGGAAGATGCTTTTAATTCGTAAAAATGCATTGGTTAAATTTGGCTCACTGATATAAAATCATGGCTTATATGTCCAATAAATTTTCCCTTGACATCAGCCAGTTAACCTGAATATAAGGCCATAAATTGTTAACTATCATTCTTTTATTGCTGATGCCAACGAGCACTTGGCTTTTTAGCCACAATAAATTTACAATACATGCATTACCCTTGAGAGTGTTATTTATAAGACAGAATAAGAATACATAGTCACCATCATTGACTTTAAATCCACACTTATACTGAATCTACATGCACTGATAAGCAATGTTCTCAGAGGTCATCAAATACCAACTCTCCATCAGACCACTCAAAAGTTTCCACAGTCCACAGGGACCGCACAAGCCAGCTCTACAATCACACACGGTGACAGTGGAACAGACAATCATGTAGACCCGAAGGTTTCCATTTAACGGCCATTCAGTACACCTAAGTAGCTGGAATAGATGTTTGAGCTTTCTCCCATGTGCACAGATAGAGCTGTAAATATGTCCTCTTATTCTCCTGATGGGAGCCTCAAGAGGTTGATTTTCATCTGTCCCAAATAAACTTGTTGGAACTCTTGGGGGATTCCTTTTAGATTTTTTTATTACCACTCTGGAATAATGTGCAAATAATTATGCAACAGCCTACCCTTTGTTTGAATGAACATTATTAAATATACAACAATTATCACATATCGTATATTCTATGTGCATACAAGCCCCTTAGGATAATGCATATTCCCAACCCCTACAGAAAAAAAATGTGAATTATTAATATTCACTCTTTAAGCTCCGTAAAACTAACTCTCAGATCGTGGCACTAAACACTCACTGCTCTGGCACCTACACAGGCTGGTTGGAGAATTCATGCACTATAGTGTTTGACACACTCATTCTCTCAGGTGAAATACTGCAGGCAAGACTGCATAATTCATTAGCTGATACAGCAAGGCTGAATAATTAGATCATCTCTTTGTACAAGGCTATATTTTATGATGATATTTTTAACACTATAATCTAAATTGGTGTTGGATTAGGGTATGGGGGCTGTTGAAAGTAAACTAATTAGAAATTGAAAGATGCCATATGTGAAGTCACAGCTGTATTACTCCATGCCACCAAAAGTAGTATCCCATCTTCAAAAGGCTTGCAAATTATCTATACTATTGGCTGACAAGCACATCAGATATTTTAATAATAGGAAAATGATGATGTGCATACACACACAGTGTTGTATTTTTATTTCGGTAGGTGGGAAGGGAAATGAAAAGAAACTTAGAAACCGATAATTTCTCCCATGAGCAGGTAGAAAAGAAGGATTTCCAAACGTTAGCAAGAAGAAACATTAAAGAAAGAGCTATGCCTTACCCCACAGTTCTGCCTGAACCTTGAAGTGATGGTTTTGAGAAGAGTAGTCAATGTCACCTAGGAGACCACACTGGATAAAAATGTGGAGTCCTTCTCAGGTGATCAAGGCAAAGAAGACAGCCGACTTGGAAGGCACGTAGGTGTCCAGGGGCTTGCTCTCCTGGCTCACTCAGTCCTTCCCCACTCCTTAGTCCCTCAGCACTAATGTGGGTCTGTCATTTCAGGATATTTGCTTTTGAAGTGCCTCTCCTTGGACTACTCTCATTAGCATCCCGTTCTCCTTCAATGGCCAAGTGATATGTGAGGACCTGATTGTTTTCCCATTGGAGAATTTGCTTCTTAAGTAGCCAGACAACCCATCTCAGCGGCCCCAGCCAGAACCACTGGAACGGTGATTCTTCCTGTGGCCAGTCTGGTTCTGCTTGGTCTCCCCTCTGCCATATGGTTTCCTCCTTTTTTTTCTTTACACATTACTGAGAGGTTAAATTTTTACAAATCTTACTGTCTTTGAGCTGATGGAAGATAAGGAGGACTTGTACACCTGGCCTTCTCCAGGTGGAAAACTCCATTTGAGAAACTAATTGGCTATGTTAAATGTTGGTACATGAGCATACTTTATGATGAAACTCAGGTGGGAGAGGCAGGTTCAAAGAAGAGGTCAAGAGAAACACTTCCCATAGAATCTGATCCCCTTCTCTTTGAGAGAGAACCAGGCTGAAGTCCAGTTACACCACTACAGTCATTTCCAAACTGAAGTAACTTAAAACTAGGAGACTAGAACCCCAGACTTCATCCTCCTCATTTCATTCTCCTCTTTGTTATAATTATCACAAAAAGAAACAAAAATAATATTTTACTCCCCAATGTTATGTTTCATAACATTGAGCAGAACGACTTGCATATATTTGCCCCAAGCATTGGGTAAAAACTCAGGCTCACTTGTATTCACTGTTTCCTTTGAACATCACATAATTGGTCCCTAGATTTCTCTGAAATCTGAGATTTTATTCTGAAAACCTTACATTAGCTATGACTTTATCCTAAGGATCAACTCTCTTTAAGCCTCAATATCTATTCCTTGCCTTTGGAAATGAAACTGTTTTTCCAAAGGCTCAGCATGCTGTCCTTTGGGCTTTTGCTATATCTATAGCAACCACTCTGTTGGGGAACCTTACAAATAAAACCAGACTTTGGAGTCTGGGCACACATAAAAGATACATTGCAACAATAAACATTTAAGTTTCTTTGTTTAAACCAGCAACAATAGCTTATTAATACCTGCTGAAGTATTGCCCTTAGTTCTGATTAAAGAAAAAGAATTTTGTTTCTTGAAATTTAGTATATCTCCAAGTTAATTTGCTCTTGCATTTAAGAAATGTTCATTTGATAATTCATTGTTAGACCCATTCTTAGAAGAGATGGGTGGTCTGAATTGCCAATTAAGGGTGAAATTCTCTGTTATCTTGGCTGAATTTCTTAATTTTCTCCAGGAGTTACATTTCTCCATTTTGAAAGTCTCCCCTTTCAAATAAATCTAATGATTTTATAAGGCTATTCACCCTATTCCTGTGAAACTGACAGGAAAAAAAGTACCAAATATTTCATAAGTGAGAGTGAGTAAAGAAAATAATGTCCAGTCATGTTGGATTCAATGCCATATTTCCTTTCAGTCAATAATCTACTCACAAAAACAAACAAAGACTCCTTGGAGAAATGGCTGATTCTAAGGCTGAAACAGGAAATATACAAAATGAGCATAGAGAATCTTTCAATCCCAGAAAGCAAGAAGTATTTAATCACACTGACACACAGACACACACACACACACACACACACACACAAATTCACACATGTATACATGGAGGTGTTAGATATGTCAAAGGAACACAAGAGCCAAGAGCTTCCAATGGCCAAAGTTGAAACAACTTGAAAAATAAATAAAGAAGTGAAGTAAAATAAATACCCATGAGTCCATACCGATATAAATGATTTATTAAATAGATAAATGGGTAGAATAGTCAAATCTCCCATTCAGAACAATTCCAAATAATTGATGTGGATACTCAGCCCTCAAGAAGACAGAACATAACTCCCCACTCTTTAAGTGGGCTGGCCAAAATGACTACCTTCCAAAGAGTGCATACAGCATGCTCAGGGGAAAGGGGAGATTTCCTGACTAACACTACCTCAGACATCACAAATGATATCACATTTTTGTGTCCTTGATAGGAAATGATGAGAATAGCATTTTTCTCTGTGATCTTCCTTTAAAAAGCCATAACACCACTCTAATCAGATTAAAACATGAGACAAATCTACAGAATACCTCACCCATAGTCCTAAAAGCTGTTATGGTCATTGTCATCAAAAAATGGAAAGTCTGAGAAACTGTCACAGCCAAGAGAAGCCTAAAGAGACATAATGACTAAATATAATGTGGTACCCTGGATAGGATCCTAGAAGAGAAGAGGTGAACACTAATAAAAGTATAATAATGAATCAAGATTGGTTTATTAATTGTGATAAATATACCATACTGATAGAAGTTGTTAATAGAGGCAAGCAGGCATTGGGTATTTTGGAGGTCTAACTTTGCAATATTTCTGTAAGTATAAAACTATTCTTTAAAAGTTTCTTTTTTAAAAAAGAAATCTACATATTGCATCCCAGGCAAAGCCTAAGTGCATGAAAACAGTGGCATTCAACAGGTGTTTACTGAATGTGAGAAACTAAAATTTGTTCCTTAGTCTCTGTGAGTTTACACAAAGTAACTTTCTACCCAAGGGTTCTTTAATACTAAAAATGACTTTGAGGGTAGAAATGGCATATGAAAAAAGCAAATTCTATGGTAGAAATATCAGAAATAATTTCTCAGCAATGAAAATATTGACATTACTTATACACACAGCAGAACTTTAAAATGGTGATGCTCATAAGAGACTAAACTTTATTTCAAAATACTTTCACATTTATTTGCAATTTCAAATTACTGCACTAATGTATTGATAAAGGTAAGGCAGGCATTAGTTTCTCCATTTTGAACATCAAAATCTTGGGGAATAGAGACTCATGTTGAATGTATTTAAGGCAGAGAAGTGTTTCCTAATCTACATATTGACCACAATTAGGTTGTGGCTTAGGCAAGCTGATTCCATTTTCTTGGGTTTAGTTTTCCTCTCTGAAAAATGAAGGATACTTCCATAACAGAGAAAAGTTCATGTATAATCTTTCCCCCAACTCCAAACACAAAGAATGTAAAAAATTTATTTATATTTTAAAACAAAAACTGCACTAAATATTAAGAAAAAAATTCAAGGATCCCCAAAGAAAGAAAACCTATAGGTATAGGCAGAGGTTAAAGCCCCATGGCCACCAGGGAAGTTGAGACTAGCTCCATATGGATGGTGTAGCTGGGGTCCTTTAATGGGGATATGTGGACTCCTGATCGGACACAGACTGCACTTCATAGAGATTGGAACATCCCCTCTTGCCTGCCCAGGGTGGCTTCTAGGAACATGGTGTTTTTCCAAAACCTACTGCCAGAGTCAAGATTCTCACATGATCATGGTTCCCAGGCTATTGTAGGTATGAGCATTGAGAATGGACTTGCCACCTTTTTATGAAAGGAAGACTTCAGCTTAGCTGCTAATATAAGGAGTCCTATGAATCCAGACAACCCATACAACCCAGAGGTTTGAGGTGACATCAGATAGCTTTACAGGAAGGAGCACAAGAGAAAACTTCCTAAGAGAAGAGTGAAACCAAAGAAATGGGAGGTACCTATTCAAGGAAATAGAAATAATGGGAAAATCTGAAAATAAGTTTTAAAATGAGTATCTATGAAATCCTCAAAGAAATTATAGATGGAAGTGAGAAACTCAACAATGAGTTAAATACTAGGCTGACACAATTAATGAAATTGTAAAATGAAAAAAGAACTGAACTTATTTTCCAAGATGAAGAGAGACAATATGATTTTTAAAAAAATGACAGAGAAATTAACAGACTTGGAGGCTGAGAAGCACCAATATCTGTCTGATAAGAATTTTAGAAGAAAGAAAAATACAAATAATTGGGAAGAGGGTCTAAAAGAGTTAGGTAATAACTAAAATTTTCTAAAATTAAAGACACAGGAGACTTCGGATTAGAAAAGCCCAATGTGTGCACACAGCAGGAGGAATAAAAATAAACCCACCCATGGACGTTGCAATGAAGAGACCATAAAATCCATCAATCTGGTTGGCAGCTTATTTTTCATTAATAAAAGAACCTGGTGAAAGTGTTATGTGAAAATAATTGTGAATGTATAATTTTATGCCTTCAAAAGTAATTGTAAAATGGGAAGACATCTTCAGACATTTAAGGACTAAGTTTAACACTATCAGATCCTCACTGCAAAAACTACTGCAGGGTATAATTCATCAGAAAAAATTAAATCCAGAAGAAGTGGGAATCAAGAAAATTGGTGTACAAAGAAACTAGGTATTGTGATGATAAAAATACATAGGTGTTTACTGTAAATAATTGAGAAAATATGCTTCTCTTTATCTTTAAAACATGTTGGAATTACAATTCCAGACAACAGTAGCAAGAAAATTGGAGTGAGGAGATCTAAGGGATATGAGGTATACTAAGGTCTTCCTTGATGCATTTTGTTAAAAAAATTAATAATGGCACAGATACGTTAAAAAATTGAGGGCAACCACTAAAACAATAGAAATAAAATGCATAACTTACAAAGCTTTGTAAGAGAGAAAAGAACAAAGAGAGGAAATTATACTGTATCAATTCAAAAAAAGACTGTTAATGAGGGAAATAGAGAAGTAAAGCAAAAGTATATAGAGAACACAAAATAACATGGTAGAAATAAATCCAAATGTACATGGGGAAAGCAAGTTACAGAATAAGACTTTGTATATAGCATCGATGCCTATTATGTAAAATTTTAAAATCCTTAATAATTATAATAGGCACACATCATATATGTGACCAACTAGATACAATGTTTTAAATAGACTGAAAGAATCAAACTCATCAAACTCATGATAGTGGTTGAGTATTGGGTGAGGGGTCCAGGTAAACTTTATCTATGTGTTCATGATTTGTGTATTAAAAAAGAGACAACATAAATATAGCAAAATATTCTTGATTATTAATTAGGGGTGAAAGAAGCCCAGATATTATTAAACTTTTCCTTGCATACCTTATGTTTTTCTATTTTTAATGAAATATATTTGGACTGGATTATCATTCTATGTCTAATAATTCATTAACTCCAAAGCACCCAGGTAACTATAGGCAGAACCAGGGCTAAGACCAATGCTTCCTAATTTCACATCCATGGTTTTTTCTCTTATTATACCAATATTCTAGATATTCTAGTTATAATCAGTATAACTTATATTCAGTATAACTTGGTCTGTATGTTATCTACTCCCTAGGGGCCTTTAGAAATGACTTTTGAAAGTTCCCATGAGCTTCAGATTTTCATTTTTCCTTCTACTCTCAATGCCTAGATTGGCACCAATTTACCCTGGAGAGGTTCTTGTGAGCCTTAATTGAGAACCACAAAAGATAGCAAGATCTTTAAGTGAGTAGCTCTGAATAATTTCCCCAAACAGATCATTCTGTGGAATTTCATTTTCAACATAAATGATCACACTTCAAGCAATGAATGAGATGCATTGTTCAGGGGGAAATGACGCACTCAATTCTGTAGTGCTGCTCAAGAGTCCTGGTTTGACTTAGGAGTGCGTCAGCATTTTCATTATAAACCCATCAGTGGGATGTAAGTGCCCAGAGGCTGCCTCTGAAATCAATTTGCTGAGTCACTGCTGAGAAGTGTTGGTGGGATAGAACCCACAAGACTGTCACAAACACAAATTCAACTTCTTCTAGGATGTCTTCTCTGATTATACTGCTCTTCACCTTGACCTGTTTTTGACCCTGAATATCTTGTTTATAGAGCTGGATAGCTTGAATATTACTGACTGATACTGATAGGTTCTCACTTCTCTTACTGGGTCACACTTTTTCCTCATCAGCTGGACAAAATCTGAACATAGAAGGTCTTTTATGTATCATTCAGCTCTCTATAGAGCCAAGTTAATGTTGCATACCACAGGTTTTTGAGATAGAACAGGTGAATGAGAAAGGTAACCAGTAATCTAAACTATAATTACGTATTTGGATACAAGGAAAATTCTCTCTTCATGGTCCTAGACTAACTCCAAGCTTAAGAGACTTAGTTGGAATGCACAATAGACTGTTTAATTCTGGAGTGTGGACTTGATGGAAGGTAAATGTGTGTGGCACATCCAAATCTATGTCTAATGTCTGTTGACTCTGAAATGCCCCTACCTTTTTCCTCCGGATTTCTGAAACCAGTACATCCTTCGTAATTATTCCAACATTAGTCCAAATCTACCTTAGAGATGTCTTCCCCGTTGGCTCATTCGTTTTCTGTACTGCTAAACTCCTTTTGTAGTTACATTATGCTGCATGCAGCTTAGCTCTTGTTTATATGTTGTCTTGGTCTGTGAGTTATTTCAAGGATATTAGTTCTATTTGCCAAGTAAATGGAAAAGCCCTTTGAGAACAGCCCCTAGTTCCAGGTATGAAACACAGTTTGAGAAGTTTGCTGACAACCTGCAGGGCACTAGAGAATTAACTCTGTATTGATTGATTGCTGTTGAGGGAAGACACAAAATTTTCTCTTCTGGCTTGGGCTTCCTTCAAAGTCACAGTTGGTGGGTTGAGTTGGGGCACAGAGCACCTTCAGATGGTCTATAATCATGCTTCCCCACTGTCCTACAAAGACAGCTGTCTGTTTTAAGAAATATTCCTCAATATCATCGTAAGGTTGGCAAGCTCAAAGCAGATTTTGACTTAGAGAAAGAACCTCAGCAACAGCTGTAAACCTTACCTTAACTGCATAATTTCTTTGGCCACTTCAGAGAATCACAGCTTTGCAGAGGGAAAGTCCTTTAGCTGAGCAGCTTCAAAATTCTTCAACTGTGATCCACAATAAGAAACACCTTTTACATTGTGACCTAGTACATCTATGTGAATGAATGAGAGAGAAAGAGAATGAGAATGAAAAAAAGTCTCAGCAAACTCTTAACTACTGTATGTGGTGCATTTGATATTGTTAAATCAACTTTAGCATAAAACTGCCCCCTTACCTCTTTTAACTTCAGTCTAAATATTTCTGTGTACATAATGAATTATAATCTAAGTGGAAGTGTAAACAAACTGTAAACTATCTTTGTGTCAATCATTGAGTTTTGGACAATGAAAGGGGGCCAGTTGTTCAAACAGTGTTCAAATAAGGCAAAAGTCGAACTGTAACCAATCTGGCTGTTTCTGTACTTCACTTCCATCTTCTGTGTGTCATTCTCCTTTTTCTGTCCATAAATCTTCTTCCACAAGGTGGCTGTGCTGGAGACTCCCTGAGCCTACTCTGGCTTGGGAGGCTGCCCGATTCACGAATTTTTCTTTGCTCAATTAAACTCTGTTTAATTTGTCTAATATTTTTCTTTTAACAATATTATATTACTAGATCCTGTCCTGCCCTATCCTATCCCATCTCACCCCGTTTCATCCTATCCTATCCAATCCTATGCTATTCTATTTTAAGAGATGTTGAATATGAGCAGCTGCTTTGAATTCATGACTGATGTAGAAATTACTTTCCCCGCATTCCAGGTAAGATTTCTTGTTCCCAGCTGGGCGCAGTGGCTCACACCTGCAATCCCAGCACTATGGGAGGCCAAGACAGGTGGTTCACAAGGTCAGGAGTTCAAGACCAGCCTGGCCAACATAAAGAAACCCCATCTCTACTAAAAATTCAAAAATTAGCTGGGCATGGTAGCATGTGCCTATAGTCCCAGCTACTCTGCAGGCTGAGGCAGAAGAATCGCTTGAACCTGGGAGGTGGAGGTTGTGGTGAGCCAAGATTGCACCACTGCACTCCAGCCTAGGCAACAGAGCAAGACTTCGTCTCAAAGAAAAAAAAAAACATTCTTATTCCCCAATCATTTGGTATCTGCTTCAACCTTTTTAGCAGTCTTCTAACTGGTAAGAAGTTCTTTAGCACATTTGATAAGGAACTCTTTCTCTGTAACTTCCGTACCCAGATGTTTTTTGGAGCATCTCCTGCTGTCCTGGATTGTGGCTAAGGCCAAAGTCTACACTCCTTATGAAACACTGTGGCCAGACACTCCCTTCAGGGCTTTCTGAGAGGCCACAGATAGTTCCTCCCTCATTATGCTACAGGCTCCTCTCTTTCTCCAGATCTAATTAGGAAGAGGCCAGAGTCAATAGCTTCAGTAAGGAGAAGACTGCAGGAAAAACTGAGACATTTGCCTTTATGGAAGTGCAGTGTTAGTGAAAGAAGTTTCTTCTTTCTCTGCCCATTCATGCCTGAAGCCAGGTAAGAGAGATCTCCAAGAGTATTATTCAAAAAGATCTGGGAAAGTCTACAAGGTTGATATTAAAAGAAAAGAATCCCAGCACTTTGCGAGTCTGAGGCAGGCGGATCACGAGGTCTGGAGATTAAGACCATCCTGGCTAACATGGTGAAACCCCGTCTCTACTAAAAATACAAAAAATTAGCTGGCATGATGGCAGGTGCCTGTAGTCCCAGCTACTCGGGAGGCTAAGGCAGGAGAATGGGGTGAACCCAGGAGGCAAAGTTTTCAGTGAGCCGGGATCACACCACTGCACTCCAGCCTGGGCAATAGTGCGAGACTCCGTCTCAAAAAAAACCAAAAAAACACTACAGACCAATATCCCTCATAGAGATGCAAAGACAATAAGACAAATTTGCCAAATTAGATCTCACGATACATATAAAGGAGACTATTTCATGACCAAATGGAGTTTACCCTGAGCATGCAAGGTTAAATTAACACTGGAAAATAAATGTAATTTACCTTATAAAGAAAAACTAAAATCTAAATGAATGAGCAAAAATAAACCACATGATTACTTCCATAGAATTTGACAAAATCTTACATCTATTTCTGATAACTGTCATAAATTAGGAATAGAAGAGGACTTTCTCAACCTGATGGCGACCCTACAAAAAAATCGACAACTAACCTCAACTACTGGTAAAAGGTTTAAAGGCTTTCTCCCTAGGATCAGGAACAAGGCAAAGTTTTTGCTTTCATCACTTCTAGTCAGCATTGTACTGGAAATTCTAGTTAGTGTAATATAGCAAGAAAGGAAATAAAGGCATTCATATAGGAAAGAAATAATGGAAAATTTTTTTTTTTTTTTTTTTTTTTTTGAGGCAGAGTCTCTCTCTGTCGCCCAGGTTGGAGTGCAGTGGCGCAATCTTGGCTCACTGCAAGCTCCGCCTCCCAGGTTCACGCCATTCTCCTGCCTCAGCCTCTCCGAGTAGCTGGGACTACATGCGCCCGCCACCACACCTGGCTAATTTTTTGTATTTTTAGTAGAGACGGGGTTTCACCGTGGTCTCGATCTCTTGACCTCGTGATCCACCCGCCTCTGCCTCCCAAAGTGCTGGGATTACAAGCGTGAGCCACTGCACCCGACCGGAAAATATCTTTATTCACTGATGATATGATCATTTATGGAGAAAATCCAACGGAATATACAAAAAAGTTTACTATGAGGGAGTTGATCAAGGTTGCAGAATACAAAATCAATATACAGAAATCAATTGTATTTCTATCTATTAGCAAATAATAATTGTAAAGTGGAACTTACGAAATGCCATTTATAACATGAAAAATATGCAATATTTGGGGAAAATCAGAGAAAATATGGGCAAGATTTATACATTGAAAAATACAAAATGTTACTGAGAGAAATTGAAGAAGGCCTAAAGAAATGGACAGAGATACTATAGTCATGGAATAGAAAACTTAATATTGTCAAAATGTTATTCTCCTCAGATTACTCTCTAGAATCAATGTAATTCTAATCAAAATCCCAGTAGGAATTTTTGTAGAAATTGAAGAACTGGTGCTAAAATTCCTCTGGACATACAAAGAATGTAGAAGAACCAAAACGACTTTGAAAAAGAAGAATAAAGGTAGATGGCTAACACTACCTGATTTCAAGGTATATTATAAAGCTACAGTAATTAAAACAGTGTGCTAGTCACAGAAAGATAGACAAATATATCAATGAACAGAATGGAGGGTCCAGAAATAGATTGCTACACATATGACCAACTTATTTTCTGCAAAGGTACAAAATTCGGTGTGGAAAGATGATATTTCCTAGAAAAGGTGCTGGAATAATTAGATAAACACATGCAAAAAAAAAGTGAACTTGATTATTTGCCCTATATGCAAATCAAAAAGGGTTATAAATGTAAACCTTAAAACAATAAAACTTCAAGAAGAAAACAGACGAAAAACTTTATGTCCCTAGCTTAGGCAATAATTTCTCAGGTATAACATCCAATGCACCATCCATAAAAGAAAAATTTAATAAACTGGATTTCATAATAATTACAGATGTTGCTCTTTGAAAGAGACTCTTATGAGAATGAAAAGACAAGTTACAGATTGGCAGAAAATATTGGCAAATATGTGTCTGCTAAAGGACTTGTATTCAGAATATATAAAGAGCTCTCGAAACATAATAATAAAATAATCAACTCAATACAAATACGAGCAAAAGATTTCAACAGACATTTTACCAAAGAAGACAAAAGGTTTAAAATAAGTATATGAAAAGATAGTCATTAGGGAAAGGAAAATAAAAACCATAATAAGATACCACTACCTGCCAGCCAGGGCGCTGGCTCATGCCTGTAATCCCAGCACTTTGGCAAGTCAGGGTGACGGATAACGGTGTCAGGAGATCTAGACCATCCTGGCTAACACAGTGAAACCCTGTCTCTACTAAAAATACAAAAAATTAGCTGGGCCTGGTGGCACATGCCTATAGTCCCAGCTGCTTGGGAGGCTGAGGCAGGAGAATTGCTTGAACCCAGGAGGTGGAGGTTGCAGTGAGCCAAGACTGCACCACTGCACTCTAGCCTGGGCAACAGAGCAAGACTCCATCACTCCATCTAAAAAAAAAAAAAACCACTACCTGCCTGTTAGAATGGTTAAAAAGACTTACCATACCACGTATTGGCAAGGACGTGAAGGAAACAGAATACTGCTGTGGGGATATACAATGATACAAGCACTTTTGAAAATCATGTAGCATTTCTTAAAACGTTAAACAGCACCTACCATTCTAATCCTAGATACTCCAATCCTTATTACTCAAGACAAATAAAAACATATATTTACACAAGGATTTACACATGGATGCTCACAGCAGCTTTACTGGTAATAGCCAAGAAGTGGAAACAACCATATATACATATGTCAAAACATATCAAATTGTATTCTTTAAGTATAGGTGGTTTGTAATATGTCAATTAGGCTTCAATAAAACTGAAAAATAATATTTTGAATACATGCCTGATACCACACCTCCAAGTACACTAAAAAGAAAATGAAAAGGGACAAAACTATACTAAAGAGTAAATTTCACTATTTTAGAATCAGGACAAGATGTCTGTTGCTACTCTGCAGGGAAGAGGGGTTCGATGAAGCACAGTTGAAAGCTGAGAAAAGAAAAATAAAAAGCCGTAGCATATGGATATTCTCATGAGTTGGGATTCCTCAATAGACAAGTTTTATTTACAACACAGATTGTAATTCCTCTTTGGGGGCTATTCGTTCTTCCTCCTAACAGTTCATCAAACACACCAAGGCAGCTGTCCTAACTCCTCTTAGGATACCTCTTGTCCAGAATAAACATTCCCAGTTTCTGCAGAGGCAAGATATGGTTTCCAGATCTACTCATGGTTTTTTTCCTCTTGTTTCTACCTGGTTTCTCCCACTCACTACATAAATTACCCAGTGGGTGGGTGGACACCCAGGGGTGTCTGCTTGACACCCCTAGGTCTCATGTCACAAAGTGAGGACAAGCTCCCAGGGTCTCAGTGTTGAGATGAAAGGGCAGGTTTATTTGGAGAAAGCCCTAGAATTTCCCCCCCAAGGGACCTAGTTTGTGGAGACAAAAGAGGACCCTGGCTGAAGTCCCCGAGAAACAGCCCGAACTGGACTTGAGAACCAAGATATGTCATTTAATTTAATACTTAAAATGTCATTTCCTTTGGGACGTGACTTAGAAATTGTTCCATAATTGAAGCTATTCTGAAACAATTGTTATACGGATGGGATGTATACATTTGTTTGATTTCTATCTTGGGCATTCCTATTCTTCTGGAACCCCAGGAAGAACTGACAGTTCAGGAGATATGTTGAATCATGTCTCTCTGATTCAGACATATCTGGGACTCCTTAATTCATATGCTTCCAATTTATTTATTTTCTTACACAATCCACTGCATATAACATGTGAATGAGACTGTGGATCAGGCAGCATTGCTGGGCTAACAGAGGGGAATTGGGATGAACATGACCTCAACAGGGCACAGCCTCTGCCTTCAAGGAGCTTAGTCTACTGGGGGAGAGGACTGGGGTCAGAATCTAGTATAGAATGTGGCTTGGGGAGAGATGAACCAAGAGGAGGAAAGATGGGAAGGCATGGAGCTGGATGCCAGCTGGGATACCATGGGAACTGTCCTCCTGTCTCCCCATTGAGCTATAGGTACTTCCGCTCAAGAAGCATGTTTTCTCCCTCTGTAACAGGTCACTGAGAGCCAAAATGCCCTTCCTGGAACAAGGGAAACATGATACATTTTCCTTCTAAAAAAGGCCTCATGGAGTAGCAGAAAATTGACCTAGTTTATAACCCTGGCCCTGCAGTTCTTAGCTGTGAGGCCTTGGGCAAATTATTGCCCACCTCTGAGTGCCAGTTTTCTCATCTGTAATACCCGGATAATAATTATACCTTCATTTTTGGTTGATTGATTAAATGATATCTCTTTGGATAAAAGTGCCTGACTCTTAGTGTATACTTTATACAAACTAAGTTGGCAGGGTAGAATTCATGTCATGGGATTGGTAGAAATGTGTCTGGTTCTCACTGAACTGAATCACTGCCACGACCCATCTCTATTACAAACCAGGAGGTGAACCAGTTGACCAATCTGGTTTTTGATTCAGTAGCAGAAATTCCACTTGGAGTGACCTGAAATGCTAATCCTTAAACCCAACTGCTCACACTCATAATCTAGGACATCTGTTAAAAACGTAGACTACTAGACCCACCCAGAGGCTCTATTTCATTTAGCCTAGGATGGGAGGAGGGAAACTATGCTTTTAATATCTACTCCAGGAATCTAAAGCAGGATTTGTAAATGTGTCCTCCTTTGAGATCTGTCAGTTTAAACACAAAATGGCAATACTCATTTATTTGTCTATCCCCAGAAAAGGATTTTGAGAACTTTTGTAGTTTAATATGCTGCTTCTCCAAACAAGATCTAAAGGAAGAGATTGTAGAGATAATTATTATGTGAACAGGAAAATATTTAGCCTACTAAAGAAGAAACGTCAACAAACGGTTCCCAAGTAATTATAAAAATCACTTTGTATGCAAATAATTCTGCTAAACAGAGAATGTGCTAATTACAAATTATTCTTATCTCACCTGCAAAGCCTTCCCCTATGTTCAAATGTTGCTTACAGACCTGTGTCCTGTTCAGGACCCAGGTATCAGCTGTATCTTGTGGAAAACCAGGACCATCATCTCAGCTTTTGTGCTTTGGGGAATCTTCTGGGGCTAAGAGGTGACATTTCCCAGGGAACTCTGAGAGCTGGGCCTCGTGTAAATGTAAACTAGGATGGGACTGCCCTAGGGATGGGACTGCCTGCCTACTGACACACATACCCCTGGCCCTTTATTTCTTTGTCAGTTTGCGATTTTGCATCCATTATCACCCAAAGGTCCTAAACTCCCCGCACATGGATGACTGGTTTCATCATCTGTCACTGAGCACTTACTATGAACTAGGCACTGCTTTAAGCATTTGGCATGCTTTATAGTTATGTGAAAATTCATGATTATCATGCCTAATGGATGTACAAAGTCAGGCTCTGAGAGGTTAAATAATTTTGCCAATGTCACACAGCTAATGAGACAACTGAAGTCCAAGTACAAGACCCAGCGTCTCAATCATTCTACTCTACCTTTTCATACTTTTACAATATCTACATTTTATCTATTGATGACAGTTTCTCCATAGGCTATGTCCTCTTACATTTGGCTGCCAGATTTATTTTCTATCAACAAGGAAGACAACACTTATTGGCATATCATAACATGCCAGGGACACTTCCAAGTATTTTGTGCCTTATCCCATTCAACTCTCATAAGAACATTATAAAGAAGATTGTATTGTCACCCCCATTTAACTGAAATAATCTGACCCCAAGAGAATTTTGCTCTCAGGGTTGCAGAGGTCATAATTATTGAATCTGGATTTGAACTCAAGTCTTCTGACTATAAAGCTTAAGCATGTAATCTTTGAGCATACGTCCAGTCCTCTATAATATTTGTCAGTATCTTTTATCACACATCACATCCAGTTTGCCACTTACTAGCTTTTTACATAAATCAGTTGTTTCTACATTAGGATTATAGGTTGGCTTTTGCCCAGAAAACAGTTACAAAACACAAACCTAGGAAAAGGCATGTAACAAACTAGCACACTGCATTGCATGTAACAGAGCTCAAAAAATATTTGTAGAATCATTCAACAGGAGGCCTGCAAGCAGAGGTATTCCCACTTTCAGCTGTTCTTGGCATGTTGTCAGATAGCTCATACTTTATTTCCAACCTTGCCTTTGTATTGCCTTCTGATACCACAGGGTGTCCTGAAATCTCAATTGTCCAAATAACTTTTGACTTTTGGCTCATACTTAATCTCTATATTTTGGGAATTTCCTAGGTCTGGCTGCCTTCATACTCCATCCAAGGCAGAATTGGTTGGGCAAGGGAAGAAAGTTCCAAGTCTGGGAGGGACAAGGCAAACCCTCACTGCAGAACTTGACTTACAGTTCTTAGGAGCAGGAAAATCTGGGAGAAGGTGAAAGAAAAGATGTTCAGACAGGGAGTTGAAATCTGGGATCCTGGAGGTCCTGTGATGGGCAATGCTAATGTCGTTAAGCAGCACCTAGAGTCTATGAAGACAAATAGCTGGAATACAGAGATAAGGTAGGAAATTCTAGGAGCATGCTTGATTACAGTCCTAGAGCACCCTGTCTTGCAGGTAGGTTATCAAAACAGGGAATTATACATAAAAGGAAAGATGGTAACCTACTTACAAGACACAGGATATCAACAAGATCAGGATCATTGGCCAGGATGAATTAGTGATGATCATCACTGAGGAGGTGCCCAAAGATTCTATAAATACACGAGAGCATCGGCAGAATAGAAGATAGGTAATGGGGCAAGACATAGCACTACTTTCAGTTGCCCACAAAGTTTTACCTCTCTTATACTTCCTTCAAACTATATTTTTCGTTTACCAACACTAACTCTTCATCCTCTACCATCTTGAATTCAAATGTCTATGTCTGATTTATAAGGGCCCTTGGATTATAGACATACTCAATTGTTTAATTTCTCACACCTTTTAAATTACAACCTCCCAACAGGGAAATTTGATGACCCAGGATATATAAGCATTCTGTGTAGCCTAATCTAAGTCTCACTTTGCCCACGGAGACTGCTCTGAAGGTTCACCTGGCTTTAAAAGAAAAGACCCTGTAGTGAAATGACTTGCTATAGCATAGACAGGTCTGATAAATAATAGAGGTAATACCCTCTATTAGCACTGAGAGGACACTTCCTAAGTAGCTACAGAAGTCCTGAAGTCCCAATATAATGTAGAAAAAAATGGAACCTACTATTTCGTAGACTCTTTAAGAAACTTTTCTGAATTTGTAACACCCACTGGCATAAAATGACTCAATCTCACCTCAAAAGATATATTTTCACAAAGATAAACATTTTCCACAATATTCTCCCAAAACAGAATTCTCTTATTACCAAAAACTTTTTTTTTATCAGAAGCAGAAATCAGGAAATGGAGTAATTAGCAGAACATAGAGAAGAAGTGATCTGGAAGTTATGCCTTTGCCCCAAGTCATAGATAATTTTCTGGACGGGCATAAGGTGGCTTCATCTTCTCGGGGGCTCTTGGCAACCACACGTTAATGCCATAAAAGTGCTAGATCATCAAAGCATCTCTCAACACCATGGTGCCAAGATTATCTCCTTCTCAGCCTCTAGTAAACAATGATAGTTATACATCCTAAGAGGAGTACCCTAGGGGATATATCATAGTTTGCAATTTTAGTTCCCCCAAATTAAAACCTTTATTGTTCCACAATTTAATTCTAATTGGGAGTCCTATTCTGTTGGAGTTGGTGGCAGACACTTCAGTTTATTCAGTTTGGCATTCTTTCCACCTCAATCTCGAAAGCTGTCTTTAAAATTGGGCTGCATACATGGTCCCTGGCAATGTGAAGGCTCCATCTAGACTTTTGAGGTTGTCTGTCTACCCAGTCAACCACAGAACTCACCCAAATCTCCTGTGATTCTCTGTGATTGATCCATACAGGTCATTGCTTAGGCTTTTTGTGTTTCTGCCATAGTTACCAAAGTATACTAAACATTCTAAGATAAAAGGAAATGCAGAATATTCCTAGGTGGTGATTTAACTTTTTGAGTAATTCATGCTTTTTAAAAGCACCCAGGCTGTGCTGTGGTGGGCAACAGTAATTTCTGAAAACCACTAATGGCTTCCCCACAGTGACTGCAGGGGATTATCCTGGCAGAGAAAGTGATTCATATCAAGGAATCTCGTGAAGGAGAGTCTTGGGGTGATGTGATGTTTCAGCTACAGGAGACAGATAGAGCCATGAGAGGATCTTCACCATGAAAACATGGTACAATCCCTGAATAGAAAGTTCACAGAAATTTGGGGGCTTTCCCTAAGATGGCAGCCTCTGGGAGTTTCTTCCTCTCACAGTAGGTTACACCCAGTCTTCAACAATTCATCGCAACTACCTTGTAAGTATTCTTACTAGTTTATGACTATAATGGTGTATGCTCCAGTTAAGCAGATCTTAGCTATGACTCTCTGGATGCTTCTGTCTCTCCAGATCTGGGAGTGGCAGTTTGTTCTGCAACTGCAGTCCTCTGATGGGTCCAAAAAAATCCTTGACATTCTGTTTGTCCAGCTATTCTTGTAAGGAAGGAAATGAGGACTTCCTGGCTGTCTACATGCATGAGTTAAAACTGGAAGTCTCCAGAGTTTCTCCCTAGGTTTTCTTCTATAAGTTTTATAGTTCAGGTTTTACATTTAAATCTCTAAGTTAATTTTTGTAGATTATGTGAAATATTAATTTTTTTGCCTGTAAATATCCAATTGTTTCATACCATATGTGGAAAAAAAGCCTATCCTTTCCCATTTAGTTTGCTTTTGCACCCTTGTGCAAAACCAGTTGGTCATATATAAAAGTGGCCCTCTGTCCTATCCTATTGACCTTATGTCTATAAACCAGTATTATATAGTCTTTATTATTACAGATTTATAATGAGTTTTGACATCACACAATGTTATTACTCCAAATTTGTGTCTTTCAAAGTTGTTTTAGGTTGTAGGTACTTTGCATTTTCATAGGAATTTTAGAGTCATTTTGCCAATTTCAACAACAAAAAAGACTGCTGGCATCTCTCTATTGGGACTGTATTGAATTTAGAGACTAATATGAAAATAATTGACATCTTAACAATACTGAATCTGCCTACATATAAACAATGCATACTGCTCCACTTATTTAGATCTTTATTTTCTCATAGCAATATTTGTGGTTTTCTTTGTATTGGTCTTATTTTGGTCAAACTTATGCCTATTTTCTATATTTTGATGCTATTGTAAGTGGAATTTTAAAAAAATTCAGTTTATGATTGTTGTTTATATATAGAAATGCAGTTGATTTTTGCATATTAATTTTTAATCCTGATGCCTTGTTAAATTCCCTTATTAGTTCTCATAGCTTTTTCATAGATTTCATTAGATTTTTACATGAATAATTATATTTTCTGCAAGCAAAGATAGTTTTTTTTTTCTTTCAAAATTAGATGCATTTCTTTCTTGCCATATTTCACTGGCTAGAACTTTTAGGACAATGCTGAATAGAAGTGATAGGGTAGACATCCTTGTCTTCTTCCTAATTTTAGAGAGATAACATTCTGTTTCACCATTAAGTATGACGTTTGCTGTAGGTTTATTGTAGATGCCCTTCATCAGACTGAGGACGTTTCCTTCTATTCCTCCCAATTCTGGGGCAAAGGTCGCTTATTCTTACACCAGGCTCCTTGGAGGTAACCATGTCTGTGTAGCCTCTGGTCGGCCTCAGGTGGCCACAATCTGAGAGGGTCACACTGCATGCCTTTTGCCTCATGCTTTAGATCTTCCCTGTGGATATGAAGCATGAGAGACCATGAACAATTCAAAGTGTGCACAACCTGCAAGTTCAAGAAAAATATCCCCATGCAGAACAACCCTTTGACCCTTGAGACAAGTGACAAATACATTCTTCTTTCTCCCTTCCTAGGAAGGACTGTTATGAGACACAAATGTTTCTGGAGCACCAAGTGGTTCAAGTGTGAGATGCAGTGAAACAATCCATGTTGCCTGGTTCAAAGCAGAGGCCAGATAGGGAACTGGCTCTCCACTCATTGCTGCTCCATTCTCATTTTTCCTCACTCACACTTCCCTTCAATTATACTTTCCAATAAAATACAAGCACATACATCCTTCCTTCTGGGAAATCCAAGCCAAGAAGTTGTGCAGATGTGAAACCTGAACCTACCATATTTATTTTCCCAACATGAGAGGAACTTGTTGAAGGATAAAGCCAACCCACAGGCATGGGTGAAGCTGAAGTGATCACAAAGAGAAGGAACTGAGCCCACTGGACAAAGTCAATGCTTTGAAACCTGCTCTACTTCTGGATTCGGATGTTGTGAAACAATACTATTTTTTATTGTTTAATCCATTATAAAGTTAGATTTTCTGTTAATTGCAGCTGAAAGTTTACTACTTATGGCTTGTTTAATATATCAGTTATTATATGTGAATTTTTTCCTTTACTTTTATACTTAAAAAGTGGTTTTCTATTGCAAGATTAAGTAAGTCAGTAGTTACCTTTTCTTCCTTGGCATCTCAATGTTTTAAATTAAGATGTTTCATCCATGTGGAATTGTTTTGTGTGCATGGTGTGAGACAAGGATCTAACTTTATCACCATTCTGAATAATTAAGTACTGTGTCTGCACAAGCCATTTCTTCATTTTTTATTTCTCCTGATTGGTGATGACATTGTTATAGAATCTCCTCTGCTTACAAACTTAAATAGGAATCGAGCTATGTTCCAGAGCAAGAGTATTTTGACTGCATTTGCCACCAAAGAGTGGCATTGGTGGTCACCTGTGGTAATTTTAGTTCACTTACTACATGTATTTGCTTTTTTCATTGCTAAATTTGAGTTCTGTAATATCATTAACCCTATTATATCAGATAAACACAACAGCAGTGTGAATATAGTAAGATAATGACAGAAACAAAAGTAGAGATCATTTTTAAGCAGTTTTAAAAAATAGAACATTACTAATGATTGCAAGCACTCAGAAACTGGTAAATATTGCACACATGTGTAGAATGAATAGTTCCACAGTCAGAAATGACTCTGATGGCTGGGCACGGTGGCTCATGCCTGTAATCTCAGCACTTTGGAGCCTGAGATTGGCGGATTGCTTGAGGCCAGGAATTTGAGACTAGCTTGGGCAACATACTGAGACCCCATGTCTCCAAAACAAACAAAAAAATTAGAAAATTAGCCAGGTGAGGTGGTGCTGCCTACAGTTCCAGCTTGTTGGGAGACTGAGAGGTGGATAACTTGAGCCCAGGAGTTGGATGCTGCAGTGAGCTATGATCACACCACTGCGCTCCAGCCTGAGCCACAGAGCAAGGCCCTGTCTTGAAAGAAAGAAAGAAAGAAAGAAAGAAAGAAAGAAAGAAAGAAAGAAGAGAGAGAAAAGAGAGGAAGAGAGAAAGAGAAGAAAGAAAGAAAAAAGAAAAAGAAAAGGAAAAGAAAAGAAGAAAAGAAAAAAGAAAGGAAAAGGAAGCAAAGGAAAGGAAAGAAAAGGCTCAAATGGACAAAAGCAAATTGTGCAACCTAGGAAAGTGTCAGACTCCTCTGCAATAAACAATAATCTACACTAACAAAGCTAATGGGAAATATTTTGGATGTGGGATAAAGAAACATGATCAACATCAGAGGCTTGTTTGGTAAATGTTCTGAGAGGATATGAGTTTGAGAAAATAAAAGCTCTATATGGTGCGAATAGGCTGCTGATCCATCCCACTTCAAGGCTCATTCAAATCAGCACATCAAAGTGTGCAGCAAGATAAAAGGTGAGGTTATTTTAACTGCTGAGGGTCTCCAAGCACATACAGAGATGTTCAAGGAGGGAGCAGCCTACCCTGAGAGGTGTTATCAGCCTTCACGGAACTGATATGGTTTCCTAAAGGATAAGCCATTGCAGGAGGATCAGCAAGAAGCTGAAGGGTGTGCCTGGGTTTAAAGCACTGAAAGACGACCTCTCAATCTGGTTCAGTGGGAATGCACTGGGGGAAGCCAGCGCAAACAGTACCCTCATCATCACTTGGGCTTATGAACAGATGGACCCAGGAACTACATTTCCAAATCTAACTGTTCATAATTCTAATCTATACCAGGCTCTGTTTTTGGCCATTTATACTGTTCTAGTCACCAATCTGTCAAGTCTAGCACCAATACGGTACTGTTTTAATTATTCCCTCATGATTTTTATTTAAAAAAAATTTCTTGGCAATCTGTAGCCTTTATTCTTCCAGATAAATTCTAGAATCACTTCAGATTGAATTAACCTATAAATTACAATCAGAAGAACTGTCATATTTATATGAATTTTCCTATGTACAAATGTAGCATATTTCTCATGTATTAAGTCATATTTCATGCTTTTCAGACAACTGTGTGATTTTCTTAATGAAACTATAGCACATTTTATATTCTTCTACTTTATATATTTTTTGTTGTTGCTTTATATATTTTTGTATTTATTTTTTAAAAGAACGTTTTTTATAATATTTTCTGTTTTTTGTGAAATATAGGAAAGCTTCTGATGTCTATATATCTTTTCTGCATTATAAAGTACTCTCATTGGCCTTAGGAGTTTTAAAGTCAATTTTTTTACTAATTACTTTTTATCTTTTTCTATGCTCTGGTAAAACATGAGAATTATTTATCTTTTCAAAGTTTGAAATAACACATTTTTCGAATCAGCTGCAGTCTTTAACAAATTTTTTTCTGTTATTTTTTCCTTTTAAATCAATGTTGAAAGGTCTTTTTCAAGAAAACGATCTATTTCTTTGAATTTATCACTATAGTGTTTTATACAGTATTGTGTTATTTTAAAAGTACCATGTCTCTTATCCTATCTTTTTTTCCTGATTCAATTTTCCTAAGGTCATTTATTGTGATCATTTTTTCTAATGTACCAAGTATTATTTTTAAAAGTCTGTTTATCTAATTTTCCTATTTCATAATTCATTAATTTTTATTTTATACATACTCTTTTACTCTCTTAATTTTTTAGGTTAGTGTGGTAATCCTCTGAAACTTACTTGGCTGCTTAATTACTTTCATTTCTTATTGCTTAATAAACAAAAACATATAATGGTGTGAATTTGCCAATGATTCTCTTTTGGCCATAAATCATATGTTTTGATAAATACTCTCTCGTTTTAGGAACTTTTTAACCAGTTTGTAATTACACTTTTGATTTCCTCTTAACCCAAGTTTTTAAAGAGAAATGCACAGGTTAAAAAATAAACTCTTGTTTAATACATATTAATGGCACCTCATTATTATATTCAAATTATCTTAATCTACTTAATAAAGAGTCGCTCAGATATATTAAAGTAACCTGTTTTTCTGTAAATTTCTTTTTATCTTTCTTATGGGTTTCAAATACATTTTGATGTTATTAATTGGCACATAAATCTGTTTCGGAAGACATCATTTATCAATTACAATGACCCTTTATCTTATTTTGTGCAATTTCTTTTAATTTTAGTTTATCTGAAATTAATATTGTCATTTTTTTATGCTTGAATTTGCTTGATTCTGTTACATATGTATCTGAGAATTTTATAAAACGAGAGCCTGATAAAAGCAGGTTTGGAAGAAATTACATTCCCTCTTGCCCTCTTTTATTTGGCCCTCCATGGGGGTAATTGAAAAGACCACGCAGTGACCCAGTGTGTGAAACTACCTCCCTCTGTGAGGCCACAGTGCCTGCCCCACCCACACCACCTTCCTGAGGCTTTGTACCTCTGCCACCCTGAGCAGGGAGTGGCACTTGATCCAAAGAGAGCCTCTGAAATGGCTGCACCCAATATCTCAGCAGGTTACCCCATAGAGTGTTGAGTGGGCAACTCAATTATTCCCTCACCTGAAAGAGTTTGAAAGCAAAACAAAGAGAATCCTTTTGCAAGAGTGATGTACAAAGCCCTGCAGACATACAGACTTCGTGTGCAAGTCCTATGGAGCAGAGGAGATGAGAGAGCAGTTGGTTGGTGGCATCTGGGGACATTAAACAGTGACATGGACACAGTGTTGGCCTGCAGTGGTGAACCAGTGAGGGAGCAAGTCCTCTGGTTGGGGAGCTACCTGAGGCTGGAGAGCAGAGTACAGTCAGGCCCACAGTGGTGCAGCATACCAGGTCTCCATCCAGTTGACTGAGACAGTGTCCTGTGCCCCTTCTTCCTTGAATCCCCTTCTCACCCTAGATGACCCAAGAGTGTCTCTGAATAACACATTGCTTCCCATTTTCTATTCATTATGCTTCAGTAAACTTTTTTATTTTCTTATTTTGCTATGCAAAATATATTGTTTGATTTTATATGTCCCAGAGACTTGAAAGGATTATATCATGTTCTGAATTCTTCAGTTTTTCAAATATATCATTTCACTAAGTTTTAGTTGATATTTCTATAACTATTAAAATAAAAACATGGAATGGAATCTCTTGAATGCTAAGTTGAACGTGGGAAGGGATTTAGCATGGTTTTATACTTCCTTGATACCCCTTTTTCCTTTAAAATATAAACTGAGATTTTTTACAAAGTCTGTTAATAAATCACTATTCTTTTTACAATTCTTAACTCATGTTTCAAATCCTGTAACATTGACATTATTTTTAAGCTACTACATTTACAAGAATTATTCAGTTTTAATTCTATGTTTAAGTGAATGATTTCAATGCTTATTTTCCCACTTTCTATTCATTATGCTTCAGTAAGCTTTTTTATTTTCTTATTTTGCTATGCAAAATACATTGTTTGATTTTATATGTCCCAGAGACTTTAAAGGATTATATCATGTTCTGAATTCTTCAGTTTTTCAAAAATATCATTTCACTAAGTTTTAGTTGATATTTCTATAACTATTAAAATAAAAACATGGAATGGAATCTCTTGAATGCTAAGTTGAACGTGGGAAGGGATTTAGCATGGTTTTATACTTCCTTGATACCCCTTTTTCCTTTAAAATATAAACTGAGATTTTTTACAAAGTCTGTTAATAAATCACTATTCTTTTTACAATTCTTAACTCATGTTTCAAATCCTGTAACATTGACATTATTTTTAAGCTACTACATTTACAAGAATTATTCAGTTTTAATTCTATGTTTAAGTGAATGATTTCAATGCTTATTTTCCCACTTTCTATTCATTATGCTTCAGTAAGCTTTTTTATTTTCTTATTTTGCTATGCAAAATACATTGTTTGATTTTATATGTCCCAGAGACTTTAAAGGATTATATCATGTTCTGAATTCTTCAGTTTTTCAAAAATATCATTTCACTAAGTTTTAGTTGATATTTCTATAACTATTAAAATAAAAACAAGGAATGGAGTCCCTTGAATCTTAAGTTGAACATGGGAAGGGATTTAGCATGGTTTTATTATAATTCCTTGACACTCCTTTTTCCTTTAAAATATAAACTGAGATTTTTTACAAAGTCTGTTAATAAATCACTATTCTTTTTACAATTTTTAACATGAGTTTCAAATTCTGTAATGTTGACTTTATTTTTAAGCTACATTTACAAGAATTATTCAATTTAATTCTATGTTTAAGTGAATGATTTCAATGCTTATTTTCCCATATTTTTATACTTCAACTTCCACATTTATTATAATAAATACCTGCATAGTCATTTCTAGGTACCAAGAATTTTAAGTACATTAGAATAATAACTCAATCCTCACAACAGCCCTATGAGTGCTAATATTGTCCCCATTTTACAGATGAACAGAGGCACAGAGATAATAACTTGCTCCAGTCACATGACTAGTTAGCAACAGAGACAGCACTTAAAACCCAGCAGTCAATCAGGCTCCAGGCCCATGTTTTTTTTTTTTGTTTTTGTTTTTGTTTTTCTCTCTTTTTCAGACAGGGTCTCACACTGTGGCCAAGGCTGGAGTGCAGTGGCACTATCACGTCTCACTGCAGCCTCAACCTCCCAGACTCAAGCTATCCTCCTACCTCAGCCTCCTGAGTGGCTGGAACTACAGGTGTGTGCCACCGTATCTGGCTAATTTTTTGTTTACTTTTTATAGGGTCGAGGTCTCACTAGGATGTCCAGGCTGGCCTCGAACTCCTGGGCTCAAGTAATCCACCTGACTTGGCCTCTTAAAGTGCAGGAATTACAGGTATGAGCCATTGTGCCCAGCCCATTTTTTTTTTTTTTTTTTTTTTTTTAAGATCTGCTCTGCTTCCTATCATTTGTAAGTTCTTAATTTTAATTAATCTTTCTATAGGTTGTCATTTTTTTTCAAAAACAGTACTTTTATGGTATATTTTCTGAACCCTTATATGCCAGAGAATGATTTTTACTTTCTTTCATTTGTGAAATCCAGATTAATTGTATTTAAGTTCACCTGGAGAATATCTTTAAACAAAAAGAAATTCTGCTATAACCTTGCTGTGTTCTCCTTCGGCATTCAGTGACACTGAGGGAGGATCTGATGTCAGCTGGATGTTTAGGAGAATTTTTAAAATCTTTATTCTTCTTACAGTGTGGCAAAAGCATTATTCACAGAATAACTTTTAGGAAGAATCCTGTGTTTTGTTTTTGTTTTCCCTCTTCGAAAGAGTGCATTAAGAAACTACCAGAGCCGGAAGGTAGGACTCTGAAGGCATGTTCCTGTGGCAAAGGAAGCTGGTTAGACTGCCAGCCTGAGGCCATGGTGGGAGAGAGGAGAGAAATGGGCTGATGGGAGAGAGGGAAGCCAGTGTGATGACAGAAGGCCACATCATGCTCTGCAATGGCCTCTCTGACCTATCTCAAGCCTCTAAACTCATAGATGCAAATAGATTGTTTGGTGTGCTATGATACAGGATCCATGGAAATTGATGAAGGGCCTGAGTCTACCATGCAAATTGATAAGGGTGGAATGGGCAGTGTCTGGGAAGAGGCTAAAGAGGAAGTAAACTCCCCGGGAATTTTCAGAAGTCACTTGGGAAGACTTCAGTTTGTCTCAGTCAACAGACTTGGGGATTAAAGACTGTTTACCTGTATCTGTCAGAGACAGGGATTCTCCAGGTGACATTTCCAGCAACCATCTATTTTACAAATTTTTCTGTAGACTTGTAGCAGTATTCTAATGATCAATTTTACTGAGAAAGTGATTAACACCTTCCATCTACATGATCAGATGTTTTCTTCAGCTCAAAAATATTTTATTAAATAATCATGGTAATTAGGAGCACAGGTACTAGAGTCAAATAGCTAGGGTATGCATCAAGGATTTCTCATGTGTAAGTTGAAGAACCGTTCGCAAATTACTTTGCCTCTTGGTGCCTCGGTTTTCTTATTTGTAGAGATAAAACTTTGCTTCCACTTGTACTGTTCCATGCAGCAGTAATTATGTGCTTATGATGATGTTTTAGCACAGATCTGGCACAACACAAGGGATTGATAAAAGTTAAATGTTATTATCATTGCATATTTGACTAGTGATTCTATTCCAATTATTCTAGCTCCTTCCTCAGGAATGCCTATAATTCTTTTGCTATTTCTCTACTCAGAGGCATTTATATCTTTGCTTTCATTTCATGTTAATGTAAAACTTCTCAGGTGTTCTCTAAATTACTGGTTTATTACTTTTTTCTTGTTCTTTAATGCCAATAATGTGTGCTTTTACTCTGCTACATTTTCTTGCATTTTTTAATCTTACTCATCTCTTATTTCATCTACTCATGTTTTTATTTCATTACTTTCCTTCCTAATATGACTGTCACTCTTTTATGTAGACTGAATTCTAGTGCTTCTTAAGAATGCAAAACTGTTTTCAAATTTTCATCTTGTTTCTATATTAAATGGTTTTTCATAGCCGTTCACTTTTCTTATATTTTGATATGCAATTTTACTATTGCTTTAAGTGTTTTATGTGTTTATGGATTCTAATAATAAACAAATTGCTTCTTCTTCCTGGAAGAGACATGGACCCCAATCTTCTGGTTACCCATGAGCAGGCTGTGTTGTTTACCTGTGGTTCTCCTCTCTACCTTCCTGGGTGTGACTAGAATCTTGGGTTTGCAGCTGAACATCGGGCTGACGCATAGGCTGAAGAAGACATTTTTCTGATATGGAACTTCTCCATCTTCTATAACTTCATCTTTGAAATACATGAAAATCCAGGGGATATCGTGGTACCAGTGTCCTTACTCTACCTTCATCTAAAAATCTTTACTTTGGCTTACCCTTTCATTTATACGTTTATTCATTCAAAACAAATGGCTATTTAGTAACTATGAATAGCATGTCTATTCTATGCTAAGCACTAGTAATAAACTACTAATAAAATAGATCTGATCTCATCTCTCAGGAAGAACCCACAAATAATCCCACAAATATATAGTTGTGAATTATTGTATACTGCCAGGGGAAAGAGTAATGGAGTGAATATATATTCCAGAACAAAAACGAATCCAATCTTGGAAGTGATCAAGGAAGACTCCTCTGGCACGAACATTTAATCTGATAATTGAAGGGTGAATGGGAGTTATTCAAAAGAATGAGAGGGAGAACATTCCAGATGGGGGAAACAGGACATGCAACACACAGAGGCAGGACTAAAAGAAAATCTGCAGGTGGAACACGATGTGTAAAAGGGAAGATATAATGCAATGCTTTGGAAAAGTAGCCTAGGCCAGTTCAGGTAGGGCCCTGCCAGCTCTTTTTAAGGACACCGATCTTCATTCTAAAACCAATGAAATGCCACTAACCAGGTTTTAAGCAGTGTAGTGATTGATATGCTAGAATTGGTCTTTAGATGATCAACCTGATTGGAGAGAAGAACATGAATTAGGGTGTCAACCCATGGACACAGACCAGCTAGGGGCTAGTGGAATGCATGAGAGAAGATAGTAGCTGCTACCAGGGTAGTTGAGTAGGAATGGCAGGAAGTGGGCAGAATGGAGAGATTTTATGAAGAGCAACATAACAAAATGTGCTGGAAGAATGGAGACAAAGAAGAGTGAGGATTCAAGGATGCCCCTTAGGTCCCGGTTTGTGCAGCTTTGCTGGTAGAGTTGTTCATTAAGTTTAAAAAATAGTTTTGGAAAGAAAAAGCATGAGGTTATTTTTAGTAAGATTGCAATTAGAGGAGCCATGAAGACATCCAAGTAGAAATGTCAAAAGGCAGTTAAAATACAGACCTGGAACTCAAAATAAAGGTTTGGGCTTAATTTGGGAGATTTGTGAGTCTTTGGCAAATGGATCTGTGCTCTGGACGTCTTTGAGATCTCCAAGAAAGAGGAATTAACTTGCATAAAGAAGTGGGTTAGGACCGAGCCATGTGGAACTCCACATTCATTGGCTAGGGAAGAGAATAGCCAGCAAATCATATTAGGCGAGAAAAGTCCACAATGCGGAGAGAAAATCAGGAGAGGGCGTATGAATGCAGCCACAGGAAGAGGGGGCTTCTGGAAGGAGTAATGGTCAAAAACCTCAAATAAGACATTTTGTCACCTTTAGCCTTTCTTTCCTATTTTTCTAGCCAGGACTGTAAAAAATGTTGTTCTGGGGGTTTCCATCTGTGAGTAGCCATAGAAATGGAAGTATTAGTTGGGAATGGGAGGAAGTGAAGGAAAAAATTCAGGCTGGACAGTGAGTACTAATTGTGTGGAAATTTTCTATATGGTGCAAATCCTGTTTCTCAACCAGAGAAAGGGGCTAGGATTGGGGTTAAGATTACACAGACTCTGGAATTAGACTGCCTGGGTTCAAATCGCTCTTCTGCTTCTTCGCTAAGGAGACTTGAGCAAGTTTTCTGTGCACAGTTTCTTCATATATAAAATGGAAATATAAATATTACTTATCACATATTGTGGTTGTGAGAATTCAGTGAATTAGCATTTGCAAAGTGTTCCTGCTGATGCCTGGTGCTTAGGAACCCTTAGTGATTATCAGCTGTGCTTACAACTTTGAGTGGGCAAGCTCATTCTCTTCCCGGGGGTTGGCAGAGGCGGACAGCCAGTGTAGACCTCAGTAGAGCCTCCTTGGCAATCTGTTCATTGGCATCCTTTTACCTGGTTGCAAGGATATATTCTCTATTCTGTTTCTTCACATGAATTTTACAGGGCAGTAATAGGTTATTAGCCAGAGAATTGTCGTATGGTATAGTTTTAAAATTTTATTTATTTGACCAGATACTTGAAGAAGTAATCAGCCCCTTATAACAGACAGAGCTACTTGTCAAATAGACTGCCAAGAAAGGGCTCTACAAGCTGATACGACCCTTATGTTTTACTCCCCTGAACAAATAATATAACCCCTTTCAAAAGTATGCTGTCAGCACCCTTTACAGCAGGCTCTTCAAGGTTGCTCACCTCGTGGCCCAATAATAAGTCAGCACCACAGAATATTCCACAATGTTGTAACCCGTCACAGCGAACAGCTTGTGGTGTGACTTACTGAACCTGAGTCTTATTTTTTTTTCTGCCTGTCACCTTAGAAAACAGCTTATTCAAGATCTTAGGCCTGTGGTCCTATTTTCCATGGAACATGATCCATTCATAAGTCACAAAAGTTCAACAGTATGAAGAGTGAAGAGACCCATTCCTTTTTCCCCACATGCCCAGTTAACACACAAAGACCTCAGCATTGCCACATGCAACTAATGGTATTGGCCACACCTGAATCTTCCAGAGGATTTTTTTTTTTTTTAACGTTTTCTTACCCCTACATTTCAAATCACTAAATATAGTATATTATGACACTGACATTTTTTTTTACCTTTTTTAAAAAATATCTTGGGGAGCTTTTTAAATTAGCATACAGAGATTTCCCTTCTTTTTTAAAGTTACATATTATTTCACTGTGTGGATATATGATGATTTATTTTAAAGGCCCTTATTGACAGACTTGTGGTGTGTTTGCTATTACAAACAAGGCTGCAATTAACAACCTTGTAGGTATATCATTTTGCACCTGTGCAAGTATATCTGTGGGATAAATTCCCAGGACTGGGATTACAGGTCAAAGGGTATTTGCATTTGTAATTTTGACAGATATCACCAAATTGCCCTCCATAGGGGTTGTACTCATTTAAATTCCCACCAGCAATGTCTAAAAAGGGTCTGTTTCCCCACAGCCTTGACAACAGGGTATGTTTGTGATCTTGTGGATTTTTGCCAATCTGATAAGTAAAAAATGGGATTGCAGTGTGATTTTAATTTCCATTTCCCTTATTATGTATGAGCTCATGCATCTTTTCATTTAAGAGCCTTTTGCATTTCCTTTTCTGTTAGCTCTCTGTTCATATGCATGATCCATCCATCCAGTGGGTTGTTCCTTTTCTCACATATTTTAAACATGTCCAGTCCTTCTCCTGCCCTCTGCTACCCTGCCTAATTTTTAATGCACCATCCTAGGATCCAATTCTTGTGTTTTTGGTCAAGACTCGTTCTTTCCTGAATTCTCTGTTAATAAGCACATGAGCGTGTGTGTGCAGAAGGGTACATGAGACTATTATTAGAAGTGGAACGAAGCAGGGACGGATGGCAATTTAGGACTGACATTCAAACTCTGCCTTTTTTTTAAGTGGTGATTCTGGCAGACTCTCTCCACTTTAGCAGGGTTTCATTTCTTCCCAGTTCTGAGAGAAATGTGCAAATTAGAGAATATGTGTAACCTTGCTAGAATGGCCCCCCTAGAACAATTATTCTCAAGATAGTAGTTAGGAAAATGGTGGAGCAAAGAATAGAATTTGGGGGAAATTGTCGAGGAGGAATTACCCTTACAACCACCTGTCAGTCACCTGGAAATCCATCAGTAAAGAAGAAAAATGGCCAGGACTCTGTCATCACTGGGGGAAGGCAGAGTGAGTGTCATTCATAATAGAGATGCTGACATGGTGGGAGAGATCTTCTGTGACATGCTCCCTGCCAGGAAGAAAACTCATTTCCTAGGTGTACATATCTGATCTGCCCTGTGCTTTAAAATAGAAATGATGAGCCCAGGTCAGGGGCTGCCCTGGGGTGGGAGAGAAACCATAATCAATGCAAAAATTGACCTGGTAACATACACTCACACGAGGTAATGGCTTACTCCATAATACCGTTTAAAGTGAAACTCAGGAAATTGTTTAATATATGACCAATTCAATCAAAATAAAACCAGGCGACTTTGATCTTAATCTAAGCTCTGTCACTTATTAGCTATGTGTCCTGAGACAGGTTGAACTACTTTTGGGCTCAGTTTCCTCTTCTGCAAAATGCAGGGGTGTGTTGTAGCATCTCAGGGCCCTCTTTCAGCTTCATGCATCAGGATTCTCTGTAGTACCACAGCCAGGTTGCTAGCAAACAGAGCCATACATTTCATTTCTAAGCATCTAAAGGAAATTTACTTTTAAATAGTAGTTATCACTAGTGGAAAAATAATTGAAACTTATTTGTGGTCATCCATTCATGCTTCAAGTTCCAAGTCAGGTTCTAAAACCTTCCCAGTTGCCACTGACAACTTATTGGCCTCTTCACTAGCCCATCAGCACCCAAACACCTGGGTTCACAGCAGACCTGACTTCTCTCAAGTTATTTTGCTGAGTCATCTTCCAACTTCCATCCAGTAAGTTTTTCCTTTTCATTTTTTCCTTTTTGTAAAAAGAAAAATTCTCAGGCAATCTCCTTTACTCTTGACACTTTGGCTCTTACTTGCATGATGAAAGGAAAAACATGATTACATTGATACTGGATTTCCATACTTGAGCCAGTACTATGATTAGGCATCCTATATGATGTCTCATTCATGTTGTTATTGTCATTGCTTCTAGATTTAAATGATCAGATGTGGGTTTTCCTTTAGTATTTTGTATTTCTGATCACAGAATCTTAGAGATAGAAGAAACATTAAATACATCTTCCAGCTCCATCTCCCACCCATTTCAAAATGTCTTATACAGTATCCCTGACAAAGGGTCATGTAGTTGCTGAATACTACAGCTGACAAGAAACTCACTACTGCACAGGCAGCTAATCACATTGGTATCTTAATAATGGTAGTATGTGACTTCCCATTTTACCCCTTTAAAAGCAGTGTGACATTGACCCATTGTTCTTTATGCCTTTCCTCATCCTAAACTATTAAGAATCCGAAACTCAAAAAGAAGAGTGACTTTCTCTAAAATTATCACTTTCTCCAAATTAGGAGAAAGCACTTGGCAGTTGGTAGTGTCAATTTAGTGTTTATTTAACAGCAACAGTGCCAAATACCAGCTATAATCTTTAGTAGCTGTTTTGTGTCGGGGATGCAATTCCAATTATTACATTTTATGAATTTATTTCCATCAAGGTTGAGACAATCTATGGATGAGTCTGGATTGGAGTATAGAGGTAGGATTTTGTCATAAGCTTTGTTCACAAGACATGACTTCAGGAAATTCACTTCTCTGAGTTTTGGTTTCCTAATAGTATGTAAAATAAAGACAGAAGACTAGATAATTTCTAAACATCACCTCTCCTCAGCTATAGCTTTTAATGAGACAATGACAGTGCTATACAAATGGAAGATACCTAAACCACTGATAAATAAATGAATGAGTGAATTGAATTTTTATGACCCAACAAACATATAAACAAGGTAGATAACCATCCACAAGACATAGGCTCAGGGTTGCCAGAAAGTCTTCAGTTACCACCAATATCCATGAACATTCAGATCAAACATGACTTTCAATCCTTGGTGACTTCTGAGATGACATTTCCATTTTAGGCTTGTCAGTATTTTATGGTATTAATAATGCTGGCTCATTATAAATGTTATCACACCTGGAAGGGGAGCACTGAATTAACCTTATGAATTATTGGGTTCTTTTCAAGAAATTATTTTGATGATGGTTTAATGTATTGGTTGGCCTAGGAAAGGGAGTGGGTCACATGAGCTACTGCTAGGTTAGTGAAAGGGTCTCTGTGGGAATGCAAAGAGGAGTGAAGTAACTAAGGGAATAATTATTTGAGTGAAGCCAAATCTTATTTGCATGCTCAGCCCAGGCCAGTCACTGCTTACGACATTGATACACATGGAAGATTATTTTCTGGCACAAATCTGTGTGTGGAGAATTTAGTTGTCTGTGGAAAATAACAACTACCAGCACTCAGGAGAAAAATTGCCTCCCTAAACTTTGTAAGATATCAGTAGTGATTTTCCCCACCGAGGGCTAACGGAAGAAGTTGGGCCTTAGGGAATAATCTGAACACCCAAGAAAGATTTCCAAAATTGAGAAGATTTGAGTGATTCATGACAGAATTTAGCAAAGAATTTCACTACTTAGCTTTCACCACCATGTCCTAATAAATTGTTGGTTTGGCCCATTGTTTATCTGGTATTACTCATCTGAGAAATAAGAAAAATATAGCTAGCATGGAGAAGAGGAAGAACATTGGCCTGAGAATTAGGAGATCAGAGTTCTGGTTCCAGTTCCATGACTTAAGGCTGTCCCTTTTTCATCTGTAAATGAGAGGAGAGATGACTGCTAGTGTTTCTTCCACATTAATAGTCCATACACTTTTTATAAAACAAAAGAATCATATCTACCTAAATTTCACATCTTCAATCCAGAAGTCATTGAACCTATCAATTGAAAATTTCCATGTAATTCAAGTGGTAAATTCCTGCCAGCCCACATTTCTCTTCAAGATAAGCTCTTAATTCTAGACTATATATTTTACTTACCCTCCCCTTTGCAAATGGTAGTCACCTTTTATCATTATACACCTTCCTTTTTCCTCTAAAGATCTCATTTTTTTTTCTAAAGGTTTTTACATCCACGAAGCCCTAGGATAAACTAGACTTTTTCTCTAAAATCTGCCCCTGACTAGAGTTGTCAGAGAAAATGGAGGACACCCACTTACATTTGAATTTCAGATAAACAATAATGTTTTAGTGCAAGTATGTTTCATGAACATATGTGTGATAAAAATTATCTGTTATTTATCTGAAATTCAAATGTAAGTGGCATCCTGTATTTTGATTTGCCAACTCTAACAACCCTATCTTTGACCAGACTTCTCTCTTCTTTTCCCCAGATCCTATAGATCTGTTTGAGTCATTCCATGTGTACTTACATTATTATTCATCATTTTGAGTGTCTGTGTCTGCCTGAATTTCCCTAACTAGATTAGAAAATCTGTGAGAGACACAACTGGGTGTTACACATTTTGCATCTTCTCCTACCCCCAATGGCGCCTTTCATCATTTTGTAATTGGTAGATTCCTGTGGGACTCCTTCACAACTGATGGACTTGTTCCCATTTATCAAAACGTGGCCCGCCTCTTCCTCAAGCAGACTCAGACAACATAATCATATCACATTTGCCTAGACCCACAGGAAAATAGGATGAGACTCAATGAAAATTAACACTGGGTCCAGAGCAGTTGATCAGTGTTGCCAGCAACAATGAAAAATAGAACGTAATCTATTTCTAGTGAATTAAAAAGTTCTATGAAGTCATTGCAGAACTGCATTTTTGGCTAGACAATTTTGTCCTAGCTACCCTTTAATCTATAATTTCTGTCTTGCAGGACACTGAACCAACCTCCTCGCATATTTGAAATGTCTTGTAAGGTCCTGAGTTCCTTTTTGTGTCCATGTGCAAACATTCAACATTGTATATCCCTCCTCCCACCAACCTACCTTTCTCCTCAAAATAAAATTCTTTACTTTAACTTCCTTTCAAAACTGAATCTATTTTTTTCCCTTTTGAGTGTTACCTCCTTCCACAGATTACTCAACATTTCCCAAACACACCTTGAACTTTTGCCTGCCCTTCTGCTTCTGTCTCCAATGCTCCTCACCCTCTGCCTCTCCAAATCCTACCCATTCATAGAGTCACTGGCCTGTGAAGTTGTAGAGCAAAAGGAGCCCTAGGAATCTGGTCTAACTACGAAGAATGATGAACCTCAAGTCTATGCAACAATGCTCGGGAGCAGAGTGGCCGAGCCACGACTCAAAAGTGACCCCAAAGTCTTTTATTTGTTCCCTTTCCATGTTCCTTCTTCAAGGATCATCTTTAGCTACCACACCATCTCTTTCTGAAAGATTTTACTCATCATTTCAGCCAGAAATTTTTTCTTTTTTTTTTTTTTTTTTGAGATGGAGTCTCTCTCTGTCACCCAGGCTGGAGTGCAGTGGTGCAATCTCAGCTCACTGCAAGCTCCGGCTCCCGGGTTCATGCCATCCTCCTGCCTCAGCCTCTCTGAGTAGCTGGGACTACAGGCGTCCACCACCACGCCCGGCTAATTTTTTTTTTTTTTTGTATTTTTTAGTAGAGACAGGGTTTCACCGTGGTCTCGAGCTCCTGACCTCGTGATCCGCCCGCCTCGGCCTCCCAAAGTGCTGGGATTACAAGCGTGAGCCACCGCGCCCGGCCTTCTCTGTCTCTTCTAACCTCAGGTGGCATTTTGGTTGTAGCCCTCTTGAGATACTTAGTCCTTTTTAGGTTGCGTTTTTGTTATTGGCCAGGTTCTGAGAGAAAGCTATTTCCCGTGCTAAGAGCAAGGATACTGGGTGGTCCCTGGGGTGCTGTTTTCCTAATGGCCTGGTGGTGCAACTGGAAAGAATAATGAGTAGATGGTATTGCCCAATAGCTAGATAATATGACTAAGGCCTGAGTAAGCAAGGGCTATGACTATCCTTAACATTCTGGGCAGTGTTTAGGGTAAAGAAGCCACTGTGGGAAAAGGGAGCAGGGTTTTCTGGATGATTCCAGGGTTACAGATTAAGTATGGTGGAGAATAAATGGTCTTGGGCAGAATGTCACCATATCTCATTATATTCAACCTAAGCCCAGGATAACTTGTCATAAAGAGAGATACATAAAATGCAAAAACCTAATGTAACTCTGACTGTGATTACAGCCTTATCCAAAAGCTCTGGAGGTAACACCAGTGGAAGCAACCTTAGAAGAGGAATAAGTTGGCAAGAGGCAGGAAAGCGCTGAGTAAGAGCTGGCAGTGTCAATGTCAGCATGAGATCAATTATAGAGTGAGCTGTGTAAGTGCACATGCGGCAGCCTCAGGTCTCAATGTCAGAATGAACTGGCTCACCAAAGAGCACCAACAAAAATTCCATACAACAGCAGATCACACTTAGTCAAATTTCAGAAAAAATTATACTTCATATGGGAAGTGTTGCATCAACAATCTACCTTGTGGCTATTAACTGACTTTAAAGAACATGGCTTTATATCAACATCATTTTCTTTCCAATGTTTTCCCCAATGTTGAAACAAGAGGAGTGTATTTAGAGTCAACGACCACACATGGCTAACCTCTCAGTGAGTCAAACTCTCAAATCCTTGCCTTCAATCGTTGTGTATCTAGTCAACAAACAACCAAGGGGTGGCTCCTATGTGTCAGGCATGGAGCCAGGCCCTATATGCTGCAGAAAATGAAACAGGCATGACCCCTGTCATCACTGAATTTTGTCTCATGATGCAAAACCATAAAACACCCTTTATGCACCATTTGACACAAGAATTAAAATATCCAAAAAGTTTTAATATATCGAGAGTAGGAGATTTTATAATGAAAACCCTTTTTTTTTTCATTTTTAGGAATGTTTTATCATCAGATGTAAGCATCATGTTCAAGGCACTGAGTGCTTCATAAAAAAAAAAGTTCCTTTTCCACCAAAACAATGCCCTGATTTGAGTGCTTCATCAAAAGAGAAAGATTTCTCACGATAAACTATATTCTAAGCACTTAGATCACAATATAGTAAATTTTCAAAAGGAAGTCACTTTTGCCAAGATATAAAGGCTCATGTACATAAATTCTATGCTTCAAATATAAGTACATTTCAAAAATATTATTAAACACTATTATTTACTGAGCGCTGCTTATATGCCTCCTATTCTCACTCTTTTTTGTGGTTGAATTTAATCAACACACAACTCTAAGGAATAGGCATGACTCATTATTTTCATTTTACACTTGAGGAAACTGAGGCACTCAGTGTTTTACATATATAGAAATGAGTATGAGGTTCAGCCAAAATTCAAATACCAAACGTCTGGCTCCAAAGCCCACATGGTATTCACCATAAACAGAAATTTCATACTAGAAATCATATTGTTTTCTTTGCCTCAGGAGCAATTTAGGAAATAAATTAAAAACTTTAAAGTGGTGATTTAAAGCAACTCACCTTTTTGCCAGTTATGTGTTACCTTAAGAGAAAATTGCAAGAAATGAGAAAGATAAAGCTTGATAAGGATGACACTATCATGAATCACATGAAAAGAAAAGAGGATTATTTAGCATATTGAATATGAAGTTGTAGATTCAGGGCAACATCAAGACGGATGAACTCCCCCACCAAGCTGTTTAACAAACTGGCTCTCTGTCGAGCTGGCCATGCCGAGTAGTAGCAGATCTGCAATGATGCCTCTACTAAACTCACAATTATACAAATGGTGAAGCAGCAGGAAAGCACATAGAAGAGGGCTACACAGAAGATACGAGCTCCAGTCAGGTCATGACACAAAGCCACAGAACTTAACTGGGAAATGAGCAATGCTTATGTGTCCAGCATTGTCTCAATTGGTTTCCCATGCAAAGAGCTCAAAGAACATCCTATCTGATACGAACCAGGCAACAACTGAGAACAAGGACCAGCCAAAGTCATCAGAAGGGTAGCACAGTTGCTGCTAGCAGGTAGGTGGATTACATGGGATGCTTGAGTGAAATGTGAGACTCAGAGGCAGCCGGTCTAAGTTCCCAAGTTTCAATGGGGAGTTCCCAAGCCAGAAACCACCCATTGATTGTTCATGCCCAGACATCCATATCCTGGGAAGCAGGAATTACAGATTTATTTATAAATGTCTCACCATTTCTATAAAAGCCTTGACAAGGAAAACCACACAACTTAAGTTGGTGTGTAGCCCTGATGCTTCACACACTGAGTTCAGTAATTGTTTGTCAGTTCTGTTGCATATGTGCTTTCTTGTTTGAGTTTATAGGAGGAAAACATTAGCCCCCAAATACTTGGTTTGCCTTCCTTTTGGTTGTGGTCAGTTGTTGTTGAGAGATGTGCTCAATGGCTTGTGGTAAAGATCTGACATGCAGCGCTGCCCCGAGGCTTAATGTTGACTCAACATAAAAATCAACAAGAATAGTGATATCACTCAGTAGTATATGGTGTGTAGTAAAAAATAAACTGTCAATATGTTTGAAAGTCATTACGTCCCACACTGTCAACATAAAATATATCAAGAGGCTGATTGAGGCAATAACCTCTCTTTATAGAGCACTAGGAAGCAGAGATAAGGATGTTCTCTGAGCAGTTGTCACAATTCAGGGCCAGATGTTGCTAGCTGACTTTTCCCCCATTGACCATAACATCTCCCTAGGAATCCCGAAGGGCAGCTCCAGGTTCCTGACAGGAGCCTAATTCACCACATCAAGAGAGTTATGAGGCCTGACCAGAGCGCCACTGAACCTCACAGAGTCAGCCAGGCTGGTGCTGCCCTCTTTGGGCCTCTTGCCAAACCACCTCAAGGACAGGGGCAAGGCTTGAGGCCTCGGGGGAACAGGATAAGTAACCACATCTAGTTTAGGGGGCATGAGAGTAACATTTAACGATCTTGCATTGGGAGTGAGTTTTGGTATTAGGAGCCGCCTCTGTATTTGCTGCTTCATTCTTCCCAGTTGTTACGAGATGTTGGCATTGCTATTTCTGCAGCAACTATGGCACATATGGGACTTATGTGAACTGCTCCGATGCCACAAGTCTGGTAAGTCCTGAGACTGGAATTTGGCCTCAGTCTGTGGATATCAGAGCAGATCAGCATCTTTACTGGGTCCAGCCAATTCAACTCAGAATAGAATCCGAGTCAGGGCCAAGAAAGATCTCGAGGACAATGTGCCTATGTTATGCAATGTTTGTGTTATATCACATTTTAAAATACAGTTTATAAGAAGAAAGAATTATAAAAGACCTGAGCATACACTGAGTCAGATCATAAGTCCTGTTACCATCCTATCCCGGAGAACCTTATCGTCAGACATGAGCACTGTCACAAGTTTGACATTCTTGACAGCAGGTTCCAATGCTGGTGAGAGGAATCCACCCAAGCTGGAACTGTCATGCCAAATTCACTTTGAGATTAGTTCATACAGTATTTTAAACTTCATAGGAAAGGCCACTAGAGACCTCCCAAAACATATATTCTCTCCTGCTTGAAGAAACACATGGAGTTAGTCTGACAACTCATTTATCTTGACTCCCACGATAATGTTTAGATGCTTCCTAGACATGTCTATCATCAAATGCTCTGTGTTCCAGAAGAAATTTTTCCAGCTGACCTAAATCATGACTGTAGACAGTAACTGTTCAACACACTTTGTGGTTTCAGGAATTTGGAGGATGGTGTGCTCAGGAGCAAACCCTTTGATGGTCTATCGCACCCTCCATGCAACTCACTAACGAAAGTCAGTTTCCCTCTCAAGTTCCCAGATGTGGCTCAGTCCTGTTTTACCTCTTGAATCTTCCTGAAAATAGAGCAGAGACAGAATGAGAAACACCTAGACTCAGAGAAGAAGGAGGAGCCAGTGTTGAAACAATCCTGCTGACGAGCCTTCTGTAAGACTTTCAACCCTTTCCTTTACACAATTGGTTCCCATTTTAATTCCTTTTCATTCTCTTTACGAAAATGTATTCCCAAGTGGCTTGGCATAAAATACTAATTCTTCAGGGGCAGGCTTCCCTGCACATACTGTCTACATGTTTTATCTCCACTATGCATCTGCTTGGTTCCCTCTGGCTTTGAGTTCTATCCCTGTGTATGCGTGCTGCTGCTGAAGAGGGATATGAAGAGAGAAGTGAAAATCTGATTGGTCCTCAGTTTGCAACTTCTCACAGAAGTGATGGGGTGAGAGCGTGGGTCAGGGAGGAGGAAAGAGGTTTGTGTGTGCAATGTATAGGCTGGACAGAACTCCAGAAGCCTCTATCCAACCCAGTTTCACAAGGGATGCTGGCAGTTGGTTGTGTCCGCCAGGGCCTCAGCAGCTTGTCTCAAAAGTTAGGCAAGATTATTCTTTACTTGAAAGCACTAAGAGAGATTGTTTATAAAATATGATGATTTAAGCCAAAAGAATGATTAAAATGAACTATTCATGATAACTATATATTTCATTACAAAATAAAGTTTATGAATAATTAGCTATAATGTACAATGGCATTCTAATATCATCTCCTAATTTTGCCTCATAAAGAGATATGCTGGTTGTTCTCACTCATAAGTGGGAGTTAAACAATGAGAACACATGGACACAGGGAGGGGAACATCACACAACAGGGTCTGTTGGGGGCGTGGAGAGTTATGGGAGGGATAGCATTAGGAAAAAGACCTAATGTAGATGACAGGTTGATGGGTGCAGCAAACTACCATGGCACTTGTATACCTATGTAACAAACCTGTACATTCTGCACATGTATCCCAGAACATAAAGTACAATTAAAAAAAAAAAAAAGAAAAAAGAAAAACAGACATGTCGGTAACTTTTTCCTAAGGTCGCCAACAACATTATTGTTTGTTCTGTACCAGATAGGAATGCCCCTTCTCCTACATCCCATTTCTGCTGATTCATCACAGTCTTTCCTCACTGGACTGATTGTTTTCCATTCCAGGGCTCTTATTAATAATTTTAATTTTTTCCATCTGCAGATGCCCAAACTTCAATGGGAGCTTATGCTTCTAGAGGGAATGCTGACTTTCCTTCTTGTGTTGTGGAAAAGGCTAGCTGCCTGGTCTTCTTAATTCTAGAAATGACTTTGATGTGCCTGCAGTTCCCTTCCACTCCAGCTTCAGCATTCTGCCCTGCCTATATTCCCTCTGCTGAACTTTTTCTCTCCTCTTCACTGTGATGAAGTCAGGGACAGACTTCCTAATTGTCCTAACTTGGAACAGAGCTCAGGCCATAAAGCATCCTCCCTGAAGCCATCGATGGAGCAAGCATCTTCATCTCATCACATCCACTATTATGAGCTAAATAACAATAGAATCATAAGATTTCCTCAAGCCACATGTTAGTGTTAATAATGGCTTCCCTAAATATATTTTGTTAAAACATTTCAGCATTTTCTAATTATTTTCACATGTATTTCATTGCTTAAAGATATTAAATTAGTCAGGACCCATATTCTCATTGTGCAAATAAGAAAATGAAGTCTCAGAGAGGTGCACTATGTGTTTAAGTTCAAAACTGGTGTCAGAAACATAAGAATTATTGTCTTCTAAAACTTAGTTCATGATTCTTCTTGCCAGATGTGCTTATGGAAAACTATCATGTACAATGACTTCTGGCAAATAAAATCAGTTGGCCCAGGGGAAACAGGCTATTTAAAGGAGTCCCACTGTGAATCATTTTGTGAAGTAAATATTCTCTAATGCATCCATTTTACAAATCTGGATTTTCAAACAATGTGTATCTGCTGAAAGTGGGGTACCGGTGAGCCTCCATGTTTCAGACATTAAATCATCCTTCACATCCCTCTGATTAGAGGTGGCTGTAGGCTGGCTGAGTCTGTGACGTGTGTAAAGGGCAGCAGCAGAGGGGCAGACAGAGCTTCCGACAGACACTTGAGCAAGTCTAGTTCCTGGATTTGGCCATTGATCAGCTGCTTTCTATTATCTGCCAGTAAATGATTCCTCCCAGGTCTGAAGGGCTGAAAAGCTTGGCCCAGGTCAGCACATAGCTTCTGTTCACTACCTCTTTGCTTGACCCTTTCTCACCTTCCTCTGTCTCCTGACCTCCTGGTGCCACTACTCCCAATCCCAATGGGGGATTTTGCTATAAATACGAACCCTTGATCATATTTTCCCCTTCTATGTTCTTGTCTAACCTTTTCTCCCAACCTTGTTTCTTCTGATCCTGCTAGTTGCAGGGTCCTCAGCTCAAATAGATTCTCAGCTCTGGATGTATATTAAACTAATCTGGGGAGCTTTCACAATTTTTCCAACACTCGGGCTCCATGATCAAAATTCCAACTTAATTGGTCTGATATGGGGCTTGAATGCAATGTTTTCTGTTGTTTGATTTGTATGCTATGTAAGTGAATTGAACATAAAACAAAATGGAAGACTTATGATATACTTGATGGCCTGACCTTGACCCTGACTCCTGATTATCAAATAATCCTTGCATTGGGTTGAATTGTGTCTCCCAAACTTCATGTGGTGAAGGTCTAACCCCCTGAGAATGTGACCTTATTTGGAGATAAGGTCTTCACAGAGATCATCAAATTAAAATGAAGTCATTAGGGTAGGCCTTAATCTAGTATGACTGGCATTCCTAAAAACAGGGGAAATTTGGAGACAGACCCATATACAGAGAGAATGCCATGTGAACATGAAGAAAGCCATCTATAAGCCAAAGGGAGGAGCCTGCAACAGATCCCTCCCTCACAGCCCTCAGAAAGAACTAATTTTGCCTATACCTTGATTTTAGAGCTCTGACCTCCAGAACTGAAACAACAATTTTCTGTTGTTTAAGCCAGCCAGTTTGTGATACTTTTTTACAGGAGCCCTAGCAAACAAACATTTCCCTTAAGACCTCATTGCAGTTGCCCGGATCCTGGAGCACAGCTGGAGTGACCAATTTGTTTGTTTGCCTAGGACGTTCCTGGTTTTAGCAATGAACGTTGTAGGTAACAGGAACCTGTTTAATTCTAGGGAAACCATGACAGTTGATTACCCTAAACAAAGCATAACTATTATGTGTATAGGTTGCAGGACCAGATAATCTGGGTTTAAAATCCATCTCTGCTCATTCTTGGCTATGTTGCTTTCAGCCTCAGCTCCTATAGCTGCAAAATGACGTATCTTGTAGTGACATTGTGTGGATAACATGGACCAATTTGTGTAAAACTCATAGAACATTTCCTGGTACAGCCTGAGTACTCAATAATATTTAGTAAGTTAATATTTTATATACAATTAAAATCAGAAAATAGTCATACATATATTTCCTTTTGTGATAGTAAGATAGCTAAATGGCCTTGCTTTAAGAGCTGAATGTAGTCAAAGTTACTTGACTTCCATTCACTCATTCCAATCCTGGTTTTTCTTCATGTATGACTGTAGTATGGTCTTGGCATTTCTCAGTACTTCTGCTCTTACATGATGCATATTTACCACAAGACTGGCTCTAGAAATCAAACAGAAAAAGGAATTGTCTTAACCATTCGGTATGCTTATTTCCCATCTCCTTGCAATACCGTGAGGGAAACCACCCACGGGCAACAGGTATGTTACCTGTAACAGGCATGACCTGGTCTGACAGTGAAACTTCTAACCAGTCAGAACCAAAAAGGTTCACTCCGGAAAGAAGGCAGGCTTGCAAATGAGGAAGTGTCAGTTCTCTGAGGACAGATAGAGGTCAGGAAGAGAATTAACAAAGGGATGTTACTGAGGTAGAATTGCTCAGGAAGCAAAGGCATTGTTGGGCAGCTATGGAGGGTTGGGGTTAGTTCAGACAGAGGGAGCTGCACCAGTAAAGACAGAAAGACATGAAACTGCCTGGCATGTTAGGAGACTGGAAGTAGAAGATCACTCATAAAGGGAAGAAGAGAAGTCGTGTTTCTACATTCTGGCTTCTCTGGCATATAGGAACATGCAGGGAAACAGCAAGAGATGAATTCAACCAATCCTAAATTTTCCCCCTTTGGCATAAGGCTAAATCACATAATCAACACTTTGTGAGAACTGCCTCCAAAACCCGATTTTTAATTCACTGAGGATAGGGCAGTAATTTTTACTTTTAAAAAATCCTCGTAGTAAAATTTTGGTATAAGTCACTTACTAGTAAAAGTAGTTGATTATGTCAATAACTCTTTCAAGATGGACAGATGTTGAACATATATATATATATATATATATATATATATATATATTCTAAAATTATTGTATTTGGAATCTGTGTGTTACCTTGTAGAATTTATTGTGCCAACTCCCTTTCACCACCCTTCCCACCCTTGGGCTTATCTGGAATCTGAATCTGTCCAAACCTGCCTCACTATATTCCAGCTACAACTTCAAATTGACTTCCGTGAACTCTGGTAGAATATAAAACTAGGGCTTTGGGGAAAAAGGTCATATTTAGAATAAAGGTTGCACAGTGTTCACATCTAAAGCCATTTTTATAATCTTCCTTATTTTAGTTGCCTCTTTATTGCTTGATTTTTAATTTTACTTTCATTCCTAGCAATTTTTGACTGTCTGATTTCTCTTTTCTGGACCTCTTTGCTTTTCTCCATATTAACTGGTCCCTGATCTGAACTTATGGATTTTTCTGGATGTGTAGTCACCACTAAAGCCTTTCTATTCAAAAGGTATCAGGGATTCTTGACCCTGGCTATGCATGAGAGTAACATGTGAATCACACGTGCAGTTTGTTGCATAGCCTCTGCCCAGGAAATTTTAATTCAGTAGAAATAGAAGGAGTACAGGAACCTGTAAAGCAAACAAAATACCAAACAAAAAAACATCGAAAAAGAACAGGAGAAAACCCACAAATCATTCTCATGTGCAGGCTGGGATGAGAAGCATTTAATTAGACATAATATCTTAATTTCCATAGGCCTGCCATTTTCTATTGCTGCATAAATTCTAAATTGTATTGCTCATCACAGTATAGCAAAGAGAAAGACAGAGGAGTCCATATGTCCCCAGGTACCAGTTATGGGACCACTACAAATTCACTATTCTTGCAAATTTTAGTGCAGAGACAACATCTGTAAGGAGAGAAGATGCAAACATCTTCTATTTCTATCTGGCCCACTAATTATACTAAATATACAATATATAGTGAATAAATATTAGGAGATTTGGGGGTAAGGGGAGGGTCAGAACATAACCCTAATAACATAAAACCTGTTTGGAAAACCAGGTAAATTTTTAGTCTTGTGAGTTATTGTAAGTGTCATTGAACATGAACATTCTGGGAAATCAGGTGCTTTCAATGAAATCTTGAGATTCAAAGATGTAGGCTTTTAGAAAAGAAAAACTGAAGGGTGGTTTGGTTATCATGCCTTCAGTGGGGAAAATGGTCCAAGCATGAGAGACCATGGTGACCTTCACTAAGCACAGCTCATCTCTTCTGCTGCCACTTCCCCTTGGTATGGCTCTTTAATCTTCAAAGTGTGCTGACATTGTTCATTATCCCAGACACCAACAATATTCAATTGGTTTCTACAGCGATGTCCATTTTATGAAGCTGAATGTGAATGAAAGACCTTGGTGTAAGTGGTGCACTTATCAAACCAAGACTTTACCATGTTATTCATTAGGCAAATGAATTAACGTCAGGCTTCCTTATCTATTGGGCCATCAAGGGACAGGCCAGCTCCTTGACAGGATTCTTTTATGGGCAGTTATTTGTGTGAGAGAGAAGATCTTAGTGAAAGCCTGAAGGGAAGTGCCAATGAATTAGAGTATTTTCTGCAGAGCAGATGCTCTATGAACAGGGAAGGAAAGCTGCATTGTAAGACTTAATATTTCATGTGCTGCCTTGACATCCTTGAGCCTCATAGGACCACAAGGCCCTAACTGTGAGTTCCTCTGCTCTCTCCAGAGATGTCCCCAACCCAGCAGAAAGGCTTCCCACCTGGCTAGTTCTACTATCAACTAGACAAGCTGCACCCCTCCCAGTCCTTAACTTAATGGGTTTCACCTCCCTTCCAGTTGGCAGTTATGCAAACATCCTCCTGTGGGAACCAGGGGTCACCTTACCCTCTTGTTATTATAAAGCCTGCCTCCCACATCCCCTGATGGTTCCCTCTGTCCTGAGTGCAACCCCTAGGTGGCCTTACATGATGTGTGGTGTCCTCACCCCCGGCTCACCCCCTGGACTGTGAGTACACATGACTAATAAACTGCTGCCAGCCTCATCTGCATGGTGTCAGTGTAGGTGTGCAGTCATCTAGTATTAATTTAGGGTGGGGATGTCTTCCATCACCAAAGGGGTAAATAGGAGGCTCAAGTTCTGTCTGTCTGTGGAAGCACTTTGCCCTTGGTGATCACAAAATAGGCAGTCAGGGCCCTGGTTTCCAAGACAAGCATTTCCAATTAGGTCTGTCACATAAACCCCCTTAGACTCAGTTTTTCTGTCTGATACATAGACATCATTACATTGGTATCCACCTGCTACATAGGTTTTTATGACATCTAATAATGGTGCTTTTGAACAATATAGGCACTAAAAATCTGTAGAGCTATTCTATAATGACTAAGTTTTGTTTTTAGAATAATTTTCTTCACTTAGTCTAGGATGGAATGGGGTTACAAAAGCAACTGAACAGTGCCTTCTGAGTGATCTAGAACATTCTTTCTTAGCCTTCCTATACCTTCCCCTGAGAAGTACCTGAAGGAGGAGGAGTGAGAGGAAGAGGGAAAGGAGGAGAAAGGAGAGAGGAGAAAGGAGAGAGGACAGTATGCAGCCAAACTGACAGAGTAGTGTTATTTTTCTTTGCAATATTCTAAGACAAACATGCCTAATTGTACCACCTCACCTCTGCATTTAGAGCACGGTTTGGGCATGAGGTACAGGGATGCGCAAGAGTCAAGATTAGACATGCACTCTGACTGTAAAGGACATTAAAACATAACTTGGGTGACAGCTTTAAGTGTCTTATACAACATTTCATGAACAAGCAAATATTGATATATCTTTTTCTCTCTGCTTTTTTCAAACTTTTTATCTTTCAAATTTCTATGGCTACATCAAAAGTCTTCCCCAAAGCTCCATTCCTCAATGACTGCACAAATTGATAGAAGTTGGGGATTGACACAGACTTTAAAGTTCAGTTATGCCAACCCTGATCTTCCCTTCCCAACTTGCATGGTGTGCAGATGTTAAAATAAGCAGGTGTGTGGGGTGAGAATAAAGTACCTATGACTAGAGGCTTGGGGTGGGGAGAGAAAGTTGCATAATGGACGACTGGGGGGATTTGCTGCATAATGGAATGGGGAAAGAAGACTCGAGGGAGAGGGAAGATCACTCATAAAGGGAAGAAGAGAAATCATGGAAGGCAAATGGCAAGGTCAGGAGGCTTGGAGGGTCAAGTCCATGTGAAAGGGAGCCCAAAAGTAAGATGGAAGGGTGGCTGATCCTAGAATGGCTTATTCCCTTTACTTAAAAAATATTAAATTTATATTGAAGATAATGGAGAAGCTTTAAAATGTGTGTGCATGCGTGTGTGTTGTGACCAGACATGTGCTTTAAGAAGCTCACTGTGGCAGTAAGTAAAATGAGATCGCACTGGCAAATTGAAAACTAGGGAGGACTATTTAGAGACTCAAAGTCTGAAAGGGGGAGGGATCAATCCATAGCTATAGCTGCCATGAAAGGAAGAAGTGGGTTTGGTTTATGTACACGTTGTGTAAAAGTAGAATTCAGTGTATACACTATGTATGGCTGTGTGCTCCTACACCAACTTTTCTATTTTGTATGTGGGTGACCTAGGGCAAGTTCTTCTCTTTCTTTAGGACTCTTCCTCCTCTGTAAAATGAGAGGGTTAAATTAGATGTATTATGATTGCTTCTAGCTCTTAACACTCTCTAAGACTATGATACTGGTCCAATTTGAATGACATCCAAGGAAATTTAGTTAGAGGAATTCCCAAAAGAGCTCATTATAAAGTGGTCCCATAGATTAGAGTCCCAGGGCAGCTATGGCAAGACTTAAGAAGACTATTACTAAAGATAATAACCGTGTTTTGTTTTTATACAACACTTTCACACCTATAATCACCTATAATCTGCATTAATCTTCACCCCATCATTGTGAAGTAAAGTGGTATAATGATCATTATCCACATTTTGAAGAGGAGGCATTGAGTCCTTGAAAGCTCAACAGACCCGCCTGAGGTCCCAAACAAGTCATGTTTGAGCCTGGACTGGTATCTATGTCTCTGAGGCTGCAACACAGCTCTTTACATGCCCCGGAGCTGCCTCGGGGCCCTCCTAAGCCTTCCAGGTGCCTGCCTAATGAAGACTTCACCCAGGCGCCTCCAATGAGCCCTGAGGTCAACAGTTACCAGGGTCCACTTCAGCTTGGTTTGTTAGATTGGCAGGAATTGCCCTGAGTATTTATGACTTACTCATGGTAGAGAAATACTACTGTGAAGAGGTTCCAAGCAGCTTCATTTTGAGAAGAGAACTCTCAATACAGTTACATGCAAACAAAATCTGAAATGCTCTTATTTTCTATGTGAATTACAAGTCAAAAAATGCAACTTCTTGACATTTTTCCAAGTGGCTCAGAGAGCTTCACAGTTTATTTCCAGCCAAGTGTCCTGGCCTAGGAAATGAGATTTTGTAGGAGGGCGGTTGTAGAAACTTTTAAGATCAAGAATCCTTCCTTGTCCTTTCTTCTGCTTCTCCACCATATTGCAGGGAAGACCCATCAGAGGTCTGTGATGGGAGGTGAGAATAAATTTCTTACAGAATTCCTATTCCTTAACAGATGGGCAAGATCTTTGTAGATTGTTTTCCTGTCCTGCAGACTCTCTGGCTCCAGCTGAATCTATTGCTCACTCTATCCTCTTTCTCCTCCATTCCCTATCACAAGTTCCACATTGACTGATCAGAGATTAGGTGATTCTTATGGAAGGAAGAAAAAGAGGGGGAGGAAGAGGCATTTATGTATTTATAATATTTAATGAGTACCTAATAGGTGCCAGGCATTATGCAACTATTTTAGATATATATTATCTTTTTTAATCTCACAATAATCCTATGAAGTAAATATTATTTTAAAGATTAAATAAAGGAAGTGGAGTAACTTACTTCAGGATATATGGGTAAGTAAAGTGAGAATTTAAACCCAGGAATGTATGACTCCCATTTTTTTCCATCTCACCATGCTATTGTTCAGTCCCATTGGTCAGCTTGTTGCTGACTTTGAAAATTTATCTGAGCAAACCACTTCAATTTTGCACAGTATGACTAAAATCTTGGAGTCGTAAAGGACAGAAGAAAGAAGTCAGTGAAGTTTAGGTAAGAATCTGACTCATATTTATACAGATTTTTCCATACTCTTCAAATAACCTTATCTTGATTCCTCTTTTGTTACTTCTGATATGAAAACTGAGGCAGGTAAGAGTTATGTGCAACAAAGCCAGTCAATTTCAGAACCAGGATTTGACCCCAAATATTCTGTCCCCATTGTGGGGCTAATTTCCCTTCACCATGCTCTTACCTTATGTAACTCTTTATCCATCCATGGTCAAGAGACAGTACTGGTGGCAAATACAGCTTCTTTGACATTTTAATGATTCCAATGATAGTGGTATTCTTCTTTAATTAAGACCTCTATAAATGCTGTTCTTGAAATTCCCCATGATAAAGATAATAACTTCACAGACCAAGCTGCAGGAGTGCATTCATTGTCATTTTTACCAATTTTCTTCTTGTTCCAGAGTGGTTCAAATAGTGTAGGATTAAGAAATGTGTTTTTAGGGTAATTTGGTCCAGAAAGTTCCAAACGGATTTATAAGAAATGGTTTCCACACTCCAAGATCAAAAATATCCATCTTACTCACTTTAAAAGGAAGTGAGGAAATGGCAGGAGAAGCTCTAACAGTCTTCATGAAAAAGACTCAATCCCTTGTAATTAATGGGAACCTCTAAAATCAGAAGCCAAGGCCATTAATCATTCAACCAGCTCTCCATAAGGTTGGCATCATCCACTCACCCACATACCTGTAATGACTCAATTCACAACAGGCAAACTTGAACTGCAGGAATGGTCCTCAGAACAGCATTTTAAAACTGTTGTTAGTGAAACGTGGATGATCTCATTAAATCAATGAGTTTGTTCTCTTTCTAGTCCATAAATGTGGCTTAAAGGCCATTTTTAAGGCTGGGCTTAGGGGAATTGCAATTGCTTCCAGAACTGGAAGTGATAGACCAGGAGATTTTTATCTCAATGAGTGGTAGGAATTCTTGAGGTGTGTTGTCAGGTGGTGAGATTGATATGCCTAAGTGCCCATGAGGCTGGGGGAAAGGAGTGCAAGAGGAAAGGTCACCTATATTGGATGGGAGATAGGATTAGATTTCCTTCCAATTCAAAAGTATTGGTGTCTTAGTTATTTCTTGGCATGGTATAATTAATTGAGAGAAACATAATGGAGCAAGCTCCTCCAGGGAGTTCCAGATGGATTGTAAGAGCACTGTGGCTCTCCCTGGAGAAAACTCACAGGAATAGAGGTTGTTTCAAACTAGATGACTCCCCTAGCCCAAGGTATTCTGTGCAAGGGTGGCCAGCAATCTTCTGGTGGAGGAAAAAATCTTATATCTATTGCATCTGAATACTTCTGATTTCTTCATTAAATCTTAATAAGCTAGAGTTCTTTTGGCTGCAGTGTTTAATTACATGGACCTTACTGCATTGACTGAGCATTTAAATTTGCCAGTAAAGGGGAAAAAAACCTAGATGAAGAAATTTTTTAAAATATAGGTTGTTTGGAAGTCGGTACAGACTTAGTCTCTTCTTTTTCCAAAAGACATTTATAAAGCATGAACTACGAAATAGGGTTTGTGAGATACTTTATAGACAATAAATGAAAACAGCATTATAAGACAGTTGTGATTATTTCCATTTTACAATGGAGGATACAGAGATGCAAAGAAGTTGAATGACAATCCCAAGATGACTCTACAATCTTCTTCATGATTTTAGAAGAAATATTCACTCCCAGGTCCCAAGCACCCTCATTAGTGAGGAAAAATAAATACTGATAACCAACAGACTAATTACATGGAACTAACATGGTGGAACCACTGGGATTTTCTACTTGACCTGCAATTATACAAAAAATTAAATTCATCAGGGGAACTCATAGCCTTCTAAGTATGAGTTGGTTATATTTTCTTCAGTTCTAAGGACATTATCTATTATGAGCTAAATTGTGTTCCCTTAAAATTCATATGTTGAATCCCTAACCCTCCAGTACCTTTAAATGTGACTGTATTTGGTGATAAGGCCTTTAAATAGCTGATTAAGTTAAAGTAAGGATGTTAGCCTTAATTCAAGCTGACTGGTGTCCTTATAAGAAAAGAAAATATGGACAGGCATAAGAAACTGCAAGGATAAACCCATTATGCTGAGCAAAGACCATGTGAAGAGGCAACATGAGAATGGCCATCTGCAAGTCAAGCAGAGAGGACGTCTCAGAGGATACAAACCCTGCTGGGTTCTTGATTTTGGAGAGGGAGGTACAGGGCACAGACAGCAGTAGAGGTGAGACCACTCCAAATGGACTTGCACCAGTGAAGAACTCACAGCCCATTCATATGGTTTTAGCTAAAAGATCTAAACAAATATAGTCAATATATGAAAAAACTGTGTTCTTGGAATTTGCTAGTCATATTCCATATTGTTTACTGAAGAAATTCTGCATTATACGTGAAATCTCTCTCTCTCTCTCTCTCTCTCACACACACACACACACACACACAAATATATATATTAGGAGAGATTCTGCTTATATCTCTGGAATCTCAATGATCCAAATAACTATGCCATCCAACAGAAATTTCTGTGATGATAAAATGTTCTCTATCTGTGCTGTCTTTTGTGATAACTGCTATCCCACTGGCTACCGAACCCTTGAAATGTGGCGAGTGTTACTAAGAAACTGAATTTTCAATTTTAGTTTAATTAAGTTAAATTTGGGTAGCCCTGGGTGGCTGGTGGCTATCATACTGGATACAGCAATTCTAAATCGTGGGAAAATTAAACGTGCCATTGGTTTTGTTTGGAAATGAATAACAAATAAGGCTAAACACAAACCTCAAAAAAAAAAAAATTCAGCGTCCAGTAATATTTTAGTACACACTCCATTCTGTTTTGCAAACACCAATTTGACTTTGTTTTTTTGTTGTTGTTGTTGTTACTGAGACAGAGTCTTGCTCTGTCGCCCAGGCTAAAATGCAGTGGCGCCATCTTGGCTCACTGCAAGCTCCGCCTCCTGGGTTGGCGCCATTCTCCTGCCTCAGCCTCCTGAGTAGCTGGGACTACAGGCGCCCGCCTCCACGCCTGGCTATTTTTTTGTATTTTTAGTAGAGACGGGGTTTCACCATGTTAGCCAGGATGGTCTCCATCTCCTGACCTCGGGATCTGCCCACCTCAGCCTCCCAAAGTGCTGGGATTACAGGCGTGAGCTACCGCGCCCCGCCCCAATTTGACCTTTTTAAGAAATAAAAGCAAAAAGAAGATGTAAAACCTAGAAAATGTGCCTTAACATGTAGTTATATGCCTAAGGGAACATAAATAATTATAACATTTTAGACATATAGGACATGTTAGAAAGAGGTAGTTTTGGATTTCTGATTTCTAAAAAGCGGACTACGTACTTCCCAAAATCTTCACTTCTTGCACAAAACCATTGCATATGTAAGAAAGAAATCAATTACTAGAAAGCCATACTTTGTAGTACAAACAAAAAAATGAGGAAACTTCTTCAAAAGAGAAACAGACAGGAGAAAACATAGTGGTGAAATGAGGACAGAACAGCATTGCTTTGCCATTTGACAGGGAGACTTTCACAGATAATGAAACTTTGAGTGGGAAAGTTATGTGGAAAAATTTTCTTGAAGCTAAGCGTTTAACCAACAGCTACTAATAATATGAAGAAAGCTAACACCATAAAAGGAAACAGAGATAACAGAATAATTTGAAAGGCTCTTAAAATATTTAAATATCCTCAGAGAGATAATGGATGAAATAATATTCTTGAAAAACAGCCGATGAAACAAAAACAGGAGATTAAAATAAAAGTAGGTACCTGAGTGCCCATCAGTCAATGAGTGAATAAAGAAAATGTGGTATATATATGTATATATACCATATATATATGCCATATATACACATATATATATACACCATATATATACCATATATATACACACACACACCATATATATATATACACACACCATATATATATATACACCATATATATATATACACACACCATATATATATGGTATATATATATATATACACCATATATAGGTATATATATATGGTGTGTATATATATACCATATATATGGTGTATATATATGGTGTGTATATATGTGTATATATATGGTATATATACGTCATATATGGTATATATACGTATATATCATGGAATACTACTCAGCCATAAAAAGGAATGAAATGATGGCATTTGCAGCAACCTGGACGGAATTGAAGAGCATTATTCAGAGTGAAGTAACTCAGGAATGGAAAACCAAACATCATACATTCCCATTCATAAGTGGGGAACTAAGCTCTAAGGATGCAAAGAATGATACAATGGACTTTGTGGACTTGGGAGAAGGAGGTGAGGGATAAAAGAGTACAAATTGGATACAGTGTATACTGCTCGGATGATGGGTACACCAAAATCTCAGAAATCACCACTAAAGAACTTATTCACGTAACTAAATACCACCTGTTTCCCAAAAACTAATGGGGAGAAAAGAGGAAGTACCTATGACAAAAAAAAGAATTTAAAAATATAAATAAAAAATATACATAATTAAAAAATCCAGACACAGCTGAAGGGCAAACCAGTAAGGTAGATGTTAGATTGTATTCACACAGAAGATAGGGAAAGAGAAACTAGAGACCAAAATTAAGTGGCGTGGAAACCTGATCTAGAAATTCCAAATGCACTTAATAGGAGTTCTAGAAATAATTTCTTTAGCAATCATTATCCCTCCCATAGTTCTTTTTCATATCTAAATATCCTCTGAAGCATCTGAATACTCATGCCCTCTTTTTGACGTTCCTGATGTCAAGTTTCTATTCCAAGAAAGCAGATTTGCTCACTCACTCTGTCACACACTACACTTACCCTGATCTCGATGAAGATTCCCCTGCCTAAATTATGTGATTCCAGGTAGATGCTGATCAGAACTCCACCATCCTGCAAGGACCACCTGCAGGCACATCTCCTACACGAAGTCACATCTGGCTCATAGTGTTCCTCTCCTCGGCTTTCAAAAATGTGATACTTATTTAATACATCATGGCATTTTACACATTGTCTCAATGATTTCACTCATAACTGACACTAAATGCTTAGTTTGTGACTAACATTTTATATTTGCTTTAAACTTTATACTCAAAATAATGCTGTTAAGTGGACATAATTCTCCAATTTCTCAGGTAAGAAAGAAGCAGCTTAGGGAGTAACTTGCTAAAGACCACAGGGCAAACAAGTATCAGAGCCAGGATAGACCAAATACTGCAATAGAGGCACTGTGCAGATTAGGCACTGTGCAAAGGGGGGCAAGAAGAGGACAAGTGAGGCATGATAACATAATTCTCTGCTCAACAAGTCAACAATGTGCCCTGCCTGGAGGAAAGGATGTCTTATTCTAATTTGTCAAAGGCACACTTGGAATTTTTACTGCAAGAGATCTAAGTCTATCTGCCTCTTACCTGTACATACACCCCTTATTTAAAAGATGGCATAATGAATCCTAGAGAAATAAAGTGATTTTCTGAAGCTTATAGAGCTAGTGGAACCTGAGCTGGCATTTCAGACATTCCATTGCTCTGTCACCCTACTTGAATTGCATTTCACTTACATTTTGTTATCCACCGTTTATCATTGCTTTATGATTGTCTCTTTGGTCTATATCTTACACCTACAGTAAACTGTGAACTCCTAGAGGTCAAGGACCATTTCTTATACTATCCCAGCACCATATACCCTACACTGAGGCATAGAGAAGATTCCAGCAGACATTCCTCAACTCGAATAGAATGCTTCTCAGAACGAAGTTGCCCCATGGACCTGTAGGTACCTCTGCAACAGCACTTGGTCATAGGGTCTTGAGAATACACCAATCTGTACTCATTCCTCTGGGAGTAAGATGGCACCAGCTCCTAGCCAAGTAGTTCTGTCATTTTGGGGTCTTTACTGTTACCACTGGCTTCCAAACAGAGGCAGCCTTATCTGGAAAAAATTCTTTGAAAATTTCCTTTATCCTTTTCTTTTTGTTCATGCCCAATTCCATCTTTAAAGCAGTATAAAAAGGTATAAAGAATCACTGTGGAATCAGACCTTATAGATTCCAAGAATAATAACTTACATATGTCTTGAAAGGTTTAGGTGTAAGATAAATGACATAAGCTCCAGGCATAGTTATGGAGTCAAGAAAAGCAATATTATTTTATATAAATATATGTAGATGCGTATATATATATGTATATATATCCACATATATATGTATTTTATGTAAGAATAAATGGGAGCTTTTAGTAGTTCTCATGCCTGAGGTTATGTGCTAATAAGTGGAAGATCTTGGAAGGAACTCCTAGTCTATCTAACTCTCAATCCCATGTTTCCTTCTCTCATCACAGCTGCTGTGCCCTGAGGGGTGAGGGAAGTGTGGTCCCCTAAAACACCATCAAAGGTTGCTGCTTAAACATTTCCCTCAGCCATATATGAAGGCTAAATCATATAAAGACTCCAGGAAGTGTGCAACAGGTAAGGCATCTTGGAGAATTAAAAATAAATTCTTCTAATCGTCCTTTAGAACGTTAAAGGAAGAAATCATATCAGAGCCAGGTAAAAAATTCAGTAATATCTTCCCCACTAGTAAAGCAAAATGATCAAGAAATTTAACTCTGATCCAACCCACAGGCAATTGCAGCCATTCTCAAAGGATCCTGTCTTCCCAAAATAAATGTCTGCTCCACTTGAGTTAAAATTAGACATACGTCGGGGGTGGAGCCAAGATGGCCGAATAGGAACAGCTCCAGTCTCCAGCTCCCAGCCCCAGCGACACAGAAGACGGGTGATTTCTGCATTTCTGCTTGAGGTACCAGTTTCATCTCACTAGGGAGTGCCTAACAGTGGGTGCAGGACAGTCGGTGAAGCGCACTGTGCGCGAGCCGAAGCAGGGCGAGGCATTGCCTCACTCGGGAAGCGCAAGGGGTCAGGGAGTTCCCTTTCCTAGTCAAAGAAAGGGGAAACAGACGGCACCTGGAATATCGGGTCAGTCCCATCCTAATACTGCGCTTTCCCAATGGGCCTGGAAAACGGCACACAACGAGATTATGTCCCGCACCTGGCTCAGAGGGTCCTGTGCCCACGGAGTCTCGCTGATTGCTAGCACAGCAGTCTGAGATCAAGCTGCAAGGTGGCAGCGAGGCTGGGGGAGGGGCGCCCGCCATTGCCCAGGCTTGCTTAGGTAAACAAAGCAGCCAGGAAGCTCGAACTGGGTGGAGCCCACCACAGCTCAAGGAGGCCTGCCTGCCTCTGTAGGCTCCACCTCTGGGGGCAGGGCACAGACAAACAAAAACTCAGCAAGAACCACCACAGACTTAAATGTCCCTGTCTGACTGACAGTTTGAAGAGAGTAGTGGTTCTCCCAGCACGCAGCTGGAGATCTGAGAATGGACAGACTGCCTGCTAAAGTGGGTCCCTCACCCCTGAGCAGCCTAACTGGGAGGCACCCCCCCAGTAGGGACAGACTGACACCTCATTCAACCGGGTACTCCTCTGAGACAAAACTTCCAGAGAAACTATCAGACAGCTGAATTTGTGGTCTCACGAAAATCCGCTGTTCTGCAGCCACCGCTGCTGACACCCAGCCAAACAGGGTCTGGAGTGGACCTCTAGCAAACTCCAACAGACCTGCAGCTGAGGGTCTTGTCTGGTAGAAGGAAAACTAACAAACAGAAAGGACATCCACACCAAAAACCCATCTGTACATCACCATCATCAAAGACAAAAAGCAGATAAAACCACAAAGATGGGGAAAAAACAGAGCAAAAAAACTGGAAACTTTAAAAAACAGAGCACCTCTCCTCCTCCAAAGGAACGCAGTTCCTCACCAGCAACGGAACAAAGCTGGATGGAGGATGACTTTGATGAGTTGAGAGAAGAAGGCTTCAGACGATCAAACTACTCTGAACTACGAGAGGAAATTCAAAACAATAGCAAAGAAGTTAAAAACTTTGAAAAAAAATTAGAAGAATGGATAACTAGAATAACCAATGGAGAGAAGGGCTTAAAGGAGCTGATGGAGCTGAAAGCCAAGTTTCGAGAACTACGTGAAGATTGCAGAAGCCTCAGTAGCAGATGCGATCAACTGGAAGAAAGGGTATCGCTGATGGAAGATGAAATGAAGAGAGAAGGGAAGTTTAGAGAAAAAAGAATAAAAAGAAATGAACAAAGCCTCCGAGAAATTTGGGACTATGTGAAAAGACCAAACCTACGTCTGATTGGTGTACCTGAAAATGATGGGGAGAATGGAACCAAGTTGGAAAACACTCTGCAAGATATTATCCAGGAGAACTTCCCCAATCTAGCAAGGCAGGCCAGCATTCAAATTCAGGAAATACAGAGAACGCCACAAAGATACTCCTCGAGAAGGGCAACTCCAAGACACATAATTGTCAGATTCACCAAAGTTGAAATGAAGGAAAAAATGTTAAGGGCAGCCAGAGAGAAAGGTCGGGTTACCCACAAAGGGAAGCCCATCAGACTAACAGCTGATCTCTCAGCAGAAACTCTACAAGCCAGAAGAGAGTGGGGGCCGATATTCAACATTCTTAAAGAAAAGAATTTTCAACCCAGAATTTCCTATCCCGCCAAACTAAGCTTCATAAGTGAAGGAGAAATAAAATACTTTACAGACAAGCAAATGCTGAGTGATTTTGTCACCACCAGGCCTGCCCTAAAAGAGCTCCTGAAGGAAGCACTAAACATGGAAAGGAACAACCGGTACCAGCCACTGCAAAAACATGCCAAATTGTAAAGACCATCGAGGCTAGGAAGAAACTATAGCAACTAACGAGCAAAATAACCAACTAACATCATAATGACAGGATCAGATTCACACATAACAATATTAACGTTAAATGTAAATGGGCTAAATGCTCCAATCAAAAGACACAGACTGGCAAACTGGATAAGGAGTCAGGACCCATCAGTGTGCTGTATTCAGGAAACCCATCTCACGTGCAGAGACACACATAGACTCAAAATAAAGGGATGGAGGAAGATCTATCAAGCAACTGGAAAACAAAAAAAGGCAGGGGTTGCAATCCTAGTCTCTGATAAAATAGACTTTAAAGCAACAAAGATCAAAAGAGACAAAGAAGGCCATTACATAATGGTAAAGGGATCAATTCAACAAGAAGAGCTAATTATCCTAAATTTATATGCACCCAACACAGGAGCACCCAGATTCATAAAGCAAGTCCTGAGTGACCTACAAAGGGACTTAAACTCCCACACAATAATAATGGGAGATTTTAACACCCCACTGTCAGCATTAGACAGATCAACGAGACAGAAAGTTAAGAAGGATATCCAGGAATTGAACTCAGCTCTACATAAAGTGGACCTAATAGACATCTACAGAACTCTCCACCCCAAATCAACAGAATATAAATTTTTTTCAGCACCACACCACACCTATTCCAAAATTGACCACATAGTTGGAAGTAAAGCTCTCCCCAGCAAATGTAAAAGAACAGAAATTATAACAAACTGTCTCTCAGACCACAGTGCAATCAAACTAGAACTCAGGATTAAGAAACTCACTCAAAACCGCTCAACTACATGGAAACTGAACAACCTGCTCCTGAATGACTATTGGGTACATAATGAAATGAAGGCAGAAATAAAGATGTTCTTTGAAACCAACGAGAACAAAGACACAACATACCAGAATCTCTGGGACACATTCAAAGTAGTGTGTAGAGGGAAATTTATAGCACTAAATGCCCACAAGAGAAAGCAGGAAAGATCCAAAATTGACACCCTAACATCACAATTAAAAGAACTAGAAAAGCAAAAGCAAACACATTCAAAAGCTAGCAGAAGGCTAGAAATAACTAAAATCAGAGCAGAACTGAAGGAAATAGAGACACAAAAAACCCTTCAAAAAATTAATGAATCCAGGAGCTGGTTTTTTGAAAAGATCAACAAAACTGATGGACCGCTAGCAAGACTAATAAAGAAGAAAAGAGAGAAGAATCAAATAGATGCAATAAAAAACGAAAAAGGGGATATCACCACCGATCCCACAGAAATACAATCTACCATCAGAGAATACTACAAACACCTCTATGCAAATAAACTAGAAAATCTAGAAGAAATGGATAAATTCCTCGACAAATACACCCTCCCAAGACTAAACCAGGAAGAAGTTGAATCTCTGAATAGACCAATAACAGGTTCTGAAATTGTGGCAATAATCAATAGCTTACCAACCAAAAAGAGTTCAGGACCTGATGGATTCACAGCTGAATTCTACCAGAGGTACAAGGAGGAACTGGTGCCATTCCTTCTGAAACTATTCCAATCGACAGAAAAAGAGGGAATCCTCCCTAACACATTTTATGAAGCCAGCATCGTCCTGATACCAAAACCTGGCAGAGACATAACCAAAAAAGAGAATTTCAGACCAATATCCTTGATGAACGTTGATGCAAAAATCCTCAATAAAATACTGGCAAACCGAATCCAGCAGCACATCAAAAAGCTTATCCACTATGATCAAGTGGGCTTCATCCCTGGGATGCAAGGCTGGTTCAACATATGCAAATCAATAAATGTAATCCAGCATATAAACAGAACCAAAGACAAAAACCACATGATTATCTCAATAGATGCAGAAAAGGCCTTTGACAAAATTGAACAACCCTTCATGCTAAAAATTCTCAATAAATTAGGTATTGATGGGACGTATCTCAAAATAATAAGAGCTATCTATGACAAACCCACAGCCAATATCATACTGAATGGGCAAAAACTGGAAGCATTCCCTCTGAAAACTGGCACAAGACAGGGATGCCCTCTCTCACCACTCCTATTCAACATAGTGCTGGAAGTTCTGGCCAGAGCAATCAGGCAGGAGAAGGAAATAGAGGGTATTCAATTAGGAAAAGAGGAAGTCAAATTGTTCCTGTTTGCAGATGACATGATTGTATATCTAGAAAACCCCATTGTCTCAGCCCAAAATCTCCTTAAGCTGATTAGCAACTTCAGCAAAGTCTCAGGATACAAAATTAATGTACAAAAATCACAAGCATTCTTGTGCACCAATAACAGACAAACAGAGAGCCAAATCATGAGTGAACTCCCATTCACAATTGCTTCAAAGAGAATCAAATACCTAGGAATCCAACTTACAAGGGATGTGAAGGACCTCTTCAAGGAGAACTACAAACCACTGCTCAATGAAATAAAAGAGGATACAAACAAATGGAAGAACATTCCATGCTCATGGGTTGGAAGAATCAATATCGTGAAAATGGCCATACTGCCCAAGGTAATTTATAGATTCAATGCCATCCCCATCAAGCTACCAATGACTTTCTTCACAGAATTGGAAAAAACTACTTTAAAGTTCATATGGAACCAAAAAAGAGCCCGCATCGCCAAGTCAATCCTAAGCCAAAAGAACAAAGCTGGAGGCATCACGCTACCTGACTTTAAACTATACTACAAGGCTACAGTAACCAAAACAGCATGGTACTGGTACCACAACAGAGACATAGATCAATGGAACAGAACAGAGCCCTCAGAAATGATGCCGCATAGCTACAACTATCTGATCTTTGACAAACCTGACAAAAACAAGAAATGGGGAAAGGATTCCCTATTTAATAAATGGTGCTGGGAAAACTGGCTAGCCATATGTAGAAAGCTGCAACTGGATCCCTTCCTTACACCTTATACAAAAATTAATTCAAGATGGATTAAAGACTTATATTTTAGACCTAAAACCATTAAAATCCTACAAGAAAACCTAGGCAATACCATTCAGGACATAGGCGTGGGCAAGGACTTCATGTCTAAAACACCAAAAGCAATGGCAACAAAAGCCAAAATCGACAAATGGGATCTCATTAAACTAAAGAGCTTCTGCACAGCAACAGAAACTATCATCAGAGTGAACAGGCAACCTACAGAATGGGAGAAAATTTTTGCAACCTACTCATCTGACAAAGGGCTAATAGCCAGAATCTACAATGAACTCAAACAAATTTACAAGAAAAAAACAAACAGCCCCATCAAAAAGTGGGCAGAGGACATGAACAGACACTTCTCAAAAGAAGACATTTATGCAGCCAAAAAACACATGAAGAAATGCTCATCATCACTGGCCATCAGAGAAATGCAAATCAAAACCACAGTGAGATACCATCTCACACCAGTTAGAATGGCCATCATTAAAAAATCAGGAAACAACAGGTGCTGGAGAGGATGTGGAGAAATAGGAACACTTTTACACTGTTGGTGGGACTGTAAACTAGTTCAACCATTGTGGAAGTCAGTGTGGCGATTCCTCAGGAATCTCGAACTAGAAATACCATTTGACCCAGCCATCCCATTACTGGGTATATACCCAAAGGACTATAAATCATGCTGCTATAAAGACACATGCACACGTATGTTTATTGTGGCACTATTCACAATAGCAAAGACTTGGAACCAACCCAAATGTCCAACAACCATAGACTGGATTAAGAAAATATGGCACATATACACCATGGAATACTATGCAGCCATAAAAAATGATGAGTTCGTGTCCTTTGTAGGGACATGGATGAAACTGGAAAACATCATTCTCAGTAAACTATCGCAAGGACAAAAAACCAAACACCGCATGTTCTCACTCATAGGTGGGAATTGAACAATGAGAACTCATGGACACAGGAAGGGGAACATCACACTCCAGGGACTGTTGTGGGGTGGGGGGAGGGGGGAGGGACAGCATTAGGAGATACACCTAATGCTAATTGACGAGTTAATGGGTGCAGCAAAACAACATGGCACATGGATACATATGTAACAAACCTGCACATTGTGCACATGTACCCTAAAACCCTAAAGTATAATAAAAAATAAATAAATAAATAAAAATTAGACATACGTCCATTCTGGCTGTTGACACAGAAGCCTCTGGCAAGCAGGGTGGAATCCAGAATCTTCTACAGAAATGGCCAATCTCTGTAGACATCCCCCAAGATACCTGAGGCTGAAGAAATAAAGTGTCTTGCTATTTCTTCCACATCAGTATCCCCTATCCCTGCCCCACAACGAGCTACACTTAAACAAGCAGTGTAGTGTGAGAAAAAACTGCCTCTTTGTGAGTGATTTCTAACATGAAATGGCACAGATATGAGATAGATTTTTTATAATGGTATTAATTTATAAGATCTGTACACTTTTCTCAGCAATATAATATCCATTGTCTCCTTTATCTATTCCTCGGACGGATATTTACTGATTGCCTACTACTACAATGTGCTAAGTATTCAGATATAAGACAAGGTCCCAGTTCTCAGTAGCCCCATAACTCAGCTATGGAAAATATTATTATCCTTTCTTTGATGAATAAAGAAATAGATACTAGGAGAGGGTAAGTGACTTTCTCATGTTAGTGTTGAAGGAGAAGAAAAGCCCAAGCCCAGCTCTTTCAGAAATGTGAGTTCCCTTTAATCCTCATTCCCTTCAAGGCAGAAAAACCTTATGGCAGTTCATTACTGACATATTCATACTGCTGCTATAGTTTTTCCCCAAGGGTATTAAAGATACGTGAATAATCATGGGAGGAACATTTATTTTTGGACTTGGGGCAATAATTTTTCATGTGATAGGAAAGAAAGAAGTAGAATTTAACCAAAACTTCATTTTTATTTTTTTTTTTGAGATGGAATCTTGCCCTGTCACCCAGGCTGGGGTGCAATGGTGCTATCTTGGCTCACTGCAACCTCCACCTTCCAGGTTCAAGCGATTCTCCTGCCTCAGCTTCCCGAGTAGCTGGGATTACAGGTGCATGCCACCATGTCCGGCTAATTTTTTGTATCATTAGTAGAGATGGGGTTTCACCATGTTGGCCAGGCTGGTCTCAAACTCCTGACCTCGTGATCCGCCCGTCTCTACCTCTCAAGGTGCTGGGATTACAGGCGTGAGCCACCGCACTTGGCCCAAAACTTCACTTTAAACTTTTTTTTTTCCTGCATGAGCTATTTTGATATGAAAAACAACCTGCTGAGACAACTGGTTTTGTTTTCTACTTGTTTACTATAATTCTGGTTCCTGTCATTCCAGGCCTTTGTTCTTACAACAGCTTCAGAACTGGTCTCGTTTCTAGTAACTTCTTATGCAAACCTAGACGTAAAAGCATTCATATTCCTAGAAAAGAATATCTATTTAATTCATTTGCTCAAGGAACTTAATTTTTTTTTCTGTAGGACAAAGTCTTTGTTGTAAAGGATGGAGATCAAACTCCTTCAAAATTATTGCAATAATCAGGCCCAATCTTCCTACTTATTCAGTCAATATTCATTAAGAATTTAGACTTGGGATACAACAGTATAAAACCCTGAGTCCTTGTATCCAAGGAACACCTGGGTTGGCAGGTAGGGAGAGTAAACGGGAGCAGAACGGTAAGCAAATAATTACAACACGGTCTGAAAATTCCCTAGTAGGAGCCCCTGGTAGGCAGAGAAATAAATCTTCAGGAGAAGTGATTAAGTCAGCCTAAAGATGAGTGAATAAGAAAGGCCTCCTGCATATTGCCAAAGCAAATCTACAGATTCAATGCTATTCCTATTAAACTACCAATGACATTCATCACAGAACTGGAAAAAACTACTTTAAAATTCATATGGAACCAAAAAGGAGCCCAACTTATGAATGATACAGTGGACTTTGGGGACTCAGGGAAAGGGGAGGAGGGTGAGGGATTACACATTGGGTACTGTGTACACTGCTCAGATGATGGGTGCACCAAAATCGCAGAAACCACCACTAAACAACTTATTCATGTAACCAAACACCATCTGTTCCCCAAAAACCCATTGAATAAAAAATAAATAAATAAAAATAAAAAATAAAACAGAAAAAAAAGAGCCCAAATAGCCAAGGCAATTCTAAGCAAAAAGAACAATCTTGGAGGTATCACGTTACCTGACTTCAAACTACAAAGCTAGGTAACACAAATAGCATGACACTGGTACAAAAACAGACACATAGACCAACGGAACAGAATAGTGAGCCCAGCAATAATGCTGCACATCTACAACCCTCTGATCTTTAACAAAATCACCAAAAATAACCAATGGGGAAAGGAGTTTCTATTCAATAAATGGTGTTGGGATCACTGGCTAGCCATACACAGAAGATGGAAACTGGACCCCTTTCTTATACCATATACAAAAAATCAACTCAAGGTGGTTTGAAGACTTAAACATAAAACCTAAAACTATAAAAACTCTGGGAAGACAACCTAGGAAATACCATTCTGGACATAGGCCCTGCCAAAGTTTTCATGATGAAGATGCTAAAAGCAATTGCAACAAAAACAGAAACTAATAAATGGGGCCTAATTAAACTAAAGAGCTTCTGCAAAGCAAAAGAAACTATCAACAGAGTAGACAGACAATCAACAGAATGGGAGAAAATATTTGCCAACTATGCATCCATCAAAGGTCTAATATCCAGAAATCTACAAGGAACTTAAATAAATTTACAAACATGAAAAGAAACAACCCATTAAAATGTGGGCAAAGGACATGAACAGTTTTCAAAAGAAGACATACACATGGCCAAAAAGCATATGAAAAATGCTCAACATCACTAATCAGTAGAAACATGCAAAGCAACACCACAATGAGACACCATCTCACACCAGTCAGAATGGTTATTATTAAAAAATCAAACAATCACAGATGCTAGATGCTAGTGAGGTTGTGGAAAAAAGGAAACAGTTATACACTTCTGGTGGGAAAGTAATTTAGTTCAGCCATTGTGGAAAGCAGTTTGGCACTTTCTCAAAGAACTTAAAACTGAATTACTATTCAAGCCAGCAATCCCATTACTGGGTATATACCCTAAGGAATATAAATTGTTCTGCCATAAAGACATATGTTTGCGTATGTTCATTGCAGCACTATTTACAATAGCAAAGACATGGAATCAACCTAAATGCCCATCAGTGGTAGACTAAAATGAAAAAATGCGGTACATATACACAATGGAATACTATATAGCCATAAAAAGTAATAAGATATGTCCTTTGCAGCAACATGGATGGAGCTGAAGGCCATTATCCTAAGCAAACTACCACAGGAACAGAAAGCTAAATGCCACATGTTCTCACTTATGATTGGGAGCTAAACTTTGAGTACATATGAACACAAAGAAGGGAACAATAGCCACCACAACCTACTCGAGGGTGGAGGGTGGGAGGAGGGTGAGAATTTGAAAACTACCTATCAGGTACTATGTTTATTATCTTGTTGACCAAATAATCTGTGCACCAACTCCCACAATACACAATAACAAACCTGCACATGTACCCCTGAACCTACAATAAATGTTTAAGCAAATTAAGTATACAAAAAATAAATTTAAAAAAAAATAAAAGCTTCCTGAAAGAGGAAATGTTTGAATTCCTCTCCACCTAATCTTCCTTTTCAGTCAAGCCAGTCTTCTTACTATTCAATGTGCCAGTTGTGTATATTTCTGCCTTTTATTTTGGCTTAATTCAATGACTACTATTTATTGAACTTTTACTATGTCCTAGACACTATGTTATGGATGCAAAGTTTTATCACATCATCTCTCAAAACACTTGACGTCATTGGGAAAACTAACTTTCCATATTCCTCATACATTTACTCAATACATTTAAAAGACTTAAAATGTATACAAAACATTGATGTCTGACATCATCATTTCCTTTGTCCAAATATCATCTTCAAGGACAGGTCCTCCATGAGTTTATTCTATTATCTCCCAGGACTCGGAAATACCCCTGCATGTCTGGGGCCCCATTATATACTGTTTTATTCTCCGGTGGTGTTACCTATATAGATTGTATTTCTGTATGGTGTCATTGGTCAATGCTGAGGGATCTCATAAGAAAAGCTTCCAAGGAGTATGTGCTGTGTCACTACCCAAATGATTTTGTAAAGGGTGTTGTTAATTCTTTTACTCAGAGTCCTCTTTATGATGGCTAGCAGTCCTCTTTATGAGACATTCCTAGCTACTGTTAATGTTAGGAGAGTTCTGGGTCTCCTGAACGAGTCATCATTTTGAACCTGATAAGACACTATATAATTTGCACGATTCATCAGGCTTTTTTCAAGGTCAACTAAATTATATCTGATAAACAAATTTGTGGCCAACGCATAGGAAGTATTTGTGAAATGTTTGGTTCCCTTTACTTCTTTCCTCTCTCCCTCTCTCTCCTCTTCCTTTCTTCCTTCATTCATTCTTTCCTTTATTTACTATTTTGTTTTTTTTTTTTTGTTTTTTTTTACTTTTCCTGGTAAGGTACCTGAAGTCTCTTTTAGACCAAAAAAAAAAAAAAATCCCTTCTAAATAAATAAAAATAATATTTGCACTGTTCTTTAGTTATCTAATTCTATAACATAAAGCTAGTATGGGACTAGGGTTTCACTATAACTTTAAGGGTTAGATGTTCTGGGAAATGTCTGGCAGTTTTCCTGTACTATGAATGGTGGAAAACGTAAGCAGAGTTCTTTGTAGGAAAACAGGAGCAAAGCTCTTCTTTTGCTTCATAATAGGAGCAAATTGAAACAAAGCTGAGGTATAAGTTTCAAAGAACAATCCTGAAGTCATTGAGTCTGAGGAGCAAAAAGATAAATTCAGGCCTTGGAGTTCACACCTACTGGGAGAAGGTAGGGAATGGGGAAAACTGACCCTTATTAAGGTTCCTGATTTGCCAAGCTTTAATGATATTCCCTTCCTTAAACTTTATTGCTTTTGATAAACTCTTAACTCTGTCTTGCTTTAGGGAAAGCCATAGAGGTATATATTTTTATGTAAAAAATGTGTAGAATCAACATTTATTCTTTGCTGAAGACCTGCAGAAGATATGGAAAACACATTTATTGAAAAACGATTCAGTAACCAACATTCAGAGCAGCACGGGCAACCAATAATTAGCTTCAGGCAGTGAGAATCAGGCCAGATCTCAGTAACCTTCTCTGTAGAGTGCATTCCATCTCATCGAAACTCCCAGCCTAGCCATTGAATAAAGTAATAATGCTGCCCACACACAGGTTTCTACCCTCCAGGCTTTAGACTATCTAGCAAGTTGTTGATCCAGCATCCAATTCTCTTCTGTCTATAGTTCATATTAAAGTTGGCCTTGTAGGCCAACAGTTACCTGGCTTTGTAAGAGAGATAGGTAGTAAGATAATGGAGGGTTCCGTGGAAGAGTCCCTCTTTGTCTCCCTTTTTTTCCATAGACTACTCCATTTAATAATCTCTGTGGAGATATATTTTATCATAAAGGATTGCTTCTTTGGATTCAAATATTTCTGTCCTTCTAAATCTCCGTATGTCTGTATAAATGAGTTTCTCTAGTGTTTTATCCTGAAAGCTTTCCTTCCTGAAAGTAGAGGACAATTGCCTTATTAAAGAGAAGGGAAAAGGGCAGTGGAGGGAAGGAAGAGGGAGAGAAAGAGAGTTTAATTCCAAGAGGACAGACTTATATATGGATATACGTCCCATCTTTTAATCCCTGGGATGATCAAAGAAACCACAAACCATGCGAGAATAGATTTAAAGTGATTCTGAGCTTATGGTGCCCTGGGGATCCAGAAAAAAAGTAAACTTTTTCTAGAGGAAAATATATTCATCCTAAGACTTTGGGAACCTACACAGATATGTTTTTGAGAGAGAGGACTAACCCACCATCAAAATAAACAGGGACACAAAACAAGTGAATACATCCACGAAGCAGCAGAAACAACAGAAAGAAAAAATATATATTCACAAAGACTTTATAGTTGTAAAAAATCACACAAATACTACAAAATAACCATATTTACTACATCTATGTATAAAAATATTAAAAGCTTTAGAGAATATATTTAGGGAATAGGAGACCCCCCAAAAAGCCTGGCAAATTAAACAACAACTTACAAATAGCTGGCTTCGGCTTAGGATGCAGAAAACTGAAAAATGTCATCCTCACTCTTAGAATGAAGAAAAGTGGATAATCTATGAAAATATTTTTCTCGAAGACATCGGAGAGCTGAGTTTGCAGGACAACTGAGTAGCCTGAAATCCAAAGGAAGGGAGAAGTCTCCAAGGAAAGACAGGACACAGCGTTTGCTTCTTAGGGGCAGGTGCCAGGCATCCTGCAATCTGGTAAAAAGTACTCAGCTAAAATTTGTAACAACTGCTAAAGAATAATCATTGCTAAAGGATGATTGAAAATATAGAAACACTGGGAGACAAAGACATAAAGAAAATGAGTACAAACTCTCAGGATCTTTTCCAGGGACCATACTGGTGACTCACAAGAAAGATGGGGGCAAGGTGAGAAAGATTAGAGAAAGCCTCCTACGTGTTGCCTGCCTGGAGGAGGGAAGCAGCAGTAACTTTAGGAAAGGCAACAAGTCCCACCTGGATTCTACTCTTCTAGCTGCCCTGCAGAAGAAAAGGCTTAAGCTGCTGGAGGAAGTACAGAAACCCTTACCTCTCAGGGCACAAGTGGAAACACATCATAGCTGGGAGAAGAGAAAAAAAAAATCTTAATCCCTGGGGAAGAGTTCAGAAAAACTTAACTTGGTTAGCGCAAAAGAACTTGTACTATTGAGGGAGAGGCAGGATCATGGAGGAGAAGGACCTGCATATGAGACCCAGGGACAAAGAATTTTCCTAAGACTAAGGCTGAATAAGGACAACGGAGAATTCCCACCTGCTCTTCCCTCCGCAACCAGCCTAGCAAATACTGAGGAAGAAATAACAGCAGTTTAAGGGGAGGGGAGAAGCAAGAACAACCAGAGTGAGCTTCTCTGGGCCTTAGGCACAAAGGGAAGACCCAATGCTAATGGTGAATTAGACATTGTCTTAGACCATTTATGTTGCTATAAAGGAATACCTGAGACTGGGTAATTAATAATAAGAAAATGATTTATTTGGGTAACAATTCTGATGTCTGAAAAAGTTTAAGATTGGACATTTGAGGAGGGCCACAGGCTGCTAATCCCATCTCTACTAAAAATTAAAAATTCATGATCAGGCATGGTAGCTCATACCTGTAATCCCAGCACTTTGGGAGATCAAGGCAGGTGGATCACCTGAGGTCAGGAGTTTGAGTTTCATGGCAGAAGGTAAGAGGGGGCCAGCTATTCAGAGATTACATGGCAAGAGAAGAAGTAAGAGATAGAGGTGCCAGGTTCTTTTTAACAACCAGCTCTTGTGGAAATGAATAGGGAGAGTTCACTCATTACCATGAGGACAGCATAGAGGGAAACAAGTCATTCATGGGGGATGCACCCCCATGACCTAAACATTTTCCATTAGGCCACACCTCCAACATGAGACATCAAATTTTAACATAAGATTTGGAGCAGTCAGACAAACCAAATTATAGCAGACATTAAGAAAACAACCCTGACAAAACCAGTTCTTTTTTTCATGTGCAAGCTAATGCTAGAGGAATTTGAAGCCTATGGTAAACAGAAGGTAGATACAGCAGTAACAAAATCCAAACCCAGGTCAATTCCAAACTAGATTGACTCAACATCTCCACCACCACCGCTAAAGGCATAGGCATGATAAAGTTAAAAGCATATCTATTTCTAACAAAAATACTATTTGTCTTAGCCTTTATAGTCCTACACAAATGCTCATCTTCCAAAAAATAGTATAAAGCAAAAATTCAAACGGCACACTGTCAAGAAAAAAAGATCAATAAAATCAGACTGAGATATGCCCCATATGCTTCAACTACCTGATAAGAAATTTAAAGTAACTGTAATTAATAGACTAAAGGCTTTAGTAGAAAAGGCAGGGATGTGTGAACATATAGAAAAATTTTAGAGAACAGAAATAAAGATGGAAATTATACGACCGAATCAAATGAAAATGCCAAAAATAAAAGAGAAACAAAATATACAAAAATGTCTTTGATGAACTCATAAAAAGAGTAACGAGAATAGAAAAACAATCAGTGAACTTGAAGATAGGTCAACAAAAAGTGCCCAAACTAAAACAGAAAGAAATAATAGAAAAAGCAAGCAAGCAAAAAAAAAAAAAAAAAAAAAAAAAAAAAAAACAGGCAAGCAAGAAAAAGAAAAGAAACAGAAGAGTATCCAAGAACTGTGGGACAATGTCAGTCTAATGTATATACAATTTAAATTAAAAAAAAAAATAGGAAGAAAAAGGAGAAAAAATGTGAAAGTTATAATGACCAAAAATTTTTCAAAATTAATGAAAACATCCAAATCACAATTCCAAGAAGTACAGAGAACATCAATCAATATATTTATCTATACCCCCCAAAATACACCTAAACAAATCATATTTGGACTGTTGAAAATCAATGATAAAGAGAAAACTCTAGAAGGAGCTAGGGGAAAGTGGGTGGGAGATACATTACATATACTGAAAGAGAGATAAGAATTACAGAAGACTACTCATCAGAAATTATGCAAGCTGCAAGAGAATGGAGAATAATTTCAAACTGCTAAATTTTTAAGACATCAATAGAGAGTTCTCTACCAAGTGAAAATATCTTTTAAAAATAAAACTAAAATAAAGCTAAAATAAATTTCTTATACAAACAAAATTTGATAAAATTCACTACCACCAACACTGCAAGAAATGTTAAAAGAATTTTTGGCAGATGGAATATAATACCAGAGAATAAACTCAATCTACGAAAAGAAATAAAAAGCAATGGAAATGACATAGGGTAAATGTAAAATTTATTTTATTCTAATTTTTATTACTGTGGATATAACTTTCTAAGGCAAAATAGTAACGATGTATTTTGTGTTTATTGCATGTAGTAACAGCATAATGTTTAACTATAGCATTAAAAGACAGATGGAAAAACGTGGGAGTATGGTGTCATAATGTGCTTGCACTACACATGAAATGGCATACTATCATTTGAAGGCAGTCTGTGACTAATTAAAGTTGTGTACTGTAAATCCTGGGGCAACTACTGAAAAGAAGATTTTAAAAGAGATATAAATAATGAGCCAATAGTAAAGATAAAATGGTATACAACAGAAACAAACAAATGAAACAGCATAAAGAACCTAGAAATTAATCTATTTTGTACGGCCAACTGATTTTTGACAAAGGCACCAAGAACATACACTGGGGAAAGAGTAATCTCTTCAGTAAATGGTGCTGGAAAACTGGATATTCATGTACAGAAGAATAAAACTAGACCCCCCACTTCTCATCCTACAAAAAATCAACTCGAAATGAATCAAAGACTTCAGTAAGACCTGAAACTGTAAAACTACTAGAAGAAAACTTCTAGATAGCACGTTGGAGCATTGGTCTGAGAAAATATTTTATGAATAAGGCCTCAAAAGCACAGGCAACAAAAGCAAAAGTGAACAAATGGATTATATGAATCTAAAAAGCATCTATATAGCAAAGGAAGCAATCAATACAGTTAAAAGACAACCTACATAATGGGGGAAAATATTTGCAAAGTATACATCTGACAGGGAATTAATATCTAGAATATACAAGGAACTCAAGTATCTCAACAGCAAAAAAAAAGAAAATGGGCAAATGATCTGAATGGACAATCCTCAGAAGGAGATATACAAATGGCCAACAAATATATTTTAAAAATGCTCAGTGTCACTAATCATCAGGGAAATGCAAATCGAAACCACAGTGAGGTATCATCTCACCCCAGTTAGCCTGGCTATCATCAAACAGGCAAGAAAGAACAGATGCTGGTGAGGATGTGGAGAAAAGTGAACTCTTATACACTGTTGATGGAAACGTAAAGTAGTACAGCCACTATGAAGAACCATATGGATGTTCCTCAAAAAACTGCAGATAGAACTACCATATAATTCAGATACTGAGCATTTATCTAAAGGAAAGGAAATCAGTATCTTGAAGAGACCTCTGCACCCACATGTTTATCGAAGCACTATTCACAATAGCCAAGATATGGAATCAACCTAGGTGTCCAACAACAGATGATTGAATAAAGAAAATTTAGTATACACAGTGGGATACTATTGAGCCATAAAAAAGTGAAATCTTTTAATTCAAAGCAACATAGATGGAACTGGAGGACATAATGTTAAGTGAAATAAGCCAGGAACAGAAAGTTGAACATCACATATTCTCATTCATATGTGGAAGCTAAAAAAAAAACGACCTTTCATCAGTAAAAAGTAGAACAGAGGATATTAGAGGTTGAAAATGGTGGGGGAAAGGAGAATAAAGATATATTTGCTAAAGGATTCAAAATTACAACATAATAAGGGGAATAAGTTCTAGTGTTGTATAGCACTGTAGGATGGCTACAATTAACCATAATACACAGTTTCAAAGAGCTAGAAGGAGGATATCCAGGGCTGGGTATGGTAGCCCACACTTGTAATCCTAGCACTTTGGGAGGTTGAGGTGGGAGAATTGCTTGAGCCCCTGAGTTCAAGACCAGCCTGGGCAACACAACGACTAAGGCTAAGGCTGAATAAGGACAACAGAGAATTCTGGCCTGCTCTTCCCTCCCCAACCAGTCTAGCAAATACTGAGGAAGAAATAACAGTTTAAGTGCAAGGGAGAGGCAAGAACAAACAGAGTGAGACTCGCTGGGCCTTAGGCACAAAGACAAGACCCAATGCTAATGGTGAATTAGACATTGTCTTAGTCCATTTACATTTCTATAAAGGAATACCCGAGACTGGGTAATTAATAATAAAGAAAAAATGTTTATTTGGGTAACAATTCTGATGTCTGAAAAAGTTTAAGATTGGACATCTGAGGAGGGCCATAGGCTGCTAATCTCATCTCTACTAAAAGTTAAAAATTAGCAGCTGGGTGCAGTGGCTCACACCTGTAATCCCAGCACTTTGGTAGGCCAAGGCAGGTGGATCATCTGAGGTCAGGAGTTCAAGACCAGCTTGGCCAACATGGCGAAACCCCATTTCTACTAAAAATACAAAAATTAGCTGGGCATGGTGGCGGGTGCCTGTAATCCCAGCTATTTGGGAGGCTGAGGCAGGAGAATCATTTGAACCCAGGAGGCAGAGGTTGCAGTGAGCCAAGATTGCATCACTGCACTCCAGCCTGGGCAACAGAGCGAGACTCTATCTCAAAAAAAAAAAAAAAAAGGTAGCTTGGCATGGTTGCACATGCCTGCAGCTCCAGCTACTCAGGAGGCTGAGGCAATCCACATTCCTAGGCACCCTGGTCCTAGTATGAAAGAGAAATGGGTTAGCCAACATTTTTTCAGCTTTATAGAAATGCTACATAAAACTGGGGAAGTACTAAATGGGCAGATGGCAGCTGATCCCAGTGTCCTAGTATTAACATTTTTTTTTTTTTTAATTATACTTTAGGGTTTTAGGATACATGTGCACAATGTGCAGGTTTGTTACATATGTATCCATGTGCCATGTTGATTTCCTGCACCCATTAACTCGTCATTTAGCATTAGGTGTATCTCCTAATGCTGTCCCTCCCCCCTCCCCCAACCCCACAACAGTCCCCGGAGTGTGATGTTCCCCTTCCTGTGTCCATGAGTTCTCATTGTTCAATTCCCACCTATGAGTGAGAACATGCGGTGTTTGGTTTTTCGTCCTTGCGATAGTTTACTGAGAATGATGTTTTCCAGTTTCATCCATGTCCCTACAAAGGACACGAACTCATCATTTTTTTTGGTTGCTTGTTTTTCCTTGGTGTATATGTGCCACATTTTCTTAATCCAGTCTATCGTTGTTGGACATTTGGGTTGGTTCCAACTCTTTGCTATTGTGAATAGTGCCGCAATAAACATACGTGTGCATGTGTCTTTATAGCAGCATGATTTATAGTCCTTTGGGTATATACCCAATAATGGGATGGCTGGGTCAAATGGTATTTCTAGTTCTAGATCCCTGA
>NW_026652280.1:35045589-35068278 GCF_009828535.3 Hylobates moloch
GGTTTTATCTACTTTTGGTCTTTGATGATGGTGATGTACAGATGGGTTTTTGGTGTGGATGTCCTTTCTGTTTGTTAGTTTTCCTTCTACCAGACAGGACCCTCAGCTTCAGGTCTGTTGGAGTTTACTAGAGGTCCACTCCAGACCCTGTTTGGCTGGGTGTCAGCAGCAGTGGCTGCAGAACAGCGGATTTTCCTGAGACCACGAATTCAGCTGTCTGATAGTTCCTCTGGAAGTTTTGTCTCAGAGGAGTACCCGGCCGAGTGAGATGTCAGTCTGTCCATACTGGGGGGGGTGCCTCCCAGTTAGGCTGCTCAGGGGTGAGGGACCCACTTTAGGAGGCAGTCTGTCTGTTCTCAGATCTCCAGCTGCGTGCTGGGAGAACCACTACTCTCTGCAAAGCTGTCAGTCAGACAGGGACATTTAAGTCTGCAGAGGTTCCTGCTGAATTTTTGTTTGTCTGTGCCCTGCCCCCAGAGGTGGAGCCTACAGAGGCAGGCAGGCCTCCTTGAGCTGTGGTGGGCTCCACCCAGTTCGAGCTTCCTGGCTGCTTTGTTTACCTAATCAAGCCTGGGCAATGGCGGGCGCCCCTCCCCTAGCCTCGCTGCCGCCTTGCAGTTTGATCTCAACTGTGCTAGCAATCAGTGAGACTCTGTGGGCATAGGACCCTCCGAGCCAGGTGCAAGACACAATCTTCTAGTGTGCCGTTTTCCAGGCCCGTTGGAAAAGCGCAGTATTAGGGTGGGAGTGACCCAATATTCCAGGTGCCATCTGTTACCCCTTTCTTTGACTAGGAAAGGAAACTCCCTGACCCCTTGCTCTTCCCGAGTGAGGCAATGCCTCACCCTGCTTCGGCTCGCGCACAGTGCGCTTCACCAACTATCCTGCACCCACTGTTAGGCACTCCCTAGTGAGATGAAACTGGTACCTCAAACAGAAATGCAGAAATCACCCGTCTTCTGTGTCGCTCAGGCTGGGAGCTGGAGACCGGAGCTGTTCCTATTCAGCCATCTTGGCTCCACCGGCCTCAATAAGGGATTTCTAAGGAAGATTGGAGAAGCTGGAAGATTTTCTGCCTTTTGAGGTTGCAGTGATGCAATCAATCCCTTGTTTGCAGAGGTTTAACCCTGGGCTGCTGCCATCAGATGGTAGGTTAGAGCCTTCTGTGCAGAGGCTGTGGCCACATAGTCCCAGGAGCTCTGCTTGGGGAGACCAATGGCAGGAGTCCTGGTGTGGCCCTCTCTTGAGTTTATTCATGTATACTAGATCCAGAGGGCACATTGGAAGCTCTATTCTACTGCCTTTCAAACAGTGCAGGGAGTCCTTGTATTCCTCAGGGGTCTCTCAGTTCGTTCACTCCACCATCCCTTCCCAGGCCACGTTCCTAGATGTGCTTGCATCAGTCAAGCAGCAAGGATTCAGAACCCTCAGGAATTTAATAAAATTTAATGGCTCCTTGTTTATTTTTGTAACTATGTTCTTACACAGATTCTCCATGGAAAGCATTTTCTTCAAGCATGGTTTCCTAGGAAGAACATTGGCCGAGCTGTGGCCCGAGCTGATTGAATAATTGATTTTACTTCTTAGAGTCTCAGCTTCCCTTTCTGCAAAAATGGATAATAACAAGTGGGCTACTATCTCATATATTTGAAGGTAAAGTTCAAAGAGACAGATAATGGGAAAACTTTCTGGAAGCAAAGATGTTATTATTGTCATAGTTATTTCTACTCCCACACTCCCACTCTGATCTGAGTTTATAGCACCCATCTCCTTCAACATTTTATTGTTGAAGATGCATTGCTAACCTGGTGAAACAGACAGGAGAGAACAGACACTATCAAGGAGTCATAGTCTTTCTCCTTTCCGATTCTTTTCACCAATATAGGCCAGGCACTAATGTCACAGAATCTGCAGAAAGTCAGTTCTGAAACACCTTTCTAGCCTCAGCTTTTTTTATTGCCTTTGAGTGTAAGCTGAGAGTAAGTTCCATCATTTCCATCAGTTCATTTGAAACAAAAATCTCTGCCCTATGTCTTTCTTGACTTGGGGAAATAATCTTGAAAGAGCTCTATGATATATGCTCATGTTATTAGAGGTTTATGGTTTTAGTTAGTATCTGTGTCTATATTAGGGCTGCTATAACAAAAGTACCGCATTGGATGGCATGAGCAACAGGAATGTGTTGCCTCACAGTTCTAGGATTCAGAAGTCCAACATCAAAGTGCCAGCAGGGTTGGTTCCTTCTGAGGCTGTGAGGGAGAATCTGTTTCATCCCTCTCTTAGCTTTTGATGGTTTGCAGGTAATCTTTGGCATTCCTTGGCTTATAGATCTTTGCCTTCACCTTCACCTGCATTCTCCGTGTGAGCATGTTTGTGTTCACATTTCCAATTATATAAGGACATCAGTTGTATTGGATTAGGACCCACCCTACTTCAGTATGACTTCCTTTGAACTAGTTATATCTGCAATGGCCCTATTTCCAAATAATATCACATTATGAGATCCTGGGGCTGAACTTCAATATATGAAGCTTGGAGGGACACAAATAGACCATAGCATTACCTACCATCATAATTATCATGTTTGTGAGAAGTGGATTTGCAGAGGTGCTTGGACTCCCAGGGTCTAGTTTTGACATGGCCTCTCTAGTGTTCAGAGGAAAGAGAATCAAAGCTGCTCCATTGTGACATCACAATGCACTTTTCTTTGTGCATTCACACAATGCATTTTCTTTTCTTATCACTAAACTGTTTTGAAAGATAAAAGCTACTTCCTGAATATGTGGATGGTGAGCCACATGAATGGAAGACATGGAGATACGGACTGTTAACACCTTGTCAAACATTTATTGTCCCTTCCACCTCTAAACTTCTGTGATAATAGGTGAACAGGACCCACCTGGTGCAGAATACTGCGATACACACTGCGGAATAATTCAGGTGAAGTTTACAAGCCATGTTTAAACTGGCTTTCATAACCTCTAAAATGAAAACTATAGAGTACTGTTGTGTTTTTATGCTAACATGCATTGGGAAGCTGTGAGAGTTAATCTCTTCTTTTTCCCCTTCCTTTTTAGAATATTGTAGTTATCTCCTACTTAGAAGTCTCTGTAGCCCCAAGATGCCAGAGATTGCATCTGCAGAAAGGAATAGTGAAATCGACATGCCCAGTGGGTCCAGAACCTGACAGCCTGACAGCAAATTGTAGCCTGTAGCTTTTGCCTTTGAGTTATTGTAGGCAGGAACATCAGCGGGAGAGTGTGTGTGTTTTCTCTTTCACAACACAATTTATGGAGGTGGTGTGATTGCCACAATGAGCATGTTTGAATGGGTGATTTAAACAATTTTCCATATGAGAATGATGCCTGTGAGTGTTAAGCATGTTGATGATTGCATATTTTGTTTGCTTTCATAAAAAGTTCTATACAAATTCACTAGAGAAGGAGCATTGACAGGATGTAGGATAGGAAAGAGATTGTATATATTATCAAGGTAATGATTACCAACACATACTTCAAAAAATAAAAATGTAAAAAGCACTAAATATGTCATGAATAACTCTTGCCTAAGTGTTTTGTGGAATGGGTCAGAGCAAAAATAAAGCAAAAGAACAAATACATGAGCAAATAAATAAAATGAAACATTATAAACACTTGCAAAACACACCCACAGATTCATAGTCATGTTCGTTTCCCCCTTTCTTCTGTTTCACATCTATCATACCCTTCCCTGTATAATCTTTGGTCTAACATTGGCAAGAGCAGTCTGGAAACCCAGGACATTGCTAAGCCTTAGACAGTTCCATTACTCTGTAAATCATTCTGATGTTCCATGAAGAAAACAATTTCCAGTACCTCACACTACGGGATTTTCTTTGACCATTCAAATTCTGTGGGGAAGACATTTTTGTCCTGCTATTGTCTAAAAGCAGCCTCCAGGATGCTCTGTGTTTTGTTGGCACCCAAGTGTTTCTGTGCATTTCTGCTGCATTACGCTGGCACTGGCCCCTGTCGCCCTGGCTGACAAGCAAGGCAGGCACTGTATCCAATGGCTCAATCCCATGTTTCCTGTTTGTGACAATGTCCAAAACATGTACACAGACCATTTGAATTCATCTAAACTGTCATGGAACTGCTTTCCAAGGAATCTTTCTGTTTTCAGCGATCTTGTTGGAAGCTCTCTCCTCCTAACAGGGTGCTGCCTGCTTCCAAAGTCTTCCTCATAATTCGGGTTACTCAGGGCTTCTGTGCTCAGGTCCCAGGGTATGTGTTTATTGATATTTGCTTGTTGCTTTGTGGATATACTGAAGTTTTTCAATCCTGTTTTGGCTCTGATTGCCTCTTGTCATATTGCCTATTTCAATTTCTCCATAAGGCAAGAAAATGTCTTCTCTTTCTCTTTCAGGCTCTATCCTCTTCTCATCTTCCTTACTTTTTCTTTCTTGTGTGTCCACCACTGTTCCAGTCCCTCAGGTTCGAATCCAGAAATAGTTATTTATCTCCCACAGTTCAATTCTAAAAAACAGAACCTACTCTGGCTAATTTAAGCAATAAGGAGCCAATTATGAGAATGTTAAATAACTTACAAAATCTCTCAGAGGGTGGAAGAAACAAAATGTATGTTAAACTTTCAGAAATAACTCCCAAGTCTGCCATACTGTATCTTGCCACCAAGGAAGCTGCGGATTCTTCATGGTAGCCAATGCTACCAAACAGAAAGTGGTCAACACTAGCAAAGTGCTATAATTAAGAAGCTATTATTGTTGTCAGTCCTATGAACCTGCTATAATCTGCATCAGCAAAATGGGAGCCTGCTTTCTGACTTTTTTTTTTTTTTTTGAGATGGAGTCTAGCTCTGTTGCCCAGGCTGGAGTGCAGTGGCACAATCTTGGATCACTGCAAGCTCCACCTCCCAGGTTCATGCCATTCTCCTGCCTCAGCCTCCTGAGTAGCTGGGACTACAGGTGCCTGCCACCATGCCTGGCTAATTTTTTTGTATTTGTAGGAGAGATGGGGTTTCACCGTGTTAGCCAGGATGGTCTCGATCTCCTGACCTCATGATCCACCCACCTTGGCCTCCCAAAATGCTGGGATTACAGGCATGAGCCACTGCGCCGGCCTGACTGGACCCTCTCATCTGCTAAATGTTACCATTAAAACCCAAACATCTCAATGGCCATGCTTGCCAGCAAAATAGCAGTGGCAGGTAGTGCAGTCTCCACTTCAATTCTTCCTTTAAATATCATGCAAATGGGTTAGGCATGGAGGTTCACACCTGTAATCTCAGTACTTTGGGAGGCCCAGACGGGTTGATCACTTGAGGTTAGGAGTTGAAGACCAGTCTGGCCAACATGATGAAATCCGATCTGTACTACAAAAATACAAAAATTAGACGGGTATGGTGGTGCACACCTATAAGCCCAGCTACTTCGGAGGCTGAGGCAGGAGAGTCGCTTGAACCAGGGAGACGGAGGTTGCAGTGAGCTGAGATGGTGCCACTGCACTCCAGCCTGGGCAACAGAGTGAGACTCTGTCTCAAAAACAAACAAACTACAGAAATAAAATAAAAAAAATAAAATATCATGAATATGTATAAAATTGTCCAAACCTATATGACATCAAGAATCCTAACTACAAGAGGCCCTGGGAAATGTGTTTTTCATTTTTCCCAACTTTGCAGATGAGGTTAGCACACTGGACAGGAGATGTGAGTTGAGGGTGAAATAGATGTGACATACTAATCTATCATATTTTATTTCTTTCTCAGTTTTATCCTTTATGATCAATAGGCCACCACTATTACCACATTCTATTGATTTCCTTAAAAATGCAGATTGCATTTCTTTTTCATTCCTTCTTAGTATAGTCTCTTAATTTCAAATTTGTATTATTATAGCAACTTCATTGCTTGTTATTCTTCTAATATCTTTCTATTAAATCTTATTTATTTCATCAAATACATTGTTTTTCCACTTATATGCTCATTACATTCATTAATCACTTATTGAGCATACTGTATGCTAATAACTGTGTTCAAAGTGAAATTAGCATAGTGTTTGCCTTCAGGATGCTTAATTGTCTTGTGGTGATGTTAGTAAAGTTGATGGGGTCCTGAAGAGTAAGACCAAATTCCTCGTGAAGTTTACGGAGAAAAGCAGGTGATAAACAACTAAGAAAATAAATTATTCTTCTACTGTCACATCAGTCCTATGGTCAGGAATCTCAGTGCTCTCTTTAAAAATTGGATTAATTTGCCTCCAACTTTCAAAATACTGTATTTCATGGTCCTTTCTTATTTGTCAGCTTCAGCTTCAATACTTGGAGCAACTCAGCACTGCTAAACACCACTTGAGACACTTTAATTTCTTGCCTGCTCTATCACATTAATTTTTTTTTTTTTTTTTTTTTGAGACAGAGTCTTGCTCTGTTGCCCAGGCTGGAGTGCAGTGGTGTGATCTCAGCTCACTGCAGTTTCTGGTTCCCAGGTTCAAGCAATTCTCCTGCCTCAGCCTCCCGAGTAGCTGGGACTACAGGCATGCACCACCACGCCCGGCTAATTTTTTTTGTATTTTTAGTAGAGATGGGATTTCACCATATTGGCCAGGCTGGTCTCAAACTCCTGACCTTGTGATCTGCCCGACTTTGCCTCCCAAAGTGCTGGGATTATAGGTGTGAGCCACCATACCCGGCCTGCATTCACTTTCTAGAAGGTCTATGCCCTTCTATTCTTTGTCCTTAAATTCTCTTTTTCACATAATGGCCAGTGTGATCTTTAAAGGTACTGTCCATATCATATTATTCTCTTGCCTAAAACACTCCAATGGCTGCACATTAAAAATACAACAAAATTGAAATCCTTTCCCTGTGTCTAGAATCTGCAAGACCCTTGCCAACTATCTCTCATCTCATGGCACTACCTCTATCCAGCTTCTTTCTTGAACACCCTAGGCTCAATGCCACCAGATACCTCTTATTCTCTTGAACACACTAGGCTCATTACCACCATATACCTCTTATTCTCTTGAACACACTAGGCTCATTGCCACCATATGCCTCTTATTGTCTCTGCCTGAGATGCTTTCTCCTGACACCTTTATCTGTCTGGCTCCTTTCTGTCTGTCAGGATATAGATCGGGTGCCACCTCTGAATAGATGCCCAACTCCTAACCACACTAGTCTTCATGTCCTGTTTCCCTCTTTCATTTTTTAACTAGCAGAAATTATTTGTCAATCAGAATAAGCTCCATCAGGGTCATTGCTTTCTTTTCTGTTGTATCCCCAATGCCAATGTTTAGAACCATGCCTAGCATTCTATAAATATTTGTTGAATTAATGAAGTAATCTGTGCTTTATCTCATGTCCTGCCTTCTCTCTAAAACCTTTTCTGATAACACCTACCCACTCTCTTCCTTTCTGAGATTCTGAACTTCCCCTTTGCTAATTGAATATGCCTCTGATCTGGGTTTTGCTTCAGGTACTCTTTAGTGTATTATCTCCAACTGGATTAAGTCCATGTCTTATTTCGCCAATGCTACAGGTTACTGTTGGGAATAATCACCAAGAAGTATACTTTTGCACCGCACTCAGTAAGGCGATGCTCACTACGAACCACAAGCCCACTCAGACCTCTGAAGAGATGGATGTTGTTTTGAGCATTTAGCCAACAGTATGTTCTTACTCCTTCTGCATTCTGTTGCCTCTTCATACATAAATACAGAAGATGAAATTGTCTAGTTAGAGACTGTACATGGTAAGGCAATCTTATAAGCTTGGCTTGTTGCTTCAGAAAGTTACTGAAGCATCAATAGCTCTATGGACCTCTCTGCTGTGGTTACATAGCGTGGGTTCTAGTGAGCTCTCCTGTCTTAATCTCTTATCCTCAGTCTTTGAGGCTTTAGACTGCGCAGATATAAGTTTAGCCCTTTGATCTGGCCATTTGCTTCTCACAACACTCATTGCATTTGGTACAATTTTAACCCCTATGTCAGCAATCAGGAGATAACTTTATCTGACACCAATTCTAGACTGGCCTTATCCCTATCCCAGAGGAAGCAAGTTGGCAGCTGGTAGACAGAACACTTATGCGGATACCTTTTACTTAGGATGAACTATATTTTATAAATTTGATCCAACATTTAAAATTAGATTTCACATAAAATTTAGATATCCACATTGTGTTTAAAAATTAATTCTAGCAATGAAGGGTCCATAATTTCACATGGCAACACATGAAAGGGGGAAGCAACAACAGTGCTTTTTAAATTCACACATACTTGCATTCTGAGAGGCCCCTCTAATCTAATAATGTGTTTTTAACACTTACAATCTAGTCCCTCTAGACTTTTGAGTTTGAGACCTCTGCACTACAATAATCATAGAGCTATACTATGGGGAGCCATTGGGGAGTTTTACACAGGAGAATGATACAATCTGAATTGTATTTAAAAAATGTCACTCTGGATGTTTTATGCATAATAGGCTCTACTGTGGCAAGAATGGAAAAAGAGAAACAATATTTAACACTTATTAAGATCCTCTAGGATGATTGCCCAAAAGCCCCAATCTTGTATTTGATCTGCAGTGATGGCCTGCTCCATGCTGGGCCCTAGGTGGTATTAGGGGCAGTAAATTGGTCAAGCAAGCAGCTTTCATAAATGCTTTCTCCACTTGTGCATATGAAAAAGCTGTTAAGTGTTCTAACCTCTGTTCTCCTTTTCTCCTCCTCAACTCTAACCTTCTCTTTGCTTCTGCTCCATTATTGGGCATAGCTTTGCTGCGGGAAATGATGCTACCTCCTCTGCATTGGAGTTCACTGCTCTCCAGACTTCTCCTGGCCTAAGAGTCTTGAATTCATTTTAGCCTTTATTCAGCTGAGGTGAGATTGGCCTTTTACAACCTGGGGCAGTTTGATCATTGATGATCTGGCTGGCAGAGATGCTCACACATACAGGTGTGTTTCTACTCTTCACCCTGTTGGGTCCATTGGGTCTGAAGCACACTCACCAGTTGCTATGGCTACTCATAGTTTCCTCCCCGGATTCCATCATCAAGTCAGGAACCCATATATTTTTTGCCACACTTGTTGGAAGACCTCTTTCTGATTTTATTTCTGCCTCTGCTATGTGAGAAACTCTTCACTGGATTCCCAGTTCCTTCTAGGGAATTCCCTATATTTCCCAACATCGTGAGTCCTCTCCAACATTCTTCTAGGTGTAATCTCTTGATAAGTGTCTTTCTAGAATTCTGCTTCAGGTTCTTATAGACAGTGTCACAAAATCATTTACTAGAAGTAAGAACAGGGTTATTCTCTGATACTACTATTTACCTGAGGGCTAGAAACTTAGGCAGCCAGAACGTTTAACAACGAACCAAATTGCTATCTAAGAAATGAATTTAATGATGATTAAAGCAATAGTAATTAAAGTGAAAAGAGGGCTGTACCCATGCATATGGAACATGAGTGCCCTCAATTAATCAGCTCATTATTATTAAATATTTATTTGAACACCCACCGTGCAGGAGGCATAAAGTTCTGAGAGAATACACCAAAGACATGGACCTTACCCTTTGGGAACCTGTGATCTAAAGCAATTTAGAGTTCAACTTGTGACAATATGCTCTGCCTGTGACTCTCTGTAGATAAAACAAAGGTTGAAATTCAAAGCATCTCCAAGCTCCAATTTAATCTACTGCTCCCTACACTACTCATATTTCAAATCCTCTGCTTTACTCTCTGCTAGCTAAAGAGTGAGTCCTCCCCCTATCCTTTAAGATTCAGCAAAGAGCTCACCTCCTCTGTGAAGCCTGCCCTGACCCTCCCAGCAGTGTTGATGCCCCCTTTCATGCTTTTGATAGCACCATATGTGTCTATTAAACTCTTCATAACATTAGCTTGTCATTCCTTTTATGCAAGCCTTTTCTTACCAACACTAGGTCCTGAATGGAGAGCTTGAACCATGTTATTTCATCTTGTGTCAGTAATGTTACTCCTTGAAGCCAGATCTCATTCTCAAGAATCTGATAATCATTTAATTAATTTAAAATTTACGCTGTGCTAGGCACTGTTTGGGATATATGCCTGTAGAAATGGCAGACATAAGGTTTAGCCTAAGGTTTAGGACAGATTTTTTAAGTGAATCTTGGAGGAGTATATGATGACTGTTATATATAAGCATAAAATGGCCATCCTGGTTTAAGTATTCTAGGAAGCCTCCCTGCCAGCATGACATGGATGTGGGAGTGAGAGGGAACAAGACAAGAGGGAAAGGAGTCGGAAGGCTGGAGTCCAGGAATCAGAGACTGTACCCCAAAAGATTATACCCTGAAAGAAAGGAGATCATTTTGGCTACTATTCTCTGACAAACATGAAACTCATTCCATCTTTACAGCTTTGCTTAAGCTGGAAAACTGTTCTCCTCACTGGAAATGTCCTCATACATGCTGTCATGCTCTCAGTTTATTAAACTCTTTCTCATCCTTCAAAACTGCATTTTAGTCTCTCTTTTCCTCTATGGAACGTTATCTTTTGATTCCAGATCATGTCACTATTGCATTTTTGGGACACCTTTGAACACGCATTATTATTATTTTTTTTTGGTAATTTTTTTTATACTTTAAGTTCTAGGGTACATGTGCACAATGTGCAGGTTTGTTACATATGTATACATGCGCCATGTTGGTGTGCTGCACCCATTAACTCGTCATTTACATTAGGTATATCTCCCAATGCTATCACTCCCCACCCCCGACCCCATGACAGGCCCTGGTGTGTGATGTTCCCCTTCCTGTGTGCAAGTGTTCTCATTGTTCAATTCCCACCTATAAGTGAGAATATGTGGTGTCCGGTGTTTTGTCCTTGTGACAGTTTGCTGAGAATGATGGTTTCCAGCTTCATCCATGTCCCCACAAAGGACATGAATTCATCCTTTTTTATGGCTGCATAGTATTCCATGGTGTATATGTGCCACATCTTCTTAATCCAATCTATCATTGATGGACATTTGGGTTGGTTCCAAGCCTTTGCTATTATGAATGGTGCCACAATAAACATACGGAAAACACATTATTTAATTTTCTCATTGAACACTTAATCACATTCTGTCATTCATATAATAATATTCATATAACAACTTCCTTTAATTGCCTTTGTTTGCTTTTTGTTGTTGTTTTGTTAATCATCATGAAAATCCCTAATCAACCATGCTTGATTTCTTTCCCATATCATCCACCCCATTCAGGAAGATTCTTTGCTCTCAACAATAAGCAGAGTCAAAAGAGGGAGGAAATGGAGACACCAAAGGCCATGAGGATAGAAAAAATGAGGCTATTCTTGTCCAAAGCATAGAGGTTGAGCATGGAGGGAGGGTCAACTAAAGTGGATTCTTTTTGGTTTGACCTTTGAGATCAGACCCTTCAGCACAATCTGTCCTCTTTCTTTTTTCTTTTTTCTCCAATCCTGGAGAATTATCATTTATCATCCCTGCCATGATGTAGATTGTACAGGGTTTGGGACTACTATAGTGCCCCTTTCATAAACCTGAAATAGAGTTTCTCAGTGACAGAGAACACCTGCCCCTTTCTTTCTCTGATGCTCATAGGGATGATATCATTATGGGCTGTGCTGTACCCGAGTACCATTAAAGATATTAAGTCTTTCACCATGATATGGCAATTTAGTTACATATTAAACAGTTGACATTGTGCAAAGGAGACCTCAGAAACTTTCAAAAACAGTGAGAAGTCCTCTTGATGGGTACTTCATAGCAAGGAACCCTTGTGATAACTCTCCATCAGGCCTTCTCTGATGTGGAGCATGAGATTGAAGCCTGGGATTGCAGATCAAGCCATAGTCTGTGGCTTGGCTCACCTGACCTTCCAGTGCATTCTTGAGGAAATAAGTCCCTGTACATGTCTAAATCTACTTTACTACCTGCTTGGCACCCCAAGTGATGCTCTTTGGCAGCCTGGCCCCTAGCACAATACCAGGGTGCCACCACCCAGGAGCTATCATCACTGCCCTTTCCTGCCAGGTCACCCTGGACTCAGGAAAACAACATCACAGGTCTGTCCTGGCTACAGTGGAAATGAAGCTCTCAGATCTCCTTCCAAATGCTGCTTATATTTTTATTTACATATTTTATTTGTGCTATCTTTTTTTCTTTTTACTGTATCCTGACTGTATTATGAATTGCCATATATACAGAGATTGTATCCCATCATTTTCTTACATTTTATTGAACGTTAAATACTGGTTTTAGCACACTTTAGATGTCGGTAAATATTTTTTGTTGAGTTAATACATACAAATTATAACAGGAGACAATAAATCTAATCACAGATAAAGACTCTTGTTCAATCTCTTTTAATAGGGATACGCTTTTGAGATAACATATTTCACGAAATGTCTATATCTTTTCAACACCATCTAGTCACATAGAATAGACCAAGCATGTTACAACCCAAAGGTGAGGTCATTCATGAAGCAATCTTAGAATTGTGATCTAGTTTCTAAGAGAAGGCATATGCCCCATTTTGTTGAGACAAATGCTTCTGGTCTCCTGGCTCAGATTACAGAAATATTTTTTCTAAAGAGAGTCAGAACTTATTTGGATCTGTCCTTGTAGGAGGGAGGCCTGAAGAGACATAAACAACTCAAGTGACAAGATTTTTATTTCCTATGTATGACTAGTTATGGTGTGCTTTATAATATGGGTAGCATATCTGCTTCAAATTGAGAAAGACAAAGTTCAAAAAGGTTAAATGACTTGCTTAAAGTCACACAGCAACACATGGCCAGGCTTTGCACATTCTCCAGGTTTGATCACTCCTGTGCATGGATGCCAGCTGTTAGACAAAAGGAACCTATGCTCCCCAGAGGGCTTGGGGGATGAACTTCCCTCTTGTCTGGGTCCTACTTGAGGTTGCACGCATTGTTCCATCTTGCCTTGGAAGGTGATTGTTAGTGAAGCCCCTTCCAAACTATTCTTGTAATAATTTCCATCCTGAATCCCAGAAAAATTGAGAACACCGGGTGGGGTTCTGTCCCTCCTGTAAATCTCCTGGCTTGTTGCTATTTATTTAATGATTAATCCTTCAGCACTGCCTTGTTAAATAGAAGGGTAATATTTTCCTTCTGACTGGGCTGGATGGGCTCCCAGTTCCAGTCAGGTACCTTTGGGCCATGTAGCTGAAGATATATAATGTGCCTTTTGTTTTGGCCTCTGGAAACTGAGCTTGTGTGGTGGTGAAGGATGTTCCTAGTAGTGGATTTTCTTCTGTTTCTCAAGTTTATGGTTAAGAGGAGAACTTATTATAAAGGTTAAGCTTTTATAACTGAGAGAACCAAGAAAGAATTAGAGTATCTACAGCCTCGTATACATGTGTTGTTCCCTTAAATACCTGAGATCACTAAAAATATCAAATCTCCCTAATTGGTACTTTTGTAGCTCTGAAATTTGCAAAAAATATTTTTAATGTGATAATTATGGGTGAATTGTCAATATCTATAGTGTGTTTGCATTTGTTCAAAATAATTCAAATGTAACTTAATATTTTCTAATTTTCAGTTAATTGACTGGTAATAGGAAGAGGGGAAGAATAAAAAAAAAGATGCCACAAACAACTGGAGAAATGACTTTAAGCTGAGACCCTTAGTGACCTTAGAGACAAAAATATGAAACTAGGTTGAAGTGAAATAAGAGTTTTTCTAATGAGGAACATTAACTTTTTAGGGGATATTGCAGTTTCCCACCTCGCACAAGAATGGCAAACTGGTTGGCTTTGGAGTATTTATATGCATGCATTGGTTTGTGTGTGAGAGTTTGTGTGTCTGGATGCCATGGGTCTGTGTAGTTTTTGTGTGAGTGTGTGATAGGCTTTCTTGAGTTTGTGTCACTATGGCCTTCCTAATCACTTTCTTTTTTTTTTTTTTTTTTTTTTTTTTTTTTTGAGACGGAGTCTCGCTCTGTCGCCCAGGCTGGAGTGCAGTGGCGCAATCTCGGCTCACTGCAAGCTCCGCCTCCCGGGTTCACGCCATTCTCCTGCCTCAGCCTCTCCGAGTAGCTGGGACTACAGGCGCCTGCCACCATGCCCGGCTAATTTTTTTTTTGTATTTTTAGTAGAGACAGGGTTTCACCGTGGTCTCGATCGCCTGACCTCGTGATCCGCCCACCTCGGCCTCCCAAAGTGCTGGGATTACAAGCGTGAGCCACCACGCCCGGCCCCTAATCACTTTCTATGGTCACTTTCACCTTGACAGGCTTGGGTGCTGTTAATTAAATCTTCATATCTTTAAAATCATTTCCTTTTTATATCTTGATTATTAGACTCAGATGGTGATGTTGATGGAGGATTTTCACAAAACAAAAATGCAAACAAAAGCAGAAATTTACCACCAAATAAGAAATCTAAAGATGGAGCTATGTTGTGCAAAACAATCCTATCTGCCATCAAATAAGCCCAGGCTTATCACCTCAATCAGGGGATGTACACCTCCAGGCTGCAGATGGCTGATAAGGAATGTAGCTTGAGGGCAACAGCCTTGATGTAGCATCCTTTTTGATGAGTCTTAAGCTTCACCTTTTCAATGAAGACCTGACTACTGTACTATGTGAATCTTTTTTTCCTGAACTCCTATAATCTTTTTAAGCCATACCTGTACTTATTTTTTCATCTTTTATTTTTTAACATGATTTAACAGGTAAGCACACCGAGAGAAAATACTTTGTATAAAGATCTTGTATCTCATATAGAACCCAGTGCAAAACCATGCTCATTTTCTTTGCCCAGAAATTATTTACAGTTTTATGATTTGATTGAATTCTATGTCAGTAAGAAAATAGTGTTCAGAATCCCAAATCTAATTGACTAAAACTTCTTTTGTCCTAAATATTTGCAGAAGTTTGTGCAATGTGTTGAGATACAGAAAGAAGTAGATGACATGATTCCTATTCTTGGGGAAATCTGTAAAGGGAATATATTCTGTGTATTTTACCCATCCTTAGAGAAATAGTTGTAGACTTAGTCAGGGAATGAATGAGTTTTTGAAATAAAGTTACCTATTATTACTGTTGGGTCAATATTTCTCTTGGTAGCCCTTGAGTTTATATAATACAGTGAAATTGAGTCTGTTCATTTCAGCAAAGGTGAGAATAACAAGAACAGCTCAAGGAAGCAGATAATATAGTACTTCATTCTGTTTAGTTTGATATATTTAGATATTTGGTATCTCATCTAGTGAGTATCCCATGCCAGGTATTGGGTTAGATGCTGAGAATACAGAGATTATTTGGTTACAATCCCTGCCTGTATAGTTATCAAGATATTTTAGTAGGTAGTGAATTTTCCTGTTGTGTTTTGATTGTGGAAGTAGAAACTGAGTTCACAGGGATTGTGATAAAGCATGATGGAAATCATGAGAGGATTTATTTATGAGTTTCTGTGCCTCAGTTTTTTATTTATAAAATGAGGTTTATGATATCTATCTCTCCCAACCAGCTGGATTATTGTTAGAAGGAAATGAGATAGAGAGATGCCAAAGCTTGCTAAGAGGTTATAAGTTTTCTCACTCATAAGGCATTGTTTTTAGTGTTTTTGGATTTTCACCATTTCAGCAGCCCCTCTCTACAAAAGAATAAGTGGTGGCTGAGACGCTGACATTGGGAACTTAATTGGTCCCAGGACCCACAGAAGACTTGAGTTTAACTTGTGGACTAGGAATGAACAAGAGCAAACAGGACCCCTCCTTTAAAGGCCCATGGCCTGTCTGCTTCTCAGAAGTTTCTTGGCATGGTTCCCTGGTGGGATGGGTAAAAGCACAGACGGCCCCAGAGCAGACAAAGGATACATCTGTGTGTAATGTGATGTAATTCTCCAACATACATACCTATCAGGGATGCATAAGTGTTTCCAAACCACATTGAAGGAAAACCCCATAGGTTTTAAATAAAAATTATATGAGACATTTTCTAGAAAGTAAAGCCATGTAAATGTATGTTTAAAACTTACCCCTTATCCTCTCCCTCTGTTAACTACACACTGTGTACTATACATTTGACAAAAAGGGGCAAGTGTCAAGTTATGGCAGCTCATTTTCTGGATCTGATGAGTTGGCATGCCTATTGCATTTATGGATCGGGGAGGACCTAAATGCTGAAAAGATGGCTGGTCCAGGAATAAGATCAGCAGCAAAGTTTCTCTTACTTGGGATGAGGCCAAAGTTGGTTACTACATATCCCAGCAAAGTTTGTAAAAATCCTTCTCTCTGCAGTTCAGCCCCTAGACAGTCCCCTATTCCCTCTCCCAGTGCAGAACAACATGTGGATTGCTCAGTACAACGTGTTCATCACATCCTCCTGCTCACTGCAGAATTATGGAAATATTCTCTGAGCTGCTTTCCTCCCTGCCCAACGAGTCATCTCTGTGTGAAAGGCCAACCTTGTAAATCCTGGTATGTATTGTCCTCTCCCTGTCTCACAGATCTGCCTCTGCTAAATTTTCTTCTCTCTTTTCCATTTTAAAACTTACCTTCTTATTTAAAAACTTATGTCTTAAAATAAGCTTTTGTCTTTCATAATGTGGAAAAAAGAAAGAAATTACCCTTTGGAAATAATGCTTGCTGATGTCTTACTGATTTACTGGCTCTCTCAGAAGTGCTTTAGATGTATAGACTCATTTAATCATCACTGGGACAGATACTATTAGCTCCATTTTAGAGATGAAGAAATGGAGGCAGGGAGAGGTAATATTTGAATGCCTAAGGTCGGGGAACTGGTGGAATATAATGGCTCTGAGATGTGAATCTAGGCCATTTGGTTCTAATTGTCATGTTTTGTAATAACTACATATTACAAAACAGCTTTCTCCCACACCTATTGCCCCTTCCTGCTATTGCTGTCTCTTCAGATTCTCAAGAAACCATCTGCTTTTACAGACCTGACTTTCATCCCACCCTTTTACAAACACTTACTGTCTCACATTCATTACCACAGCTCTACTGAGATCTCTTTTTCAAGGTCATCTTTGAAATTCAAGTTGTCTCTTCTCATGGTCAGTTCTAATCCTTCTTGAAAGATGTGCAATATTAGCCTAAGTCCTTCTCTTTAGTTACTTTTGCTTTTACCTAATCACTTCTGGACATCCCCCTAGGGCAACCTAGAAAGAATAATTGCCAGAAGAATATAAGAATTGTAAAGTCAAGGAGACTGATATTCCAACCTAGGATTTTAGTGATATTAATAAGTTCCTGAACTATAATTTAGTTGGAATTGGTGAGAGGCCACGAGGAGAAAAAGGGGTCAAAGTATGTGTGTAGGGAGGGGTGGGGAGGGGATGGGTGTGTGTGGGGATATCCAAAGCTGTGGACCTTGTTATAAAGTTAAGAAAAATAAGAAAGTTTAAAAAAGGAGCTGATTTGGGATATAAATTAAAAATTTTAATTTTTAAATGATATGCTTGAAGTGCTGGCAGTGTAACCAAATGAAAATATTCATTGAGAACTTGAAATGTGAACTGTAACCTTAGAACCTATGGAAATAGGTGAGATTTTAAGAGGGAGAATACTGAGAATGACATTAACAAAATTTTTTTCACACCAGTCCTTTGCATAAAATACAAAATCGTCAACTTAAAACTTAAAGCCTTTCAAAATCTGGCAACGGACATTTCAATTCCATTCAGGCCAACAGTTGAGTGCTTATTATGTCAATAAAAGAGAACAAGAAAAAAAGACACATTTTTTTAGTCAGGGTCCTTGGTCGCAAACAACAGAGACAAAGCCTGAATAAATTAAGCAGAAAAGGAGTTTATTGGAAGAATACTGGATAACTCTAAGAATAATTGGGAAGAGTAAAGAACTGGCCTCAGAAAATGAGCAGAAGCTGAAGTAGGCTAGTGTGTGTGCCTGAATTACATCTAAGAAGATGCTACAAAAAGAATCTGACCTACAATACTACGTCTGGGTATTAGAAGTCGCCACTGACATGGTTGCTGGGAGATGCATGCCGTCACCACAGTTAGAGGCATTCCAATTTGCTTCCTGTGTCTTTGCTTTATTTGCTCCCAATTAAAGTCCCAGGGAAAATATGCAATTGATTGAGTTTCAATGAAGTGCCTGCTGTCTAGCTGCCAGGAGCTAGGGAAAACATATTGGTTCTCCAAGGGAGTGAGTTCCAGTACTGAGTAGCCCAAAAAGGCAAATGCCCAATTCAGTTGCTATCTTCTTAACAAATTATAGATCAATTGACTCAGACAGACATATAGTAAAATGTACTAAATTAAATACATTCCATATAGTACAAGTAAAGAAAACTTTTTTTTTAAAAAAAATCTGGCACCTTTACAATTTGACGAATTGATTATAGTTATACTTTTTTCAGTAAATATGAAGAAATTTATCCCTCACTTCTGCCTGTTGGAAATCCATCCATCTCTTTTAAGTTACAACACATATATCATGCCCTCTCTGAAAACTTTCCAGACAGTCCCAGTGACCAATGATCTCCTTCTCCTTCTCTGGTGAAATTTTTGTTTTACTTTTGTGGCACTCATCCCGAAGAGAATATCTGCCTCCTGTCTCTTAGATACATTGAACTAACACGGTGTATGCATAACACAAATATTCAATAGACATTAGTTAGGTGACAGAAGGATGCAAAATTTTAAATTGTCAAAAACAAATTAATTGCACAATTCTTTTTTTTTTTTTTTTGAGACGGAGTCTTGCTCTGTCACCCAGGCTGGAGTGCAGTGGCACAATCTCGGCTCACTGCAAGCTCCGCCTCCCGGGTTCACGCCATTCTCCTGCCTCAGCCTCTCCGAGTAGCTGGGACTACAGGCGCCCGCCACCACTCCCGGCTAATTTTTTGTATTTTTAGTAGAGACGGGGTTTCACCGTGGTCTAATTGCACAAGTCTTAAACCTCCCACACATGCAAAAATTACAAAAGATTTGGGAGTTGATGATTTGAGGGTAAATTTTTCGAGATAGGTATTGGTGTCTTTCCACTGGAGCTAAGTGAGAAGAGGTTTGAGGAGACCCACTGCAAAGCTAAAGAAGCTGATCACATCTGCTTCCTCAACTTCAAGATTCATGTCTGCAGCACTCTCAGATGGAAGGGAAAGTTTTCATTTGAAAGCCAGTTTTGAGTTTTTTTTTTTTTAATATAGATTGGGGATTTTAATTAGTAAATGAAGATTATTTTGTGTTGTATAATTTTTATAACATAAGAATAATCAGTAAAGCCCCTTCTCCCAGACAGATTGAGAGAGACTGGATGAGAGTGATGGAGTGAGGGTGGGGCTGGGGATGGGAGAGAAAAAAGTACGTTGACTTCCAATTACACTTTGTACATCTTGTTTCCTTAATGTAATGGTTACCTTTGTCATAAAGAATTTAATATTCATGGTTGCAGAACTGTAGTTGAAGCTTGAACAGAAAATAGCCTTTCTGGGGTTATATACCTTATGATTCTTCTCCCTCACCAGTTCCATCTCATGTAACTCTCACTGTCACTATCATACTGTTCATGGGGAACACCATAGCTGATTCTTTTATCTAGGGGCATATTGTATCACTCTTTTGTGGTTTACCATGTTGGACAAAGAGACTGAGCTTAGTCTGGTATCCTTCATTTCTCCGAGCTGTGATCCTAGCCCCAAGAGATCCTGTCTACAAAGAGGGACTTCTAAGATTCTGGCAATCTTTTTGTTTCCTCTCTTGATACCGATTTCTGTTTTCATTTTGCTACCAAGAAATTCTTCAATTTTCAAATGCCTTCATGAGCTAATGAATGCTCAATTCTAAAAGGCAATAATGAAGTCTGTCTCAACTGTTCTCTATATAAATGACTTTACATGGCATGTTCATAGAATCAAGCATCTAATCAATGTTTGATCAAAGATTTAGGGAATTCTTAAAGTAGAAGAATTGTTAGAGGTCATTAGGCCAGCTGTTCTTAACCACAATGTCGCGGCAGGTAGAGGAACTATGAGGTGTGTCATAAGTCAACTGTCACTGAAAAGAGTTAAATGCTTAAGTATATGGATGATATTTCTTTTACACAATAGAGCATTTCAGGGTTGCTTCTGTAAAAACAGCTATCATACTTTTGTACAATTTGTTGTGTGCTTTCTTGACTAGCCGAAAAAGGGATAAATGGCTGCCCAACTTTCTGTAATATATGTGGGTTACACCTCATCTTTTCTGTTTTAGACATAACGATGACTGCTGCTGATGAACTATTCAATATTGTGGTGCCAAATCTACTGTGAAATGTTTCCAAGCCACATTGCTCCTGCTTTCTCCTCATTTCTAGCTCTCCTTGCATGTATAAAACATTTAATTTACTGTATACTTCCAGGTGGTAACTGTTACTTATTTTCCTATGTTCTTTAATATGAGTAAGCATTTAATGTTTCTGTATCAGATCCATTGGACTGAAAGCCTTTTAGTGGTAAGGTCTATAAATTACAGTATTTTCAGCCCTATAAGTATATAATTGGTTCTTGATAAAATTAGGCATTGGCTAAGTCCTTTGGAAATCTAGTGTAAATATATTTTTTCCTCTTCAATTATCTTAATGAGTCAGGCTAGCATCAATGTCTTGAACTAATTATAGAAGTAAATATCTAAGGAATGATGAGACAGAAAACAGTCTTTTTAACCCCCGGCATGCATGACCTAGCCCAATAGAGAAGACAAGATGTATTATGTTCTAAAAAAATTAATCCTTCAAGAGAAGGGTTTGTTTGAAAGAATTTGATTTACATTAATCACTTAAATGTTTCTCTTTTCTGGTCCCTTCCTTCAGATATCTCTTTCCTGTTGGCTTCTTATTCTCATAACAATAGCACTCAGCCCCTTTGTTGAACAAACTGTCCACACAGACAGAATGCCAATACAGCTACCTGTTTAGTGATCTGGAATCAGCTAACTGGATAACTTAGTAATATAACACTGGTTCTTCCAGCTTTAAGAAAATTGAAAAAGTTCCAATAAACTAAGCTATGAGTTGCTTTCATACTCTTACATTATATCAAATGTAAGTTTGATATACTGACTCTACCACTTAGATGTTTGACCCAAGACATTGCTAATTCTCTAACCCTCAGAGTCTTCATTTGTCAAAAGGTTTCGGCAACATTTACCTTATTGGGTTATTATAAGAATTAAATAAAATCATAAAAATCATATTTAAAACCCTTATATACCCAAATGGCAGGTACATAGGGCGTACTCAATGCAGAGTGATTACAAATAATAATAGCAAAAACACATTATAGTAAAGGAAAACTATGTTCTTGCTTTAACAACACTACTAATTAGCTGTCACTTTTGTTGTATATTTCATTTATGTATTTCAATTTATGTTCATATTTAACCTGCTGTATGTATGTTCATATTTAATCCCTTCCCTTCCCTTCCCTTCCCTTCCCTCTTTCTCTTTCTCTTCCTTTCCTTTCCTTCTCTCTTTCTCTTTCTCTTTCCCTCTCTCTCTCTCTTTCTCTTTCTCTTTTTCCTTTATTTCCTTTCCTTTTCATTTTTCTTTTTCCTTTTCTTTCATGCCAGGGTCTCACTCTATCACCAAGGCTAGAGTGCAGTGGCATGAACACATCTTACTACAGTGTCAACTGCCTGGGCTCACCTGATCCTCCCACCTCAGCCTCCTGAGTAGCTGAGACCACTGGTACATGACACCACACCTGGCTAATTTTTAAATTTCTTTGTGGAGATGGGGTCTTGCCATGCTGCACAGGCTAGTCTTGATCTCCTAGGCTGAAGCAGTCCTCCTGTTTTGACCTCCTAAAGTGTTGGGATTACAGGCATGAGTCACAATGTCCAGTCTGAAGTGTTTCTTCACAAATCATTCTGGACCAAGAGAATTCATGTTTAAAATGGTAATCAGGGGTTCTGGTTCTGCTAATGGTGGAATAGTTTATATGGAACTAATCCTTCAACAGATGATAAATAGAACTTTTGGGGAAAGTATTTTTAAAAATCCTGGTAATAATGTGCTTAGATAAGAATCATCAATAAATGTTAAAATAATGTATGAAAGTTTGAGAATGAAAGGGTATTACTCATCATTTTAACTTTGTCATTATTTGTACTTTGTAGTTATTTGCACTTTAGGAAGTATACTCTGAATATATTTTGATTTCTTTGTATTTTAGAAAATGCATTCTAAATAAAGTATTTAGCACCAAAGGGGCATCATATCAGCAAATTTCTCTCATAAGATTTAGAAAAAAATTATATATGTGTATGTATATATATGTACACATATAAAATATTTATAAATGAATAAATACATGGTCAGGATTATGTATCATAAAAGGAAAGTAAGATGTCTACACTGAAGCCTATAAGATATGCCTTAGATGAATTAAAGAGCTAAACTAATGATGAGATATGCCATGTTCATCGATTGGAAGAGTCAATATTGTAGATATTTTCTGTAGTTGATTTATAGATTCAACAAAATTCTAATAGATCTTTAAAATTTTTTTACAAAATAAAAAGTTGATTATACAATTTATATGGGATTGCAAAGACCTAGAATAACTCATAACACATATTGAGAAAGAATAACTGTATTTAAACCACTTGATTTAAACCACTTGATTTAAAATCTTATTACAAAGCTACTGTAATTAAGAACATGTGGTATTTGTGTAAGAACAGATATATATAT
>NW_026652280.1:35068678-35398436 GCF_009828535.3 Hylobates moloch
CTAGATGCAAACCCACATATCAATTGACCCATAGTCAATTGGGTACAAGTGGTTTGTTACATAGATAAATTATACAGCAGTGAACTCTGAGGTTTTAGTAGATCTGTCAACAGAGTAGTGTACATTGTATCTAATGTGTAGTTTTTTTTTTTTTTTTTAAATCACTAGCCCCCTGGCCATGCTCCCCCTTCTGAGTCTCTAAGTCCAGTTGGATAAACTAATAGGAAAAAGCCAACATTGACCCCTATCTCACACCACACACAAAAATTAATTAGAGCTGGATCATAGATTGAGACATAAAACTATGTTTTTAAAATTAAAAATAAAACATATTTTGAAAATCAAACATATTTGAAAAAATCAAACACATTTAAAAAACATATTTAAAAAGCAAACATCTTTACGACCTTGAAGTAGACAAGAACTTTTTAAAAATGACACCAAGCAAACAAAACATAAAATAAAAAAAGATCAATTGAACTTCACCAAAATGAAGATCTTACACTCCCAAGGAATAATGATGGTTCATTTCAGAGATAATCTAAAGGTAGACAGTTGATTCCTTCGATACTGTGTTATAAACTGAAAGAGACTAGTTCTACTCAAGTTGCTCAGTTTTCCATAATTATTGGAAATGAGAATTGAGGTTTGGGTTAATTTCAATTATAGAGGAATAAAGTTATAGTTTTACACACTTTTACTTAGATTTCAAACCCATTATATGAGTTGGAAATAAGCATATTAAGGGGAATATTGTTCAAGGAATGCTGCTCTTGGGCTCAAGATATGTAGTTGTTGTATATTGCTAGAGAAACACCTATTCCTTTGTAGCTGTTTTCTTGTCCAGTATTCTGGATTTATTGGCCAGTTTACCTAAATACTTGTTCCTTCTATGTTGATATGAAATGAGCCCCATTTCTACCATTTATCTGGTAATAGATGTGTGCTAAAATGGTCCAAGAAATCCATTTTTATGGCTAAAATTTTCATATGACAGTCCATAATCAGTTAATTGCAGTAGCATCATTTTCATAAGTTCTTTTTCAACTATTCATGTTTTTGCAGCAATGTAATAATTTAAATTTAAGCCTTTCCCATGGAGCTCAACTGAAGACTGTGATTAGAAGAACTGTTTTAAAGAAAGTTTCTCTCGGTCATATCCCTGGGATCTGTGGAAAAATTGCTTAAACTTTTTAAAACTTTTTTTCCTTACAGTGTGGTGTTTTTGTTTTTTTGTTTTTGTTTTTGTTTTTTTGCCCTGGGCTGACACATTCACAGGGTTTTGGGGAGATTAAAATAAAATATAACTGTCAAGTTATTTTTTAAAAGTCTGAATCATATCACTAATATCAACTGTTTGTTACATTTTGCTGTGGTTGATGTTTCTCCACCCGTTCTGCCTGACCCTGGTCCTGGGACCTGATTCTTTCAGGCTTGACTTCTTCCCCACATACCTCCTCCTACTAATTGACAAGGACTGACCAATTGTTAACTCTTATTACCATTATGCTTTCCAGAACTGGACAGAAGTTGTTCCATAGTCATCGTTTCCCATTGTTTGGTCATCTGTGTGGGAGATCTTTTTTTTTTTTTTTTTCCCTCTCACACTAATCTGAAGTGTTTTATTTTAGGGACATAAAGCTTCCTCTGAGTCTTTGCTTTTGGTTGCGTCCTTTCAGATTATTTTTCAGATCCAAACTGCTTTGTGATGGGTGTAATTACCTATTTCCTTAAAGACTAAATATCACACTGATTTGTAGGACAATTAATTGAGACAATTATGTGAACTGCTTATCTTTATTTTATGTGATGTAGGCACAGCTCATGTGTCCTCCAGTCTTGGGATGTAAGCAGTGAATTCGGTTTCAGAAGAGTTCAGTGATTTTGCTATTTCAGGTGGCAAAACAAAACATACCTTCCATTTCTGAGGGAATGGACAGCCCTTTTACATCTCCCCTTTATCCCACACTGATCTTCCTTTTTCTCCAGGTATCAATGTGATTTCAATAGTGTGGTGCATATTGAGACACTGCCAGCCTTGGGAAGACCAGGCAATCCACGACCAGTGTGCTCTCTGATTAATTCTCTCATTTGATACACATTCTTCTGTAGAGTTGTCAATACAGATATTATTCTTCCAAATTTCAGGTGATAAAACTGAGGCTCCAAAGAATAAAATAATTTATTAAATGGTAATGAATGAGGAAAATAAACATGCTGGGTATTTGATTCCCAGTCTAGGACCGGTTTCCCCATAATCAACAGATTCCAGTCAAACAGCAAAACAGCAAATATAAGTAAATTAAAAAAAAAAACATGAAAATGGTAACACCTTAATTTGAATGCAAAGGCAAACAACAACATTTACAACAATGAAGTTAAGACTCTTAAAGCTTTTCCAGTAAATTGCCTGATTATATTTGATAACTTCTTTCATATAAGTACATTTTATTTTTACCCTCTACTTAAGTGTCTTTCTAGCTTAATCTTACAAATAGCATATTCAGTTCATACATACATAGCTAGAAACACTTCTTGTGATTTTCTCCCTCCTTGCTCATGTTTTTTTCTGCCTCTCCCTTTTTTTATGATTATGGCAACATTGACAGCTGTGTTCATTGCGATCTATGGCTGCCTATACCTTTAAGTACCTAGCTTGGAAATCATTTTGTCCCTCTAGATTTGAAAAATTACACCCCGTCTTCCAATTCAAGATACACTGAGACAGAGCTGTGCTGTCTGCAAGAATATTAGTTCTGAGAATAGGATTGCTGTTTGCAACACACACTCCGTTCTCTTGCCAGCAATAATCAAAGCGAGCTTGTATTTCTTTAATGACAAAGCCTCCCGGTGTGTTAATTTGGTTCTCAGTGACACTACATCTTGTCAGAGGAGTGAGAGAAATGGGAAAACATACACTAATATCACTGTCAGCCAAGTGGCACATTTTTCTATGTAATCCATCTCTGGAAAGCAAGGGTCTTTGGCTCCCACCTCTTGGTGAATCTCTAGGCTCTGCGAGTGCTGCAGACTCAAACTTCTCATTCTGTCCAAGGGTAGGACTTTTCCCCTGTGACTGCTCACTCTGGCCCAAAGAAAATTCTGTTTCTTTGCCATGATTTAGGGGCATCATCTCTCTACTGTCCCCTAAATGTGTTTTATCCCATGGTACAGAAGAAAGAGGGGGTATATCATCAGACGGACTTCGCTCTAACTGACTCTCTGATGGTGGGAGAATTATCCTAGTGTCAGTACCCTCGTTTGTAAGATGATGACATTGACACTTAACTCTTAGACCATGGTAAGGATTAAGAATAACACCTGAATTGCTTTGTGGCCACAATATTTATCCACTTCTCTTCTCAGAACTGAGGTTGAGTTGTGAAGCAACAAAATAACAACTTAGCTCAGAGGCTATCTTGAGATACAGTTCTAGGTATTTCAAATGTGGCTAAAATGGGGAGCTGAGGCCAAGAGTGTCATCCCACACAGTTCCTGGAATATCTGTCCGCTCATATCAAATATTTCGAAACTGGGGACTCATCGAGCCCAACCTGTAAACTTTTAAAGTTCTAATGATCATTCTTTGGCCAGTACAGTCACTCGTGTTGTCAATTAATTTTAAGTACCACCATTCTTCTGGGTTTTGTAGACAACTTTCTTCTACCTCCTATTTTTGGGCAATTCCTTACTCTTCAAGCTTGCATTTTAGCATCGGGTTTCTTTCTCAGATGTTAATGCTTACACTAATGGTTGTTGGTTCTAGAAATCATTATGATTCCTTTGAATTAGCAAATGTGTCCCAAATCGCTTGCTAAAGAGGAACTGGCACTTTCTTTTCCTCTTTCCTTTCTTGTCAAGAATGCTCTGGGTTCACAGCAACCACTGGAGCCTGTCAGCATGCCCATCAGACTGCAAACCAGCCCAGCTGAGGGGAGCACTTGCGGGAAGTTCTCAGGGTCTGCCTGTTTGGTTTGCCTCTTCCTGTTTGCCTTGTAGCTTTAAATAATGCGGTTACTTCACAACCACTTGTTTTTTGAGTAGGGAACAGGGCATATTTTTCTAGCAGATAAATGACTTCCCACCATTCACTCTTTGTTATTTCCCCTTTCTGAAGGGCAGTCTGATGAATGCAGGGCAATGTGTAATACATGTTTTCCTGTTTTCTGCTCTTTCTCCATTGGGCTTGTCAGTCAGTCGTGGGCTTGGTTCTGAGGAGGATGTGGCATTCATGACAAAGAAGTCAAACAGCGTTTGTGTGATTAACCTTCTCAGAGAGCACATATTCTGATTCTGTGTGAAAATCAGGTTCCAGGGACAGTTAACAATACCCATGATGCTCAGTATACAAGCCATGAGATGAGAAGTCAGTCATTAATAAAAGAGAGTCATAGAAACTCAGTATTACAACACTATTTCCTGAGATATCATATCAGACAACCTCTGTAGTAACCCACTGGTGAATTGTGATGTGATATTGTTGATGAGACACTAATCAAGTGCTTAAATTTACTATGGAGAAAAATAGAGAAAATAATGTGTTTAGGATCTAGGCCATTTTGGCAAAAGTTCTTTGACCATTCATCATTTCTGATCTTACATCCCACAACAAAAATTTCCCTCTGTATCATTGCCCCATCTTCTTGGCTGAAGGCTCAGGGTCTAGCCAGCTTTCTATCTCAGTTAAGCTTTACCCTTCTATTAGCAAATTTTGGAGCCCCTTTCTGCCTCTAGAGGTTGGTTAATGTCTACTAGTTCCAGGGGAGGAGATTGACGTTGCCCACCTGTCTCATGCCAGTGATATTGAGTGGAAGTAGTTGTCCGAGTAGCAACTAGGAATATAAATTGTTTTTCAGCACTGCATTCATAATGCCAATTTTTTCAAATTAAATTTTTATCAAAAAATATCAATTTAGCTTTAATTTATATTTCCTAAATACACTAAAAATAAGATATGGGTAGGTAATGGATTCAGGCCATGGGTAGTTCTGGTTTGTGAAATCATTCAGGGTCATACTGAATAAGAAAATTTTGTTTATCTGGTGGGATCTTAGAAGGTCTCCTAACTCAATATGTCAACAGCCTACCTAGTTTGCAATCATAGTTACCACTTAGTTTATTCCAAAACCTCTTTTAATAATAAAGCCTTTCTCACTGGATATGCAAATATCTTATTATAAATGAACATTTATTTTAGGACACAGGAATAGGACTAGATACAAAGTTGAGTAGTGAGGAAAATGACTAAGGGAAGGGTATTGAGTGTAAAGATGAGGTATATTGGGTGTACAGTTTTTGCTTAATACATATTTTTTTCCAAAAGCTGTCCCCTTGACATATCTTGGCAAGATAAATGCAATGTGGTAATCAAATCAAGTGCTGGGCTCCGAGGCCCCAGATGGAGGGTCATGAGTCAGCCATCATTCCTTGGTCACTCCTGATGGCAACAAGCAACGAAAACCCATCTTCAAACCTCTTCAGAGGCACCAAATGTTCCCTTTACCTCTTCTAGTGTGAAGGAACAGCATCAGCCAAGTATGATAATCTCCTCCTGCTGCTCTGTCATTCTCTTCAGTTGGGATGATCATGAAGGAAAAAGGAAAATCATCTGGGCCCTTGGATCAGCCAGAGAAGATCCCTGGATTTGAGAATCATAAGTTCACAATTCTGAAGTCAGGGATTATTCTGTAGAACCTCCAGTGTGTCAGAAGAAGGGAAAAGGTCTTATAGGAGAAAGAATGAGAGAGGCTAACGTGAGTCCGACTGACAGCAAATCTTACACTGGAGGCTCAGTGGCCTCCAGCATTTCCCTTGCTCCTGCCTTAAGAGCTACACCTATCCATTGGGAGAGAATGATCCCTATTATCTCCCACTGAGAATTTCACGAAAGCCACAGTAGGGAGGAAGAAGAAGCTGTACAAGAGTTTGTCTACAACTGAAAGGAACATGGACGGACTTCAGCAATGACAACACTGCGACCTGATTCCTTCTCCTAGTATGACAATTAGGATAGGATGTAGGCCTTTATGTATGGCATAGGGTAAAAGTGTGATGCTATCTCAGAAAGACTAATCTCCATACAATAATAAACAACAACATTGACTTAAGCCGAAACAATATTTTAGGCATGGTATGCATTCTTATGTGGTAAAGGGCATGGGAAGAGCTGATGAAGAAATTAAAGGTGTGTCATTGGCTTTAAGCTGCTTGTAGCCTAACTGAGAATTTGAAACCTATATAAAGGAAATAGTTTAGGGACTAACACCAATAAAAATATTGAAAAAAGCAACATTGTTAACACCTTAAATAATGGCCACAAAACAATGGTTTGTTTAATTTTTTTTTTTTTTTTTTGGCATTTCCCAAAGCAGCAAAGATTGCAAGAAGGCAGAAAGGGAGTGAAAAGAATGTAAGAATGAATGTGAAGAAAGGCAAATTTAAATTCCCCTGTATTCCTTGTTTGAATTTAAAAGTTAACCATTAAGAGGAAAGTTTCTCTCACTTTATAGAGCTTAGATTTCCCTCCTACTTCTTTGGTTATCAAAAATTCACAGATCTACAGCAAGTCCTGTCTTTTCTGTGAAGCCTGAGTTTATCATTCTCGCTCACAGAGATGTTTTCCTTAAGTTTTTTTGTTTGTTTGTTTTCATTTACCTTTTTTCCTATTCTGACTTGGTCTGCAGTTTCTAATGGTGGGTGTCAAACCTCTTAGGGGAGGTATCTGAAGGAGTTTGTCCTTGATGAGAGAGGATCTCAAGGCTAAAAGAGCCATAGATGAAGCCTTGGGGATTCATATCTTTGTGAAGACAAGACCAGGATGAGAGACAATTGTTTCTTCCAAAGAGTTGATAGACTGTCACAGAAAGAAGTAAGTAGGTTTCTCCTCCACTGTTCCAGAGCACAGAACTAGGGCTAATAGGTAGAAAGTATTAAAAACAAATTAAAGATTCCAAAATAGAACATAGAATAGTGGCCTTCACTTCATCTACAATATTCAAGACAAACACTTTGTCATCAGTTAGAAACATTTGTGTAGGGAATCCTTAAACTGGTTTCTAGGTTGGAATAGATTAGATTATTTCAATGATTCCTTATAAATTTAAGACTCTAGGCTGGGTGTGGTGGCTCATGCCTGTAATCCTAGCACTTTGGGAGGCCGAGGCAAGTGGATCACCTGAGGTCAGGAGTTCAAGATTAGCCTGGCCAACATGGTGAAACCTCACCTCTACAAAAATACAAAAATTAGTTGGGCATGGTGGCGGGTGCCTATAATCCCAGCTACTCATGAGGCTGAGGCAGAAGAATTGCTTGAACCAGTGAGGCGGAGGCTGCAGTGAGCCGAGATTGCGCCATTACACTCCAGCCTGGGTGTCAGAGTGAGACTCCCTCTCGAAAAAAAAAAAAAAAAAAAAGATCCTATTATGTCAAAACTATAGCATGAATTATATATACTTTATATATGGTCTGTATTTATGCTTAAAAATTCAAATATTGGTAAGAGCAGAGAAAATCACAGGTAAATGACTCACTCAGACTTCAACACCGTTATATTTTGTATAAATCTTTCTAGAAATTTATTTATATGTAAATTTCCTAAAAATAAATATTTCACATATTATTATCTAGTCTGTTTTTCCATTTCATTAGTACATCATGAGCATCTTCCTTTGCCAAAAGATGTAGATCCAAGTCATTTTTATAGTTATGTATTAATCAATTTCCTATTATTGAACATTAAGATTCTAATTGTTTGCTATTGTAAATAATGGCACAGTGCAAATCCTTATACACATATCTTTTAAAATTTGTCAAATCATTTCTTTAATAATTATTACATTCTTATTTAATTTAGTAAACCAACTTTATGTAAACTCTTAATACTTTTAAGACATAAAGAGAAATTGCCTTCCAAAAAAGTGGAATAAATTCCTTCAGTGGCTGTATGCGAGAGAGCCTGTTTATCTAAACTCCTGCCAAAAGTGAACAGTATCTGTTTTAGATCTTTGCCCATTTGACAGGTGAAAAATTATATCTTGTTTTAATTTGTTTTTCCTTCATGACTAGTAAAATTGAATGTTTTTTCATGCATTTATAAGTCATTTATAATTATTCTTCTGTGAATTGCCTATTTATATTCTTTGCTCATTTTTCTCCTGGAGCATTCTTATTGATTTATGACAACTGTTTGTATATTAATGATATTAGCCTTTTTTATTTATGTTGCTCTTATTATTTTCCATTTTATTACTTGTCTTTAACTTATATCATACTTTAAAAAAAAAAGTTTTACGTTTTTATTTATTTGAATGTCTCAGTATCTTTTTTTAAAACTTCTCGTTTCACACCATGGTTTGAAAGTTCTTTTCACATGAAGGTGTGAATATTAATTTTTAAAGGCTTTTTAAAAATATAATTTACTTTATTCTTTACCCTAGAATGTCTCATGCAGTTCTGGGCTTAATGTTCATTGACTGATTGAGAATAGAGTCACTGGTAAAAATATGCATATAGTTTCGGCAGAAAAATAGAGTCCTTCCTTTTGCTTTTTCTGATCAGAGCCCTTCTTATATATTTCCTTTGTATTTACCTTCTAAAATATGGTTTTAGGTAGACTTACGAAATAAACCTCACTAAGAAATTTTGCATTGTTTGAAAAAGAGGGCTGAATATAGAGTAGTTTTATTATTACAAGATGGATTTTTTCATCTGTGTGTGTGTGTGCCTACTTGCAAAGGCACATAACAGACATACACATTCACACACAACTGAAACTTATCTATAATTCTTCTCTTAATGTTCTAAGATCTTTGGATTTCTAAAAACATTGCAAGTTCATTTGCGGTAATCACATTCATTTATTCCTCTACAATTTATAGGCTTTATAAGTATGCACTGATAGTTATTTTGATTATTTAATAAATCTTTATCATTGTAATTGTCAATGGTGAGGTAATTTCTTAAGCATTTTCTCTTTGTAAGTCACTATGGAAGGCATTATGGAGATAAAAACTAAAAAAGAAATGTAACTGTCTGGAAGCAGAAGTAAAACATATTGAAAAGGGAAGTGGCTAGAGGTTATGAAGCTCCTACAATGATCAGAGAAAGAGGTGACAGGGACCTGAACCATGCCAATGGCCATGGCCATGGGAAAGAGGAGAAAGTATAAACATGAACTATGTTGCAGCAAGAATACCGTCAGTATCATTAAAAAGTCAGTTTCAAGGCATAAGGAGTCAGGCCCATATGTCAGGGAAAGAAAAATCATGCTATCAACAAATAGTAAGGATCATAAAAGGAAAGGTATAGTGAAAGATGAGTTTGATTTTTGACACATTCAATCAAATGAGAACAATGTACATTTGGGAAGAGGATAATATGTGTGTGTTGGCCTGACTGTGAGTCTGGCTTTTGCCACTTAGCATCACACAAGAAGAACCAAATTTCCTACAGTCCTAGAAATGTATACAATAGTTAAAAAATTATTTGTAAGAGAAAGAATAGGAATTTGCTAAGAGGGAAGAAGGAAAAATCACTTTCAGATTAAACATGTAGTATGTGTAAAGAGAGGATAAATGAAATAGTATGGCTAGTCATAGAACTACAACCAGGTTAGTATTTATGAAATGGGAAGTGGGACTAAGAGCATTGTGAGGGATGAGACTTGATTCTCTGTCTTCTCTGCGAGAACCTGGAGGTTATGCATCTGAGATGACAAAGATGCAATCAGCTGAACCTTGAGTTATCAATTGGCAGAAAGCTTCCAGATCTACACTACTAACATTTAGAACGTTTGTTTCAGCAGCTAAAGTACCAAACATGGTACCTACCCTATAATTATTTTAATTTTAAAAGCAGTAACACATGCTAAATGATCATTATAATATCTAGCACCAGTACATAATTTCAATAACCCTGTAACAATTACCACTAACAACTGTATTATATATATATATATATATATATATATATATATGTAATATGATTGTAATTTACTCTTTCTTGAACAATTGAGAAATGGAAAAGTAAATAAAATCCAATGTTCAACAGTCTGAATTAGGAATTCCTCAACTACCTCACCTTACCAGGAATCTTGCTTATAATACTCAACATTATGAATTTCACTTATTTATTGGTTCATACAGTTTTTACACCAATTAGACTATATGCTTTGAGGTTGGATACTGCATTTTATATGTCATTACTTCTCTAGAGTCATCCAGCATAAAGTGTGGTACAAAAGAGCAGGCAATAAATATTAATTAGATTAATAAAACATATAAGTTGGTAAACTTGGAAGAAAGCATAGAGATTGTAGACTCAACTCTTTATTTTTTTTTTAAGATGAAAAAACTGGGTCCAGAGATGTTAAATAATTTCCTCAGTATCATGCAGCTGGTTAGTGGAATGGCTTAGAATCACATTCAGTTTTCCTGAAATACTGTTTCCACTATATTGTACACTTCTTCCATTAAGTTGGACAACAAAGAATGCTTCCATAAAATAACTGGTGGGATTTTGATTACTTTGAAGGTTTCTGTGAGCTACTGAGTCTTCTCTGTAATAACTGCTAAAGTTAATAAGTTCCCAGGAAGATGAAGGGGCAGCTTACAGGAAACCACAGACAGGAATTGAGCATGGAACTTTTCTTGAAGCTCAGCAACCTTATATACGCACCTGCAAAGGGGCATCAAAGAGACACTTATAAAACCACAATAAGATTCTTGTTTTTTTCCAATTTTTGAGAGCGTTAGCTTCTGCTGCCTGCAGCTATGAAAAACGAAATAGCTTCCAGGAGACATTGCTTGGGCTAATGAAACTTTAGAACCCAAAACCAAAATTTGCCACAGAGGGAGGGACTTGAGATAGTTTTGTCAGTGCACAGATGTGGCAGGAGTGTTCAAAGGAAGGAAACAAAATTAAGAAACAACAGCCCTCTCCCTTTACCACCAAGACCCACTGATTTCAAATTTACTGAGAGAGCAATTTAAGAAACATCTGGCACATTGGAGAGATATAAGAGAGCCAGAACACCAGAGGAGTGAATCTAAGGATCCACCTGGTGGGGCCTACATATAAGTAGGTCATGATGCTTTCGTGTCCAAATAGACACAGCCTCCAAGGCAGATGCAGACATGCATTCCTAAGGCGTCTTAATCTCAAAGCCAGAATCCTAGAGGTGGAAGTGGGAAATCTGTCCCTTCTCCTTCATTCATAAGGACACATATACATATACACTAACCAAGGGTACAAGGGAAAGAGAAAGAGGATAAGGAAGCAAGCTGATTCCATTATGTTAAAGACAGGAAGTACCTTATTTTTAAGTGAATTGTGATCCAAATAAAAATGATATTTTGAAACGAAACAGGAGAGGGGTGAGATTTACATGGCATTAATGCATTGTTAATTGTGTCTTTTCAGATATCCAAGTGTCAAAATGTGCCTTGTGTTTTTTTGTTGCCAAATTCTGTATCTCGTTGTTTAATAACTGGAGTGAAGGATGGATGTGTGGGAGTGACATCTTTGAAGGAAATACACCTATGTTTGTTTAGGCTCCAGGAAGATGGGACAAGAGTAGCTTCAGCTTTAAGCAATTATGTGGAAATACTTTGTTTCATAAGAAAATCAAGTGTGAACTATCACCTTGTCTTATCTATCATAATGGCTTGGTGTGTAGGTCAACTCATATAGTAAATATAAGACCGTCTTGGAATTCCTAAATACTATATAGATGCTAAGCATAATGCTGAACTCAGAATATCTAAATTTTAAGCTCAGATGATCTAAATTATCATTGTCATTTCAACTCCCTATTCTTATTCTCCCCTTCCTATTCTATCATCCAAGTAACTAATCATTGAATTAGACTTATAATCTAAAACAAAGGAGGTGCAATTTTGCTTGGGTCTGTGCTACTCCAACCATATCTAAATAATTAAGTCAAGTTCTTAACAGTGTCATTTTAAAGTACATTGCTACCACTAGCAACCTGAATGGTAGAAAATATAACTGTTCAGTCGGAATAAGAAAAGACTACCTTTGGTTACTTAAATGACTTCTATAAAAGAGAATGTCAGGTGAAAAATAAACAATGTTTAAGAGAGAGTCCAGCAGTGGACTGGGTCTGACTGAAATGACTTTAAAGGATGTTTCTTTCTCCAGTCTTGGCTTTCTATTTGGTTTCTGCAATTTTGAAATTCTACCTCTTGTTTGCAGTGAAGATATCTATACAGAGGGCCTTAATTGAGAAGTTTAACCTTATGATAGATCAGAATTCCAGTTCTTGGAGAAGACCACTTTATGAGTGAAGTGGGAAGACTGATAAATGTAGAGATGTGGGTGTCAATGCACAACAATAAAATGGAGCTTGGGTGGGTCAGTAAGGTCTATATCTAAAGTAGTGGATCTTATTCATGAAAAGAGTTGCCCGCCCGACAGCATCTGGGCTATTTTAGTGACATTCAGAGGAGTAGTACTGCCAGTAGTGATACCAATAGTAGTAATAGCGGAGAGGACAAGCCGGTGAAAAGCTCATGTTCTCAGATGCACATCCTGTCTGCATTATTCCCACTTCTGTTTTAAATCCAGGTTAATGCTCTGAAAACAGAGACACCCTTTTGAGCTTCAGATTCCATGGAGGTATGTGACCCTACCTAGATCTGGCATGTTTTCTAGACAGACAGATTCTTTCGTTTCTCAAAAGACCAATCATTTGTCTATGTTTTAATATGTCTATGTCCTACTATAGCTATGTAGGACATAGGCAAATTGGAATAGACTAAAGTCTATTTAAAACTACAGTACCCTGATCTAGAATTTAGCACCACCAGTGGAGGTTTGAATGCCTAGGGATCCCAAAATCTGAGGCCTTCATGGACAGAATTATTTTGGAAATTGTTTTTGGCCCTGGCTTGGCTCTGTTTGTGTTTGTATGTGTGTATATTATGATCATGTTAATTTTCAGATTTCTGTCTGATGCTTCCTAAGTCTATCTGGATCTTCTGCTACTTAAAAACTTCACTCATTGTTTTGTTCTGTTTTATTCTTTGCTTCAGTTCTTGGCTCTGCTGACCTGCAACTCTGAATCTTGTTCATTTTTAGATTTATGACATACACTGTTCAGTGGCCATTGACACTCGCCGTTTTGTCTCTGGTAAAGATTATTCTTTGTTGTATTTCATTGAGAGAAGAGACACTGAGAAAGTCAGGACCTAGGATCTCAAGTCCCTAACACTCAATTTTGTCCAGTCACATAGCATGACAACAAGCGGATTTAAGAGAGAAAATGTTGAAGAGGAATAGGGAACACATCCATGGCTTACGTCTATACAGCTTTGGTACCAGACCTCACAACTGGGCTGGGCTGTGTCTGAGGGCTCAGTAGCAATGACTAAATACAGCCATCCTGGTTTCCTTCCCTGAACCTTGATGATTTAATATTCTGACAATGAGAAGCAGCAGCAAACACAAAACAGAGGAAAGCTCATCCAGGCATGTGTTTCTTCTCAAAGTATCAGCAGCTGGTTTAGATCTCCATTACCTGCCATTTTTTCATCAGTTCTCTTCCTGGTCTGGTTAGATATTGTAAGTGTCAGGACTCCTCACTAGTGGAACGCATCTCAGGTTAGATTCATATTAACCCCCAATATATTTCTGAGAAACAGATTTTCATAAAGATGACCAAAAAGCAGTTTCCATAGAAGAAACGATACCTAATAACACAAGAGTTTTTAACCTTCATGATATCATAAACTCTGGGGCCTGGCTGGCACCTAGATGGAAAAGTACAACTGGCCTTAAACCATGCCAGTGTTCCTCCTTCCCAGAGCTTAGCCTGGAATGAAATCTTGAACTACTGTTAGTGAGTGGCTTGTGTTGGTTCTACTAACTAAGGCCAGATTCCTATAACTACGTAGTTTAAAGATGCTGTCTACTGAAGATTTTATGCCATATTAGTCATGTTCTGTTTTATTTTGCTGGACACATATTGTGAACATGTTTGAGTACGACCAGAGAGCAAGGGATATTTCAGAGGGGAGAGAGTGTCAAAAAAGAGTCAATATCTAAATACATGTTTTTGCAATCTGTAAAAACAATTTCTTTTGGAAAAAGAAACAAATAACTAAACCCCAGAATGTGCAAGTGGGTGATTCATATATTCTATAGAGTGAAAACGTTAAATTCTGAAAGCCTTTAGGCTGTGATTTTCTTGTCTTTCCTTGTAACTTAAAATAGATGGAGGAAAAAGACAGCAGAGAGAAGGAGGGGGAATTAAATGAATCAAGAGGGGGACTGTCAAAGCTGCTATAAAGTCTGCAGGAAGGCAATAGCAGTAAGGAAAAGTAAAAAGGCTACAGTCATAAAGATGATGGCATTTGTGAAGCAGCGGAAAGAAATGTCAGGAGGGGTGCTCTCTAAATCTGAATAATATAGGACTTAGACATTTCACATTCTAAATTATCTTATCAGTTCAACAAATCCAGCTTCTACTACATTTTGCATGTGCAAATAATTGGGTGCTTCAATAAAAAGCCTTAGGTAATTCATTTATTCTATTACATGATATTACCATCAAGCATTATTATCACTATTTTAGATTGGGCTAGGTATGTTTCATAAGATTAGCTTTTAAGTTTATCAAAATTTGGTAATCCTCTAAGACAGTGATTTTCTAACCTGGCTGTGCTTTTGGATTGCTTGCATTTTTAAAAAATATGAATTCTTAGGGGACACCCAAAATCTGCATTTAAAATTCAGAATGTCGGAGTGATACATCTGGGAACTGGTGACATGATCCGCCACCTTTGGGAGCCATGATTCTAAAACAATGTAAAGAAATAAATCTATTAGTCAATATTTTGTCAATGCTATAAAAAGAGAAAATACATATTAAAATATTTACAACTTCAATATTTAAGGATTTAAACAAGTGAGCATACAAAAGAATAATTATTTTGCTTTCCATATGTGCCCGATGATAAGGTATCTAAATTGTGATGAGGTCAGTTTTGGTTAACATAGGTTTCCAATAAATACCTATTGGAAAGAAGATAGTTATGAATATATTAAAAGAGGATAAAAATAGGACTTATAAGTTAAAATGAAAAGGAAAAAGCAGCATCACTAGACTAGAAATCAGAAGAAATGTTCTCAATGTCATCTCTAAACTAGAAACTTGCTCAGCTGCTTCTTCTGTAAAATAAGTCAACTGGTTTAAAACAAACCTCTAAGTCTCTTCAACTTCTAACGTTCTATAATTCCATGATTCTAGAGACCATTGTATTTCAGAGGCAATATGTAATGAAATAATACATTCATTTGATATCTGAATATATTTTAATATATTTTAAATTACCTCTTGGCTTTTATCAATAATCAGCGTTACCTTACTTCAGTGATAAAAATGCCATTTCTTTACACTCCATCCAAGCTTTGAAGTAAAAGTCACCTACAGAGGTGAGCGTGTTTTTCAGTTATAGGTGCTTAATGGCCAAGCTCGGTGGCTCATGCCTGTAATCCCAGCACTTTGGGAGGCCAAGGTGGTGGGTGGATCACTTGAGGTCAGGAGTCCGATACCAGCCTGGCAAAAATGGCAAAATCCCGTTTCTACTAATAATACAAAAATTAGCCGGGCCTGGTGGTGTGCGTCAGTAGTACCAGCTACTCAGGAGCCTGACGCATGAGAATTGCTTGAGCCTGGAAGGCAGAGGTTGTAGTGAGCTGAGATCATGCCACTGCACTCCAGCTTGGGCAATAGAGCAAGACTCTGTCTCAAAAAGAAAAAAAAAAAGTCCTTAATGATTCTCCTCATCTTCAATTTTCTGGATTTTCATGGTTTTTTTTCATGCTTTTTTTTTTTTTTTCAAATTTCGTATATTTTAATTTACTTATTCTTTCATTCATACACTGATTCAACAATGTTGAGTGAATACCTAAAAGGTGCCACAGTTGTGCTAGGTACTAAAGAGATAAGGGAAAGTAAAATCAAGGGTAGTCTCCATTCCGTCAGAGTTTTATGGGCTAGTAGACAAAGAGATGTTAATCACATACTTTTACAATCCATATTAAATTTGCAGCCATTCTGAAGGAGGAAGGGCATTTAACCTATGAACTAAGAGTCAGCTGTGTTTTCAGATGGGTAGAACTGGACTAGGCCAAGAGAGATAAGAAAACTCAAGGGAGAGGATCACTCATGTGAGAAAGTCCAGTGGTTGAAAGCAACATGGAAAGTATGAAGGATTTTTAAAAAAGGCTGAGAAGACCAAGGACGGGTAGCTAGAGGGAGATGTTTTACAATTAGGTGTGAGTAATTGTTAGAGGAAGGACCCTGTAGAGCCCTGAAGGCCTTGTGAGATAGTCATCTGTGCTGTTGGCTAAATATTTGCTGCACTCCTTTTGAGCATAGGCTAGGATGATACCTCCCTACCCTTTTGGAGTTAGGTGAGGCCTTTTGACCTCCTGTGATTTGAGGCATTCTAACAGGTGTGTAGTGGTATGACACTGTGGTTTCCATTTGTGTTTCTCTAATGAGTAATGATGTTGAACATTTTTCACGTTTTTATTTTCCATACATCTAATATATTTTTGGTCGGTTCTATTTAAATATTTTGTCTATTTTTTAATTGAGATTTTTGCTTTATACATTAAATTATGGAAACTATATATTATGGGTACAAGTCCTTTATAAGATATATGTTTTGCAAGCTTTCTTTCCTAATCTGTGGCATGTCTTTTCGTTTTCTAAACAGTGTTTTTTTGACAATCCAAAGTTATTAATTTCATTTTGTTTGCTTTTTTCAGTCAGCTCATTTATTTATTTATTTATTTGAGACAGAGTTTCACTCTTGTTGCCCAGGCTGGAGTGCAACGGTGCTATCTTAGCTCACTGCAACCTCCGCCTCCTGGGTTTGAGTGATTCTCCTTCCTCAGCCTCCCGAGTAGCTGGGATTACAGGTACCTGCCACCATGCCTGGCTAATTTTTGTACTTTTGGTAGAGACAGGGCTTCGCCATGTTGACCGGGCTGGTCTTGAACTCCTGACCTCATGTGATCTGCCCACCTCAGCCTCCGAAAGTGCTGGGATTACAGGCGTGAGCCATCGTGCCTGGCCAGTAAGCTCATTTAATAGTAGTAAAAATTTCATTCACATAACAAGAGATTGAATAGTTTGCTTTTTGATATCCTTATGCTTTTGAAAAATCTGTATGATTATCTATATGCAAAATATGTAATTTCAAACTATTTCATAAATTAACATACTATATTAGTATTAAACTGGATTTTATTAATATTCAGATTAATTGGGCCACATATCAATATGGAATATTATTCAACTATATTATACTAGTTTATTAGTAAAATAGAAGTATAAGCTCTCTTCATCTAACTTATAATGGGACGTTTATTCATGATTTTAGTTTGGACCTTTACATATCACACAACCATGGGTTTTTCTCTAAATCTAGGTTAGTATTGATCTTCCTGAAGTGATCTTAAACACACATCAAAATAATTAATTTTGATGAAGTCTAGTTTATCAAACTATTAGTAAATATCCCATTTATAATACAAATAAAACAATAAAATATCCAGGTATGATATTTAGTAAGAAATGTATAATATCTGTATGAGGAAATATTTAAATATCTTGAAAACACACGAAAATAGACCTGAACAAATAGATACTCCATATTAAATAATAGGTTATTTTTTGGATGCTAGGCCTGTTGATTCTGACATTTATACATTTATAGGAAAAGCAAGTAGGCAAGACCAGCCAGCAACATTTTGAATAGGTGCAATGATAATATTGATCCTCATTTTAAGTTAAAAATATACATTATCAGTATTTCTATTTAAAACGCTTTGGTATCAGGATAAGAAAAACTAAATCCATTCATGGAATAGAACAGAAGACTAAAAAAATGAACTTATGGATATATGGAAATTTGGTATATAATAAAGGTGACATTTCAAATGACTATGGAAGAAATAGAGCTTTTGATAAACAGTTTAAAAAATATTCGATGGCCATAACATTTTATTACTTACTTTGCACGCATACACAAATAAATTTTAAATAGATCTTAGATAAAAATATAAAAAGAACATACAGGTGTGTATTAGTCTGTTCTCACACTGATAATAAAGACATACCCAAGACTGGGTAATTTATAAAGGAAAGAGGTTTAATGGACTCACAGTTCCACATGGCTGGGGAGGCTTCACAATCATGTGGGAAGGCAAAACAGAAGCAAAGGCATGTCTTACATGGCAGCAGGCAAAAACCTTGTGCAGGGGAACTCCCATTTATAAAACCATCAGATTTGTGAGACTTATTCACTATAATGAGAACAGTATGGGGAAAACCCCCATGATTCACCTGATTCAGTCATCCCCACCTGGCCCCGTTCTTGCCACATGGGGATTATTACAGTTCAAGATGAGATTTGAGTGGGGACACACAGCTGATCCATATCAAGTGCAATATAAAAATGGAATTATTTTATAATCTCCAATTCTGGAAAGTTTTTTCTCACAGTGACTCAAAACCCAGAAGCAATAAAGGAAAAATATTAATACAAAAAGTAATGAGAAAAAACCGTCATGAGCATAGTCAAAACACAACAAATCAAAAAATAATTCTAAATTATATTAAAGAATATCTACTGAAATGTAAAATGTTCTTAAAAAATAGAGATGAAAAAACCTGAAAACGTGGCAGAAAAAAGAAACAGGAAAAAGATTTAAACATGGAGTTAATGGGGGTAGGGGGAGTGTGTGTGGGAAGTGGCTCTTAGATATATTAAAAAATAAATGCAGAAAACTACTTGGAAATACTGCTTTTCATTTATTAAATTAGCAAAACCCCTATTACCCACCTGTATTAGTCTGTTTTCATGCTGCTGCTAAAGACATACCAGAGACTGGGCAATTTACAAAAGAGAGAGGTTTAATTGGACTCACAGGTCCATGTTGCTGGGGAGGCCTCACAATCATGGCAGAAGGCAAGGAGGAACAAGTCACATCTTATGTGTTTGGTGGCAGGCAAAAAGAGAGAGCTTGTGCAGGAAAACTCCCATTTTTAAAGCCATCAGATCTCCTGAGACTCATTCACTATCATAACAGCACAAGAAAGATCCACCCCCATATTTCGAATATCTCCCACCTGAAACCTCCCACAACACATGGGAATTATGGGCGCTACAAGATAAAATTTGGGTGGGGACACAGAGCCAAACCATGTCACCACCCTCCAGCCCATTCTCCACTCCCCAGAAAATAAAATGTGTTGGCAAAACTTATGAGACGGGCATTGTCACACATTGCTGGATGAAATGAAAAACCGTACAAATGTTATGGAGGAAAATTTCATAACATAAAACAAAATTACACATGTACTTTGTTTTTTAATCAGAAATCTTATTCTTAGGAATCTTTCCTAAAGATATACCTCAATGCATATGAAGAACAAAGACACAAATTTATTCTCTGTCCAGAAGTAGGGAGTGTTTAAATGGATATTCTGATACTGCTGTAAAATAGAGTACCATGAGGACTTAAGACATAATGAAGATTACCTATATGTGCTTATTTGGAGTTCATCTTCAGTATGAATTATCAAAAGGAACAAATCAAGGCTTAGAAGAGTATTAATATAATGCTTTCATTCCTGTAAGCCACAGCTTCTCAACTTGGGGTGATTTTGACCCTCAAGACATATTTGGCAATGTCTGGAGATATTTCTAGTTTTTGTAACTGGGAAGGTCCTACTGGTATCCAGTGGGAAGAGGCCAGCGATACTCAGAACAACCCCTACAACAAAGAATTAGCAATGAAAACATCTAGCAATCAGATCTTGGTTTCCTCATTAAAAGGAATCATGGATCTTTATGGAAATGCCTGGTACTCGATCTAAGACAGGAAATATGTAAATTGAGTTTGGAGCATCTTCTTGTGCCAGAAAGCAACGATGCATCCAGAGTCTAGGACAGGAATATCAAGAGAAATGAGATGCCAGTTTGCAGAGGCTTTCATTGACCAATATGGGGAAATTTGAATGTTAAAAGTTGCATACAAAAAAAATACCTATAATTGATTGTAAAGATGAAAGAGAAAGAGTTTTCTCTGCTGCCTCTTATTAGGGCACTAATCCCATCATGACAGCTGTATCCTCATGATCTTAACCCTAATTATCTCCCAAAGGCCCCATTTCCAAATACTATCACACTGCTGGCTAGGAGTTCAACACATACATCTTTGCAGGAAACACAAAAAGTCAATATATAACAGTTGATAAAGGATTTTTGTTTTGTAGAAGAGTACCAGTTAACATAGTTGAAGAAAAAAGTATATTTAGAAAATCAACATTCAGCAAACTTTAAAGAAATAACTGATTTAGGCAAGAATCACCAATGGATGCTAAAATGATTAGGTGAAAGTTTTTGGGAAACAGAACATTTCCAAACTGCTAGGGCCCCACTTATTTATAAGTTGCAAAAGAAAATGATACCTTTAGGATCAAGAGATCTGGTGGTTTTCTCTTAACCAAATAATCAAACTTAGTATTGCTAATAATTGGCAATTTGATATGTGCATTCTGATGTGGTAACATGTGTTGTACATAGCATCACCTCTAGAGGTCTTTTTTTTTTTTTTGACAAGAATGTTTAATCTGAATTTTGCAAAGCCTTTAGACCTAAATTCAGTTTTAAAGAGATACAGATCATATAATAACAGGTTAGCAATATAATGAGTAAACAATCAGGTAACTCTAAAACGTGGAACTGTTTATATAACAACTGACCTATTTTGATAAGGAAAAAGAGATCGGTTTAGAAAGAAAAAAGTCATAATCACACTTTGGAGACAATTAGGGAAATTTGAATATCAATTAGATACACACATGTGGAAATGTAGATAAAGCAAATATGGCAAAATATTAAAATTATCTCGCTTTTAAGATGATTATTTTGATTTTTCCATATATTAGAAAATTTTATAATAAAAATAGAATAAATACCAGAAAGTTGATAGAATAATAAAGGGAATGAACTCCTGGTCAAGACAGAGTGGTATACACATGCATTATCTCCCTACCACCCAACTCCCAACACATAAGAATTGTGTGTGTGCGTAAGATACATGATGGTAAAATGTGTGTTCCAGTTAGAAGAGAAAACTCTAAATAGTAAGAGCAAAATCTAGTACCAAGAAGAAAGTGGAGGAAAATATAGGCAGAGTGGTTTAGGCCTTTTAAAACTATGTGTAAATCATGGCAGAGAACACAATCTGCATGTCAGAGTTAGGGGCTGGATTTAGTGCTAGTTAGTGAACTCCAGTTCAAATAAATTTTACAGCTGTCTTGGGTATGGTCAGAGAAGCACCTCTTGCCAGTGGCCTAGGAAGAAAGAAATGCAACTAAACACAGACAAACGACAGAAATGACAAAACAAAAACAGAGTAACAAAAAAGAAATACAAAAAGCATGCAGAACAGCACTACCAGTTGAGGAGGAAAGGGCAAAATACAAATATAAAACCTGTTGTGGGCTGTACAGACAAGAGGACTAAGATAGTGGTACTAAATAAAAGTTACTGAACACATTATGAAAGATTCAACATAGAGAACTCATATGGAAAGAAACTTTAAAAATGATGTCGTCCAAAAAAGTAGTTATTATCTTTGAAAACAAGAGAGAAATTTTCTTTAAAAAGGAATATATGAAAATGAAATGATTGCAGGCATCAGAAACCAATATCATATTTATTAAAATAAAATTTAGGAGAAATAGTTAACGGAATGGTACAACTGGAAAGAATTAGTGAACTAAATAGAACTGAATAAAAATTGTTAAAAATTTTTAAGAGGCAGGGAGGAAGGATGGAATGAAGTTTCAATATACATCTTATAAGAGAGAAAGAAAGTGGGAATGGAGCAGAGGTGTAATAATGGGAGAGAGAAAATAATTGGATTTGAGTAAATATGTGAGTGTTTAACAAAAAGTGCAAAATAAAGAGCAGGATATTTGTTCTTTCGTGTTTTGGTAACAACACCCCACAGAACTTTCTGGGCCTGGCTGATGCCTCTTTCCAGAAATAAATATATAAATTTGTGAGTCAATTATTCTAATTACTTTTGATTTATTCAAATATAGTTCTTTCCTTGGTTTTCATAATAAAGTCCTATTTTCTATATGAAATCTTATTTTTCATGATTCTTCTTCTCAATGGTTCACATTTTACTAATGTTTTAAATAACCAACTTTGGATTTTTTGATTACATTAGTTTTGTTTGTTTTTATTATATTAACTTATGCTGTTGATTTTATTTCTTTCTTATACTTTTAAGTTCTTGGGTATTTTTTTAATAGTTTCTGAGATTGAATGCTGTTTTTATTTGGTACAATTTAGCAACAAATAACCTTACATAAAATATCATACTTATTGTTGAAAATTTAGAAGAGAAAAACGTGTCTGCTATCACTCTATTATTTCACATTTAGAAGGGATCTCAACCAGTACAATAGGATAAGACAAAGAAATGGGATGTGTGAATATTGCAAAGAAGAGAAGCTTTTCATTTAATTTCTTTCATTTTTTTGCTTTCTCTTTTTGTCTCAATTTTCATATACAGCATACTTGTCTACATATATACCCACATGCTGAATCAATAAGCTTAATAAAATAGATGATAAAAACAAATAGCCAGGCATGGTGGCTCATGCCTGTAGTCCCAGCACTTTGGGAAGCCAAAGCAGGTGGATCATAAGGTCAGGAGTTCGAGACCAGCCTGACCAACATGGTGAAACCCAGTCTCTACTAAAAGTACAAAAATTAGCTGGGTGTGGTGGTGTGGGCCTGTAATCCCAGCTATTCAGGAGTCTGAGGCAGGAGAATCCCTTGAACCCAGGAGGTGGAGGTTGCAGTGAGCCGAGATTGCACTGTTGCAATCCAGCCTGGGTGACAGAGCAAGACTCCATGTAAAAAAAAAAAAAAAAAAAAAAAAAAATAGCACTTTTCTTTAAGAGCAAAAGTCAAAACCATTCACAAAGCAATCAGTTTTTTAAAAATTTAAATAAGGTCATCTGGAACTTCAAGAGAAAATGCAACTGTATAAAAATAGATGTTTAGTTGGGTAAACAGAGAAGCAGTCCATGTTCTTAGATGGCATGACAATATTATAAAGGTATAAATATTCAATTATTTTACAAATTCAATTCAATACCAATAAAATCTCATTTGATATTTTGAGAAACTTAATTTTAGATTTTATATGGCAGAACTAAAACTCAGAAATACATGAGTAAACATTTGATAGGAAGCATAAAGCATAAAAATAGGGTTATATGTTCTCTCTGGTAATTTGATATATTACACTTCTCTGGAATTGAAAATAATGACAATGATGCAAGAATAAATGAACAGTCTAATGCAAGAGAAAAGAGCTCAGAGGCAGACCCATGTATACATAGGATCTTATTTTATTAAATTTTTACAATATATAGTACATGTATGTAGAAGTATATATAGACAGAGCTCACTTTTTTGCATTAGCTTCACTGTCTTATCATTTAAAAATGTCATTGTTCCCCTTTGTGTTAAGGAAATTGTCATTGAACACAGAATTACAGTTAGGCAGTTATTTTCTTCCTGCACTTCAACAATGTAATTCAGTCATTATTGTTTATGGCTTGAAGTTAGCTGTAAGTTTTCACTGCTCCTTTTCAGGTACTCTGGGTGTTTTCAAAACTCTTTCTGTTTTTGGGTTTCAGCAATTTTCCTATGATGGGTCAAGTGTTATTTCCTTTATTATTCTTCTTGGGGTTTGTAGTACCTCTTGAGTTTGTGGCATTGTATATTAATGAGTTTTGAGAAACTTCTCAGATGATAGCTTTTCATTGTTGCTTATACTCCATTCTTTTTTTTCTTCCTTAATATAGTAATCACCCATTTATTAAATTATTTCATTTATATATATAAAAAGATATAAAATGTAAGTGCATATGTGTATATATATGTACCTGCATAAACAATCACATATTAGATTTAATTTTATTTTTATTAATATATGTACATATTTCCAGGATACATGTGATAATTTAATACATTCACATAATTTATAAAGATCAAATCAGTGTAATTGAGATATCTATCACCTTAAATATTTTTCTTTAATGCTAAAAATATTCAAATTATTGTCTTCTAGCTATTTTAAAATATACAATAGAGTATTGTAAACTATAGTCCCTCTACTAATTTATAAACACTAAGTCTTATGTCTTCTGTCACACTGTATTAGTCCATTCTCACACTGCTAAAAATTACCTGAGACTGGGTAATTTATAAAGAAAAGAAGGTTAATTGGCTCAGAGTTCCACGGGCTGTACAGCAAGCATAGCTGGGGAGGCCTCAGCAAACTTACAATTATGGCAGAAGGTGAAGGGGAAGCCAGCACGTCCTATATAGCTGGAGCCAGAGGAAGGGAGACAGAAAAGGGGAAGATGCTACACACTTTCAAGGAACCAGGTCTCATGAGAACTCCATGATGACACAGCACTTGGGGGATGTGTTTCTAAACTGTAAGAAACCACCCTATGATCCAATCACCTCCCACCAGGCCCCACCTCCAACACCTGGGATCACAATTCAATATGAGATTTGGGTGGGGCACAGAGCCAAACCATATCACAAACTGTATGTTTGTACCCATTAGTCATCCTTTTCATCTCTTCCATCCCCATCCTTCCTGGGCCCTAGTAACCACCAATCTACTCTTTATCTTCACGAGATCCACCTTTTTAGCTCCCACATATACGTGAGATTATGTGATATTTATCTTTCTGGCTGGGCTTGTCTTATTTTACTTAGCATAATATCCTCCAGTTCCAACAATATTACTGCAAATGACAGGACTTTATTTTTTAAAAGCTAATACTCCATTGTCTGTGTGTGTGTGTGTGTGTGTGTATCTTATCACATTTTCTTAACCCATTCATTCATTGATGGGCACTTAGGTTAATTACACAGTTTTGTTATTAAGTTGATTACACATTTTTGCTATTGTGACTAGTGCTGCAATAAACATGGGCATGCAGATACCTCTTCAATATGTTGACTTCCTTTTTGTCTATATACCTAGGAGTAGAATTGCTGAATCATATGGCAGTTCAATTTTTAGTTTCTTGAGAAACCTCCATACAGCTTTTGATAGTGACTGCACTATTTTATATTTCCACCAACTGTGTACAAGGTTTCCATTTTCTCTACACACTCACCGGCATTTGTTATTTCCTGTATTTTTGATAAAAGTCATTTTAACTGGGGTGAGATGACATCCCTTTGTGGTTTTGATTTGCATTTCTCTGATGATAAGTTATGTTGCGCATTTTTAACTTATCTGTTAGCCATTTAAATGTCTTCAGAAATATGTATTCAGATCTATTACGCAGGTTTAAAAGCAGACTTTTTTTCTTAGTTGATTGAGCTCCTTACATATTCTGGTTATTAATTCCTTGTCAGATGAATAGTTTGCAAATATTTTCTCCCTTCCTGTGGGTTTTCTCTTCACTTTGTTGATTGTTTCCTTGGTTGTGCAGAAGCTTTTTAGGTTAATACAATCCCATTTGTCTATTTTTGCCTTGGTTGCCTGTGTTTTTGAGGTCTTATACACAAAAATCTTTGCCCAGATCAAAGTTGTGGAGTATTTCTGCAATGCTTTCTTCTAGTAGTTTCGTAGTTTCAGCTCTTAGGTTTAAGTCTTTAATTCATTTTGATTTAATTTGTACATATGTTCAAAGATAGGGATTTAGTTTCTTCCTTCTTCATATCCAGCTTTCCCACCATCATCTATTGAAGAAACTGTTCTTTCTTCATTGTATGTTCTTGAAAATTTCATTAAAAATGAGTTGGCTATAGCTGCATGGATTTATACCTGGGTTCTCTATTCTGCTTCGTTGGCCTATGTGTCTGTTTTTATGCCATTTACCATGCTGAGTTGGTTACTAGAGCTTTGTAATTTATCTTGAAGTCAGGTAGTGTGATGCCTCCAGGTTTCTTCTTTTGTCTCGGGATTGCTTTGGCTATTTGAGGTCTTTTGTGGTTCTATATTATTTTTAAGATTGTTTTTTCTAATTCTGTAAAGAATATCATTGGTGGGTAATTTGATAGAGATTGCACTGAATCTGTGAATTGGTTTGTGTAGTATCTCCATTTTGACAATATTAATTCTTCCACTCATGAACATGAGTTATCTTTCCATGATTTTGATCTTCTCTTCAATTCCTCTCATCATTGTCTTATAGCTTTCCTTGTATAAATCTTCTTCTTCATTGGGTAGATTGAATCTTAGGTGTTTTATAGTCTTTGTAGCTATTGTAAATGGGGTTTGCTTTCTCAATTTCTTTCTCAGATTGTTTGCTGTTGGCACATATAAATGATGCTAATTTTTGCATTTTGTATCCTGCAACTTTATTGACTTTGTTTTTTGGTGGAGTTTTTAGGGTTTTCTAAGTATAAGAGCATATTGTCTGTGAACAAGGATAATTTGGCTTCTTCCTTTTCAATTTGAATGCCCTTTATTTCTTTATCTTACCTAATTTCTGTGGCCAAAACTTTCAGTATTATGTTGAATAAAAGTGGTGAAAGTGGGCATCCTTGACTTGTTCTAAATTTTTAGAGAAAAGGTTTTTAAGTTTTCCCCATTCAGTCCGATGTTTGCTATGAGTTTGTCATATTTGGGCTTTATTATTTTAAGGTTATGTTCCTTCTATGTCCAGTTTTAGTGTTTTTATCATACAGGAATATAGAATTTTATCAAATACTCTTTCAGCATCTATTGAAATGATCACATGGGCTTCGTTCTTGGTTCTGTTAATGTGTGTATCACATTGATTGTTTTACATGTGGTGAACCATATTTTCATTCCAAGTGGAAAGTATCCAGTGGGATATTCCCACTTGCTTATAGTGATTTGGTTTTTTCACTATGTTGCTGAATTTTGTTTGCTAGGATTTTATCGAGGACTTTTGCATCCATCTTTATTAGAGATATTGTCCATAGTTTTCTTTTTTTATTGTGTCTTTGTTTGGTTTTGGTATCAGGGAAATGCTGGCTTTGTAGAATGAGTTAAGAGGTATGGCCTTTTCTTTATTTTTCTGAAAAGTTTGAGTAGAATTAGTTATTAGTTTTTCTTTAGATGTCTGGTAGAATTCAGTGGTGAAGCTGTCAGGTCCTGGGCTTTCCTTTGATTGAAGAAATTTTACGTTGTTCTGGTTTTCTATTTGTTTGTGGTTCAGTCTTGGAAGATTGTGTTTTTCTGGGAATGTATTTGTTTCTTCTAGGTTTCCCAATTTGTTAGTATATAGTTACTCATAGTAGTCTGTAATCCTTTTTTGTATTTCTGAGGTTTCAGTTGTTATATCATAATTTTTTGTCTGATTTTCTGTATTTGGGTATTCTCTTTTCTTAGCCTAGCTAAAGGTTTGTCAATTTTATTTATCTTTTCAGAAAAACAAATGTTTATTTCTGCTGGCATGGTGGCTCATACCTGTAATGCCAGTACTTTGGGAGGCCAATGTGGGCAGATCACTTTACGTCAGGAGTTTGAGGCCAGCCTGATGAACATGGTGAAACCCCTTCTCTACTAAAACTACAAAATTTAGCTGGGTATGGTGACAGGTGCTTGTAATCCCAGCTACTTGGGAGGCTGAGGCAGGAGAATAGCTTGAACCTGGGAGTCAGAGGTTGCAGTGAGCTGAGATTGAACCACCGTCCTGCAGCCTGGGTGATAGAGTGAGACTCTGTCTCAAAAAAAAAAAATATTGCATTGATATACTGAATTTATTTTTGTCCTAATTCTCTTTATTTATGCTCTAATTCATTACTTATTTCCTTCTACTATTTTGGGTTTTGTTTGTTCTTGCTTTTCTAATTTCTTGAGGTACATAATTAGTTTTTGTATTTGAAGTCTATATATTTTTTGTTATAGATACCTATTGCTATAAATTTATCTTTTAGTACTGCTTTTGTGGTATCCCACAGAGTTTGGTATGTTGTATTTCCATTTTATTTGTTTTAAAAAATTTTGTCTCCCTCATAATTTCTTCATTGACCAATTGATCATTCAAGAACATGTTGTTTAATTTTTATGTATTGTGTATTTTACACGTTTTCTCTTGTTATTGATGTCTAGTTTTATTTCATTTTGTCAGAAATTATTTTTTGTGTAATTTCAAGATTTTTGAATTTGTTGAGACTTGTTTTATGGCCTAATGTATGGTTTATTCTGGAGAATGTTCCATGTGCTGATGAAAATAACAGGTATTCTCCTAAGGAATCATCAGTTAAGCCTATTTGGCTTCAGGTGTAGTTTAAGTTTGATGTTTCTTTGTTGATTTTTGTCTGGATGATATGTCCATCACTGAGAATGGGGTGTTGAAGTCCCCTACTATTTTTGTATTTTTGTATTTCAGTTTATCTCTCCCTTGACATCTATTAATGTTTGCTTTATATTTTCTAGAGCTCCAGTGTTATGTGTGTATATGTTTAGAGTTATATCCTCTTGCTAAATTGATCCCTTTATCATTGTTTGATGACTTTGCCTATTTTTACTGTTTTTGGTCTAAAGTCTGGTTTATCTGATGTAAGTATAGCTACTCCTGTTCACCTTTGGTTTCCATTTGCATGAAATATCTTTTTTCATCTCTACTTTCAGTCTGTCTAGGTCTTTATAGGTTTAGTGGGTTTCTTGAAGGCAGCATATATTTGGCTATTGTTCCTTTATTTGTTCAGCCATGCTATGCCTTTTAATTGGAAAATGGAGTCCATTTATATTTAGTGTTTTTATTGATAACTAAGGACTTGCTATTGCCATTTTGTTACTGGTGTTCTGATTGTTTTATAACTCCTCTTTCCTTTTCTTACTGTATTTTTTTGTGATTGAGTGATTTTATTTTGTAGTTGTATGTTCTAAATTGTTGCTTTTCATTTTTATTACAAAATATAAGTTATTATAATTATATGTTCTCATATTTTGGTTTCCATGAGGCTTACCAAAAACATCGTATAGATATAACAAGTTATCATAAGGAGATGACAATTTATCTTAGATCACAAAAAAGGAATAGAAACAAAGAAAAAAAAACTTAGTACTTTAATTCCATCACCCCCACATTTTGACTTTATGTTGTCTCAAGTTAAAATATAAATTAATAAAAATACTGCCTATCTTTCAATAGGTTGCTGGAGCTATTATTTTGGATAAAGTTGTCTATTGAGGTTTATATTAAAGTTACCAGTGGATTGGACACTAGAGTAATGTTATTAGAGTATTCTGGGTTTGTCTGTGTATTTAATTTTATCAGTGAATTTTATATCTTCAAATGTTTTCTTGTTGCATATCAGTGTTTTGTTTTCTTTCATTTTCAGATTGAAGAACTCCCTTTAGCATTTTTTGTAAGATCATTCTGGTGGCACTGAATTCTCTCAGCTTTTGTTTATCTGGGAAAGACTATCTCTCTTATTTAAAGGATAGCATTACTGGATGCAGTGTTGTTGCATGGCAATTTTTTTCTTTCAAGACTTTGAAATTATTGTCTCATTTCCTCCTGCCTTGTATGATTTCTATTGAGAAATCTGTTGCCAGAATAATTGGTATAAAATAATTATTAGATGCACTGGGGTGGTCTTATTTGGGTTGAATCTGTTTGGTGTTCTCTGACTTTCCTGTACCTAGGTTCTTATCACTTTTGGAAAGTTTTCTGTTATTATCTTTTTGAATAATAGCTTCCCATACCTTGCTCTCACTACTTCTTGAAGACTAATAATTCTTAAATTTTGTCTTTTGCAGTAATTTATGTAAAATATTTTTAGGCAATTTTTTGTAGGCAATTTTTGTTCTTTTTCATTTTTTTCTTCTCTGACTGTGTATTTTCAAATCCCTTGTCATTGAGCTCATTGATAACTTTCCTCTGTTTGAACCACTCTGCTGTTGAGTCTTTAATACATTTTCCAGTTCTGCACATGTATTTCTCAGTTGCAAGATTTTTGTTTGATTTTTAAATTATTTCAAAGTGTTTAAAAAATTTATCTGATAAATTTCAGAATTGCTTTTCTATGTTATGGAGATCACTGCATTTCCTTAAAACTGTTAGTTTGTATTCTTGGTCAGAGTATTCACATACTACCATCTCATTAGGGTCAGTCATTGGTTACTTATTTTGCCTGTTTGGGAAGGTCATGATTCTCTGCTGCTGTTTTTTGTAGATGTACATCAGTGCCTTTGCATTGAAAGATTTGTAATTTTTTCCAGGTTTCTCTGTCTGACTTGTTCTGATTATTATTAAATATGTTTCCTTAGAGAAACTTGGCAATTTACCTACTAATTGTCTTTTTTTTTTTTTTTTTTTTTTGCCCACTAGGTCATTGCCTCCTTTTTGTCAATCTATGGTATCTTAAACCTAGGTTTGCCTTGGTTCTAGTAAACTTTCAGAGTTCTGCCCATCCTAAATGGTTGAGGTCCCAAGGGGGAAATCCCAGAAGCATAGGAAGTTTGGAGAGATATTTTTGCCCAGAGGGCTTATGGACAAACCTCCTACAGTTGTGCTGCTGAATATGATTTAGTATTTCCTTTGGCTGGGTTTTAGAGCAGAATTTCCAGAGCTGAGGATGATAGTTAGCCTACCCCCTTGTCTCTGTCTGTCCTCAGGGATATATCTCCCTTCGGGCACTCTCAGTGCTTACTGGAGGTTGAGGCAAAGGCAGGTATCCGGCCAAGGAACCAAGATTGTGGTGAAGCTGGTTGTCTACCTTAATCTTAGTTTTTTCAAGGTTGAACCTGAGTCGGAGGAAATTTTCTGCACTCTTGGTGCTGCAGATTGCAGGGAGGTGCATCTCAGATATGGATGTCCAATTCTCCTACTGTCTTCTTAGGGTTTTTTTTCATTTCTCTGTGGCCCCAGGAAATGTCTCACTCTCATAGGGAAGTTCTGAGATATTGCTGTTAATAAATTCAGCAGTGTGTATTTGTTTTTGATTTTCTGTTGAGGGAGAGTGAAGTTAGCTTGCTTCTATGCTGCTATTTTGGAACTGGAAGTTCTCCCTTTTATTATATTAATTTTCCTCTCATATTCTCTTCTACATGTCTGTTATTGTGTCTCTTGAACTTTATTCTTCAGATATTCTTTTGATCCACTTTCCAGATTACCAGTTCTCTTGTGAGCTTGCACTGTGTTTTAAAAAACCCTTTCACGGAATTCTTCATTTTATTTATTATATTTTAGTATCTAGAATTGTAATTTTTTAATGAATAAATAAAACATGCAATATTTATTCAATGAAACACTATTTAGCATGTAAATAAAAGCTATATCTTTATAAATTATCACTGATATTTCTCAAAAATATGTCTAATGAAAGAGGACTGAATAAAATGTTTAGCATAATATCATTTATATACTATCTTAGAAGCATTAGGAAACAGTATTCTAAATCACACATGGATACAAGCATACAGACTGAATAGACTGAAATAGAGACTGAAAATATATACATTGAATCACTATGGTTTTGCAGTGGGTGGGAAGAGGATGCTGGGGGAGGTATGAAGGGGGGACCTCAACTGCGTGCTGTGTTTTAATGCCTCAGAAAGTAAAAAAGGCTTGAAAGAAATGTAATCTATATTAACAGTTGTTAATTCTATGTGGTGAATATACAAGTGCTTGTTATATATGTAGTTTTCTGCAATTATAAGATTTCAATATTTAAATTTATCCCATTGAAGAGTTTGGAAGGAGGTACACAAAATATTAATGATGCTGTCCTCAGGGTGGTAATGTTACGAGTATTTTTTCTTTTTTAAATTTTAGAATTATAATTTTCAATACTTTTTAAATATCTGCTGTAATTCTTTATCTTGCCTTGGATCCTCTTGAATATTTTAGCATATGTTTTACTTTTATTCCCTTTTCTCCTTATGACTTCATAGAAAGTTAACTGAGATTGTGCTTCAGCAAAATAAAAGATTAAACCAAGTGAAAAAGATAGTGATCCAGAAAGTGAGGGAATTAATACATGAGAGAGGCAATTGAAGTCCCAGGAAGGCAGTCATACCATATGCTTATAAGATAACAGGATAAATAGAATAGGTAAATTGTGGCTTGACAGAAAGTCCTTAGGGAGAAAACATTTAATTGGTAGAATTCTTATTGCCTTTGAGGAATTAGAATTTATTACTGATTAATTATTTTTAGGAAAAATGGTGTCAGTTACATAAAATAAAAGCAAATAAAAGATTGAGGCAAATAGATGAAACAAAATGTTAACAAGAAGAAATATGTAATCATAACGTGTTACTTGACTCAGCAGTGAAGGCAAATATTGGTTAACAAATTGTTAAAGGATTCTATTGGGAAGATAAGGAAAGAGGAGAAATACAAACACTTTTATAAGAGTAATAAACATGACTTATTTTCAGACAAGATATAATCAAATAATGTCTAACACTGACAAATCAAGAAGAAGAAGTTTAGGTGCCTTATTTAAATATATGAGTGTTAAATAATATAAAGGAAAAACTTAAAGAGTTGAAAAGTGTTGCCTCTGTGTAGCAGGACTAGCAGATAGCATGTATGAAGCATAGAGTGTTTCATTATATCTTTTAATATTAGCAATATTAATACAATATAATATAATAATTTTAAATTAATAATAATGTGCATTTATTACTTTTATAGAAATTAATATTAATTGAAAAGTTGTGACATTGCATCTTATTGTATGTATTGAGGAAAATTACTACAATTCCCTTAGTTTACTCATGTTAAACATCAATGTTACCATCTGATCTTTGACAAACCTGACAAAAACAAACAATGAGGAAAGATTCCCTATTTAATAATTGGTGCTGGGAAAACGAGCTAGCAATATGCAGAAAACAGAAACTGGACCCCTTCCTTACACCTTATACAAAAATTAACTCAAGATGGATTAAAGACTTACACGTAAAACCTAAAACCATAAAAACCCTAGAAGAAAACCTAGGCAATGCCATTCAGGACATAGGCATGGGCAACGATTTCATGACTAAAACATCAAAAGCAATGCAACAAAAACCAAAATTGACAAATGGGATCTAATTAAACTAAAGAGCTACTGCACAGCAAAGGAAACTATCATCAGAGTGAACAGGAAACCTACAGAACGAGAGAAAATTTTGCAATCTATCTATCTGACTAAGATCTAATATGCAGAATCTACAAGGACCTTAAACAAATTTACAATAAAAAAAATCCCATCAAAAAGTGGGCGAAGAATATTAGCAGACACTTTGCAAAAGAATACGTTTATGTGGCCAAGAAACACATGATAAAAGTTCATCATCACTGGTCATTAGAGAAATGCATATCTAAACCACAATGAGATACTATCTCACACCAGTTAGAATGGCAATCATTAAAAAGTCAGGAAACAATAGAAGCTGGCAAGGATGTGGAGAAATAGAAACACTTTTACACTGTTGGTGGGAGTGTAAATTAGTTCAGCCATTGTGGAAGACAGTGTGGTGATTCCTCAAGGATCCAGAACCAGAAATTCCATTTGACCCAGCAATCCCATTACTGGGTATATACCCAAAGGATTATAAATCATTCTATAAAGACACATGCACACGTATGTTTATTGCAGCACTGTTTACAATAGCAAAGACATGGAACCAACCCAAATGCCCATCAAATGATAGACTGGATAAAGAAAATGTGGCACATATGCACCATGGAATACTATCCAGCCATAAAAAAGGATGAGTTCACGTCCTTTGCAGGGACATGGATGAAGCTGGAAACCATCATCCTCAGCAAACTACCACAGGAACAGAAAACCAAACACTGCATGTTCTCACTCATAAGTGGGAGCTGAACAATGAGATCACATGGCAAGGGGAGGGAGAACTTTAGGACAAATACCTAGTGCATGCAGGGCTTAAAACCTGAATGAAGGGTTTATAGGTACAGCAAACCACCATGGCACATATATACCTATGTAACAAACCTGCACGTTCTGCACATGTATCCCAGAATTCAAAGTAAAATTAAATCAATGTTTACCAATGTTTATAATTATTTAATAATTATAGTTATGTATAATGTTTACTTAAATTATTTCTTAAATTTAATTATATTATATGTAGTACATATTATTACATAATAATGTTGTTAATATCTACCCTTAGATATTAATATATATAAAGTCCTCAGCAATACATCTAGTACTTAATCAAAATTTATTTTCCTACCCATATTAATTTTTGATGTAATGAATTCTAAGGAATCATGTTAAAAACTACTGATAATAAAAACTGATGGGTAGAGAATTTTTCATGGCATCTTGTCCTCTCCCCCTTCCCATAGTCACGACCTTTTCTCATTACAGTGAAAATTATCTCAAACGATTGGCTGTAACTCAATAGAAAAATCAATATTGCTAAAACAATACAATATTTATGGACATTACCAGACTAAGCACTCAACACATTATTTCTTATAAGGAAGCAATGGTTAGGAAAATAAATTTTAAAACAGACGATGTCTCATAGTAGAATTTCTTCACAACAATGAAAAATGAAATCAGATTAAATGTTCAAATTGCTCATCTGTTAGCTAAGCAGAAAAAATAATTTACTGATGTTGAGTTAATTAAATCATGTTTGATTTACAACATGCAAAGAAACGTATCCAGAAAAAATAACTTGTTTAAGGTATTAGCATTTTGGTGAAAACAGCTTCTCAAAGAGTTGATGTTTGGAGCAATATTAATAGTCAAATACCAAGACAAAAAGTTTGAGTGGTTGTCTTTGGTTTTTGGATAGTTCGAATAGCTGGCAAATGTTACTAGTAAAACTCAGTTATTTATTCGAGAAGTCAATGGCAAGTTTGAAGTGACTGGAGAATTGGACTCTATGAATAATCTGTATGAAACATTTACAAGCAAGACTATTTCTAAAGAATCTGAGAAAATAATAATTCAGTAAAACCTGAAGTGGAATCTGCTAAGATGTGTTACAACTGATAATGCCAAAAATACGTGTGAAACAAGAAAAGGCATAGATGGAAAAACTTAAAAAGCTTGTGAAAATATAAGGCATTTAATGCCTAAGGTTATTTGTTATATTGCTCATCAGCAGGCATTTTGCTGAAACTATTTTTGTCTGTCTTGGTTTATTAAACTTGTAGTCCTGATGATGAATTGCATTGACTTTGTGTGGGCTTAACCATCAGTAGTTTAATGGATTTCTGTTGGAAATAGCAGCTGACTATCCTGACTTGCCCTATCCTGTAGTGGGTCTACAACTTAACAGTGGTAACATTTTATTGCAATTGGTTGAGTTCAGGGCTGAGATTGAGATTTTTTCTGAATGAGAATCATCCTCAACCATTATTATCAAATACTGTATGGCTCTGGAGATTATTTTTTGCTTAAGACTCATAATGTTTTTAAATTTAAAAATTACAAATAAGACCAGCATTTATATGTGAAGTGTACACTATGGTAAAGTAATTTTGACAACTACTGTCGCTTGAATCACAAGTAATGCCAAGCTGATTTGTAAATTTCTTTTACTGTTAAAAGTTAAGATGAGAAGTGAGATCTTTAATTCCACCCGAATTTGCAGCAAATCTAATTTCCAAGTTCAAGCTACAGTTCTAGCATCTTCTTTCAGACCTCAATTCAAGTACAAATAAAAATTCCATACTTCAAAATCCATTTAATGGTACAGTTGAGGAGCTTCCACATAACCTTCAGTTAGAAGTGATTCATTTGTAATGTAATGACATGCTGAAAGCCAAATATCAAGAGAAAACTCTAATAGAATTCTGTAACTTTCTTCTAAATGATGACTATTTTAAATTAAAGTTACATGCTCATGGATTGATATCTGTATCTGGCAGTACCTTTCTGTGTCAAAAGACATTTGTAAAGTTAAAATATGTTAAATCTCATTACAGATCACATTAACAGATGAACATCTGTAATTGATTTTGGTTAGAAAGAATACTTTTAATTGCATTTGAGTACAATGTTATCTCCCTCAAAAAAAGAATTCTAGCCTGGGCAACATAGCAAGACAATAACAACAAAATTGCTGGGCATAGCAGTATGTGCCCGTAGTCCTAACCAAGGAGGGAGAAGTGCTTGAGCCCAGGAGTTCAAGGCTGTAGTGAGCCGTGAACATGCCACTGCCCTCCAGCCTGGGTGACAGAACAAGACCCTTAAAAAATTCTATTCTCATTAATAGACCAGGAATATAAAAAATGTACTAAATTAGTTTACATTTTGAATTTCTTAGAAGGTTACAAAACATTTTCTTGTCTTGTTATATAATGCCTACATAAAGTCCTCAATTTGCCTCTTGGTTCACAAAGCCCAGAAAGCCTAATGTTGTGCCCTTTGCAGATAAGTTGCTGATCCTCACTACAGTTGATTTTTTCAATACCTGATTTATACTGTACATGATTATCCTGATTCAGGTGGACTGAAGTGGGTCTTAAAGGAGGGAGTCTCCTCAAACACAAATTGAGGGTCTTTCTACAAGCAGAAAATCTTGTGTGTAAGTAAATTAAAATGGCCACTACTCCAATCATACCTAGGTTCACCTTATTTCCAGCGGTTCTGAGGGTAGTTATTTTACTTCCAAACAAGTTCTATCTGAAAACCAGACCAATTTCAGGACAGCCCCTAATATGGAGAAGTGGCAGCATAATAAAAGTAAATAAAGTAAATATAAAAGAACCCTTTGAAACTTCTAGCAAGAGGCAGTGATGATGGAGTGTGGAACTACTCTAGGTACATGTCAAAGTATTGCAGCAGACCCTGCCACGTCCCCTCTGGCATTACAACCCTAGTGCTCAACTTCCCTAATTTCCAAATCTCTGAGAGTTCTATGTGGCAGAGAGAGCCTGCACGTTCTAGGCCCTCGATGGTTGAAGTGTCAGAAAATTAATGTTTCTTGGATCAACCCTCAGCTAAATATCCCTCTGAAAGGATGACTCTGAGATACTTGTGACACACTGACTTCCAGCTTAGTCCTACTAGGAACTAAGATCCAGTGAATCAACATGACAACATGTCCTTCTCTGTCTTACTTCCCAAATCTTCTACTGGTGCCTACTACTGGGATCAGCCCTCAAAGAAACCACTTGCCTTTGAGCACTTGTTTTCAGGTCTATGACTATTGATATAGATTCCCGGCATTTAAATATTTTTTTTGCAAAATATCTGTCCTCTACCAAAGCATTAAAAATATTGATGCCATTTACATAATTTCCTTGTCTAGAAGTACACTTTTCATGTCTGCAATAAAAATTAAAACTGATATATACTTACATAATTCAAACACATAAATAGTATAAGAAGTTAAAAATATAAAAACTGAGAATCTACAGCTGCTATCTCCTCTTTCCACAATTAACTATTATTAATTCCCTTATGATCTCTTCTACGTAAAGGAGAGAGAAAGAGAATGAGAATATTGGTTTTTGTTGAAAAGCTACTAATAACATTAAATCAGTAAGTTTCTTTAAAACTTACTCTAAATAATGTCTGTCTGTAAATAATTAACTGTCTTGTAGTAAAGTGATCTGCAATTTATACAGATAGTTTAAGTGGTGGTGTGATGATGTTGTCCTGGTCCCTTTATATGCCATTGATTAACTCACCAGTAAAAATACACGTCAAGTCTCTGTTAATTGAGAATAGTGACTAGCACTGAAACTCCCACCCTCACTCCCAAGAGAAAATTTACATTCACAAAATGGCCAACATTTTTGCAAATGAGTCTGTTAAAACTCATGTATTTGCGTTTGTCAATCAGTGTTGTCGATGGCTTTGAGCCATTCTTACAGAAGTTTTCAACTCTGACATTAGTATGAAAAAAAATCGTCTTATGCTTTTACAGTTTTCTTTTTTGGTATTTAAATCTTTAATTTTGCCGATATTTTTTTGGAAGAAAGAGAGGCCTGATGTAGTTATTCTACAGCTGGATTCTGCAGGTTTTCAGGTACACCACAGATTAATGGGAAAAAATAGCACATAAACAGAGAAGCCCACACAATATTTTCAGAAGAAAGTTAGCTACCCAGGACAGGAGGAGACACAGTGCTGCTCACAGGCACATCCCTTGGCTTTCAGAGTCCTGAATGATGTCCAGGAGCTCTGAAACATTTGTTTCTCTCAACGGCAGGGCATGCTGTGTATGATCCCTCCAGAGAAATGCACACAACAACATACAACACACGCACAACATATACACACAACACACACACACACACACACACACACACACACACACATCCATCCCAACTAGGCCTTTTTATTTATTGAAATATATAGAAACATCCAGTTATGCTGTAGAAGCTCTCTGTCAGCAGACCCATATTATCACCTGGGAGAGAACAGTGAGGTCCACATCCAGGTGCTGTTGAACAAACATCTCAGCTTCTCATATCTTATTATTCTGGAAATCTATTTCTTCCTAGCTACCCATTTGTCTCAACACAATATATTGACTGCAGCTTTCTCCTCAATTATTTGAAACACCTCCTCCTGTATCAAAGACAAAATTCCCATGGGCATTTAAATCAATTCTGGACTCTATTCTGTTTCATTTATTTTCCTGTCTAGTCCTGTATTGGTATCCACCTACTTGTGCTAAGGTTGTTATTATATTTTCTCTCTGATGGGCTAGTTTTTTTCCCCCTAATACTTTTGTTTTAGGTATCTTAGGTGTCTTCTTGTTGTGGATGCATAATTTTTTTCTACATAGATTTGTTTGCTATGTTCTCTGTCAAGGCTGATTCATTAGTAGAGAAAACATGAGAAAAATCAAAGTAAGAGAATGATACAGTGCTTGATTTACACAATTTACAATCTTAATAATGAATCTATCAGTACTACAAATCTGTTATATGCCCACTGAACACAGGAAGACAAATATTATCTGTAGATATATAAAGTAGAGCCTTGGACAACACGAGAGTTAGGAGCACTGGCTACCCTGCCCCCATGCAGTTAAAAAATCCAGAAATAATTTTGACTCACCAAAAGCTTAACTACTGATAGCCTACTGTTGACCAGAATCCTTACTGATAACATATTCAATTACCACATATGTTGTGTGTTATATTGATTGTATACTGAAGTATTCATATGATCAAGTAAGCTAGAGAAAAGAAAATGTTATTTAAAAAATCATAAGGAATAGAAAATAGATTTACTCTTAAGTGGAAGTGGATCAACATAAAGGTCTTTATCCTTCTCATCTTCATTTTGAGTAGATTGAGGAGGAAGAGGAAAAGGAGGGGTTGAACTTGCGGTCTCAGGGGTAGCAGAGATGGAAGAAAATCTGCAAGAAAATTTGTGGACCCATGCAATTTAACACGTTGTTTAAGAGTCACCTGTATACATGTCTGAGACACACACACATACACACACATATATACATATACTTATATGTACATATACATACATATACATATATACATATACATATGTATATATATGTATGTGTAAAAGCTTACTAATTGTTTTTAGTAGTTATTGAGAGACCAGTAGGAATTTTGGCAAAAACTCAGGAAATACAATGTAAAAATCAGAAAACCTTTCACAGGGAAGTAACCAGAGGTGTAATTAAAAAAACAGCAAGTGTATTGTTTCTTAGAACTCCAGCTGCCCTAAAAGTGAAGGCCTCACTCAGGTTTCAAATCTAGCTGGGTTTAGGTGGGCAAGTTAGGGTAGAAACAGAAGAACTGAACTACTCTGTACAATTATGAATAAAGTTATGGGGACCTGGAAGAAAGGGACCAACAAGGTGGGCCACTACCTGGGCAGAGAGCAGAGATTTGAGATGCCTCAGAGACAGAGAAGCCCAAAAGATACTTCATAGACAAATATTACTAAATTTAAATTATCACATTGTTTGCCCATGAGATGTGCTATCACCAATTTCCCACTCTGTCCCCCTTATAGTAGCTTTATCAGGCTGCATTGCTCACTCTTGTTTTTTGTGAAAGTGGATTCCTTTGCAGAGACTTGAAAAGGGAAGCTGAGTTCTATGCCTGGGATAATACAATGCAAGACCAGATTATGTAGGAAAGCTGAATTTGAGGACACAGGAAATCCTGAAAAGCCTAAAGATCTGAGAGTTAGCAAAAATCCATGGGGCAACTTCAAACTTGGAGGGCTGCAGAATTAGTGACATCAGAGCTGAGAATAACAAAAGGTAAAGCTGGCTGATTTGTATTTGCATAATATAAAATTGCACTAAACTATATATATGACATGCTGTACATTTGGAGTTGGAAAGTAGCAAAGCCCAGAGAAGGAGAGAGGGATTTAGCCACCTAGTCTGTGCTGTGGGTTCTGGATGGTGGGGGCAGGGATGGGAGGTTCAACTTCACTTTGTGGCCCTTCTCCCATCCTTGAGAGCCATTGGTGACTGTTCCATGGCTCTCTGATGCAAGCCTGAATCTCTAGGCCAAGATACACAGGCTCAGGGCCCAGTGCTCAGGGCCCAGTGCTCAGTGCTGCTCAAAGCAGCCACACTGTATTAGTCTGCGCTTGCACTGCTATAAAGATACTCCCTGAGACTGGGTAATTTATAAAGAAAAGAGGTTTAATTGATTCACAGTTCCACATGACTGGGGAGGCCTCAGGAAACTTATAATCATGGTGGAAGGTGATAGGGAAGCAAGGCATGTGTTCATAAGGCAGCAGGAGAGAGAGAAAGCACAGGGCAACTGCCACTTTTAAACCATCATCTCTTGAGAGAACTCCTTCACTGTCATGAGAACAGCATGGGGGAAACTGCCCCCATGATCCAATCACCTCCTTTTATTTACATGGGGAGATTACAGGTCCCTCCCTCAACATCTGGGGATTACAATTTGAAATGAGGTCTGGGTGGAGACACAGAGCTAAACCATGTCATTCCACCACTGGCCCTTCCCAAATCTCATGTTCTTTTCACATTTCTAAATCAATCATGCCTTCCCGACACTCCTCCAAAGTCTGAACTCATTCCAGCATTAACCAGAAAGTACAAGTCCAAAGTTTTATCTGAGACAAGGCTGGTCCCTTCCGTCTATGAGCCTGTAAAATAAAAAACAAGTTAGTTACTTCCAAGATACGATGGGGGTCCAGGCATTGGATAAATGTTCCAGTTTCAGATGGGAGAAATTGGCCAAAACAAAGGGGCCACAGGCTCCATGCAAGTCTGAAATCTAGTCAGGCAGTCATTAAATCTTACAGCTCCCAAATCTCCTTTGACTCCATGTCTCACATCCAGGGCATGCTGATGCAAGGGGTGGGCTCTTGGGGAGCTGGGCCTCTGAGGCTCTGCAGGGTACAGCCCCTGTGACTGCTTTCATGGGCTGGCATTGAGTGCCTGCAGCTTTTCTAAGCACACGGTGCAAGCTGTTGCTGGATCTACTGTTCTGGGGTCTGGAGGATGGTAGCCCTAGGCAGTGCCCCATTGGAGACTCTGTGTGGCGGCTCCAACACCAAATTTCCCCTCTCCATTGCCCTGGTAGATGTTCTCCATGAGGGCTTCACCCTGACAGCAAACTTCTGCCTGGATATCTAGGTGTTTCTATACAGCCTCTGAAATCTAGGCAAAGGTCCCTAAACCTCAACTTTTGTCTTCTGCGCACACATAGACCCAACACCACATGGAAGATGCCAAGGTGTGGGGTGTGCACCCTCTGAAGCCACAGCCTGAGCTGTACATTGGCCTCTTTTAGCTGGAGCTGGAGCAGCTGGGATGCAATGCACCAAGGTCTGAGGCTGTACAGAGCAGCAGGGCCCTGGGGCCAGTCCATGAAACCATTTTTCCTTCCTAGGCCTCCAGGCCTGTGATGGGATGGGCTGCCATGAAGATCTCTGACATGCCCTGGAGACATTTTTCCCATTGTCTTGGGGATTAACATTTGGCTCCTCATTACTTATGCAAATTTCTGTAGTTGGCTTGAATTCCTCCTCAGAAAATAGGTTTTTCTTTTCCACCACATGGTCAAGTTGCAAATTTCCCAAACCTTTATGACCTGCTTCCCTTTTCAGGGAAGTTCCAATTTCAGACCATCTCTTTGTGAACACATATGACTGATCACTTTCAGAAAAAGCCAGGTCACCTCTTGAATACTTTGCTGCTTAGAAATGTCTTCAGTCAGATACCCTAAATCATCTCTCAAGTTTAAAGTTCCACAGATCTCTAGGGCAGAGGCAAAATGGCCCCAGTCTCTGCTAAAGCATAGTAAGAGTAACCTTTACTCCAGTTCCCAGTGAGTTACTCATGTCCATCTGAGACCACCTCAGCCTGGACTTCATTGTCAATATCACTATCAGCCTTTTGGTGTAAACCATTCAACAAGTCTCTAGGAAGTTTCAAACTTTCCCACATCTTTGTGTCTTCCTTTGAGCCCTCCAAACTGTTCCAACCTTTGCCTGTTACCTAGTTCCAAAGCAGCTTCCACATTTTCAGGTTATATTTACAGCAGTACCCCACTCTGCTGATACCAATTCTATTAGTCTGTTCTCATGCTGCTATAAAGATATTATTTGAGACTGGGTAATTTATAAAGAAAAGAGGTTTAGCTGACTCAGAGTTCTGCATGGCTGAGGTGGCCTCAGGAATCTTTTAGTCATGCCAGAAGGTGAAGGGGAAGAAAGGCATGTGTTCACAAGGTGTCAGAAGAGATAGAGTGCAGGGAAAAGTGTCACCTTTAAACCTTCAGATCTCATGAGAACTCACTATCATGAGAACAGCACGAGGGAATCCCTGCCCTCCATTGATCCAACTGCTTCCCTCCCTGGATGCTTGGGGATTGGAGGTCTCTCTCTTGACACGTGGGGATTGCAATTAGAGATGAGACTTGGGTGGGAACACAGAGCCAAACCATATTACAGGCCCTTCTGAAAATAGAGATGGATCTCTGTTTTCTGAGCAGCCATGTAGTTCCATGGATGAGCTCAAGTGCAACCTAATGGGTCATTTTATCTATCCTTTTCTTCCTGTGGATATGGGGCTCTTCCTTCTTTTTCTGCACTCCCTCTGGATAAATCCATTTGTGAAAAAATGCAGAAATAAATAAGGTGAGGGAATCCTAGATCCAATCCCCTAGTGAAGATGGGCTGGTGTTTTTCTTATTCCTTTTCCCACTTAACTCAGTCAATTGTATTACTGCAGCAGACATCTGAGGTGGACCCTGTTGGGAAAGATTAGAACATTTTCCTTCTAGAGAACAGGGTGAGGACAGAGGTCTTCTATCCAAAACTCATAAATCAATTTACCTGGGAGTGATAGAAGACTCCAGGGTAGAGGATAAAATCCCAAACCCTGTGATTCTCTGTCCCTGGAATGTTTATTGAGTGAGTATAAAATGTAAAATGTGTCTAGAGGAACAGAGTCAGACAATGATAACTCATTACTTCTCTTATCTGATGTTTCTGGGCCAATGCTGTGTCTTAGGAATGATTCTTAAGAGCCAGCCTGAGACTCTGAAAGCCTCTGATTAGATGTTCAAAACGGCTTTGGCCTCAGGGAACGGACTTCTGTCTGATGGAGCATATATGCTCCTAAGATCAGCAATTCTGTACCCGTCCTCTGCACTGATTTGAAAATTTTTGGAAGCTCCTAAGCAGAAAGCCCTTCTTTCTGAGACTTTTGAATAATACACAATAGCAAATATTTTTACCTTCTGTGAAAGAATAAGAAGAATGAAACATAGTCTCACATTCAAGCTAGAAAGTCATATTATTCATGAATAATGATGGTCTCCAGTTTGTGTAAAGAGATGAGAGTGATAACTGAATCCCAGACCCTCATTCTTTCAAGGTCAATGCAGTCAAGGGAAGAATGTCCTCACCTGACCCCATAACCTCTCAGGAAATACCTCATCAGACTTGGCTTACCCAGGGACCCTACTGGTCACTTGCTCCCATCATCCACTACTGATCTCTCTACTTCAATACAGCACAGACCATCATAATGCTGACTCAATCTGACTTGCTTCCCTTTCTGTTGTGTACAGTCTCAGAGAGCTCATATTCAGAGTGTTGTCCTCTTCTTTTCCAACATTCTTATGCCTGGGAATTTCATCCCTTGCCATTTCAGCCTCCTACTAGAGGTGCTTGTCTGGTGAGAGATTATTCTCTTCATCTTCCTGCATTGGGTTTTTCACAAAGGCTGTCTTTCCTTGTATTGCCCACTGGCCTTTCTTTTGAGATACTCTGCAATGAGGTTTGAAGGAGGCTAATGGCTTATTTATTATCTTACACTTACCATACAGATGCTCCTGGATATATGAGTCATAAAGAGAATGGATATTCAGATGCTGTTAGATAAATAAAAGCAGGAGAGATCATTTCCAAACAATTGAAGCAGGACTATGAACTGAATTCTAAACAAGCCTCAGAATTACTTGCTGGTGAGCAGGATGCCCTAGCTCCTTATACCTTCCTGAGCTTTGAAGGAAAACCAGAACAATTGTACAAGAAAACCATCAAGATGCAAGTCTACTGCTTGCAAAAGCAAATTAAGAGAAAACCTGAGGGCCGGTGGCATTGGGAGTTCTCAAACTCAATATAGAGAAGTGAATAGTCTGGAAGGTCCAGTACTCATTTCCTATACCACTAAGAAGGTTGGGAGGGGGGAAAGATCTAGGGGAATCATGTTTGATCATCTTGGAGAATCAAAGCTCCAATTAAAGGGAGAAACAGAAGGCCATGGCTGCACCTCTGAAGAACCCCTGACCCAGATATTTTGTCTTCTGAGGACTCTGAGCCCCAGGCCCAGAATGTGTAAAGAAGAGATATGTCCATTTCCAGCGGCACTACATCTACCTGGAGAACAGAGGGAGTGATCTGGTGTGGGAGGAGTACAGGAATTTTAAGGTTCAGGCTCCACAGTGGGGCCAGAACGTCAATTTAGACCCAAGTTTAGAAAAGAGTATGCAATCTCCAATCAGCGACTTCAATCCAAAAGAGAATGCAATGTTGGAAACTTCCCTTGCTAGAGAGATGATGAGCCACCCTGTCCTGGATGGGGACCAAGAGGGATGCTATTGACCAAGACACTGTGTCACTATTCCAGAAGGGATAGGCTCCTCAAAAAAGTTAACCCCAGTGAAGGATGAGTCATTGGTTACAGTGGATTTGTCCCAAGAGAAAAGAGAAAAGTCGGCAAGTTCCCTGGAAACAAACTGGATCAGTGTTAGTCTCCACAGTCTCCAACTGTGTCTGAGGCCTCCTCCCTCCACATCTTGCAGTGAGCCAGTGTGTTCCATCAAGCCCCACCTGGACAATGCCCAGGGTGCTAGGTCCCATAGGCTGCCATGAATACTGTCCTCTGCTCTGTATCATGGCATCTCTTTCCACTCAGCCGAAAGCCCTCCCCTATTCATTTAGAATGGTCTGTTTTACCTATTCCTCGATTTTTTCTTTAAAAATATATTTATATATATATTTTTTTCAAATAGGAGAATTAGTGTCTTTTTCTTTGGAGGATTTGGGGCTGAGGTTTAGGGAGTCCCAGTGGCTTGGGCTTGGATTAAAAAGGAAAAAACTTTAGCTCCTGTTGAATGCCTGCTTTGGCTTCTAAAAGAAGCTCTGCTTTGTGATGGGTATTCTTGGAAGCTTTATTTTTGCCAATAATTTTGGTTTGTTTGTTTCTGTCTCTATAAAATGTGCCATGGTGGCAGAAGTCTAGTTTTAAATCTTTTGCTGGACATTCTGTGTGGAACACAACTGAGTGTTTTCAAGTCTAGACCATTCCTCCTGGGGATGTTGGAGGGATCAGTAGCAGTGCCATGCCAAGCCATATTGGAAACTAATTTTGACAAGATATTTCAGTGAGATATGCTAGCTGCTTCTCACTCATATACCTTTCCTTACACAGTCCTGGAAACCGAAAGTCCAAAATCTTGTTGTCAGCAGGGCAGTTCTTCTGAAGTTCTCCAGGGGGAGATTCTTTCTTGCCTCTTATAGCTTTTGGTAGCATCAAAAGTTCCTTGGCTTATAGCTATACTACTCCAATCTCTGCCTCCATCTTCACATGGCCTTCTCTTATGTCATTAAGCATTTAAGTAGTAGACATCTGTATCTATTGGAATGGAACTGCTTGGGAGTCTCTAGGTAAGCAGACAGCTGAAGTCACCCTGGAGAGGCACAGCACCAACAGGGACTCCCATCACATTGATAGAAAGTTTCAGAATTGCCATTGTGTAATCACAAATCTTGAGCCATGGAAAACAGATAATTTACTGCCTATTTGCAAAGAAGTCAGCCTGGGCTAAAAATGTGGATAAAACTGATTCATTATTCACTGGAGTCTTTATTTCACATTCCAAGAATATACACATAGCCAAGATGTTTGTAGTAAAGCTGGCAAAATCACCTCTGCAATAAGTCATCTTCCTCTGGGGTTGCAGGGCTGGTCTACATGAATGAATTTAGTTTTTCCCCTTACATTCTAAAACTGCAGTTCCTACACCTTCTTTCAGTGAATGTTTTTTCTTTTCCTTCCTGCTAGCAACATCAACAGAGCAGTTTATCATTGATTACTTGAAAATGGATCAAATTAATAAGCCATAAAAGCTAACACTGGCATCTACTGTGTACTCCTCTTTTTCCCCTTATTACTTCCCAGAAGCAACCACTCTAGAGCCTGTACTGTGTTTAGGATATGAAGCAATGGATCTGGCAGTTGGTGGAAATATTTCCAAGGGAGGGGAGGCAATTGCCAGCACCCCAACAGCTTGCAAGGCAGGTGGCTGCCTGGCCTGATGTGCTCCCCAGGGATGCTGGCTGTCTGTCCAGCTCTTAATGTGTTTGATGCAATTCAGTCTCCACTAAGCAGTCACGGATCAAAGGGCTTTTGACAACAAATGAAATCAGAAGAGGACAGCAATTTGTCATCCTTCCCTCTAAGCTGACCCCATGATGCTGGCTTATTAATAGAAGAAACCACAAAGGTTTCTTATGGGGCAAGCCTGGGCTAGATGGTGGAGGGGTGCTTGTAAGCAACCCCCTGGCTGCTGCTTCTTGAACATAACCCATTGGCCTGCTGCAGCCTAAAATTTTGCCTTTAAGGGATCACTCTTTATCTCCCTAGACAAATAGTTCCTTATGAAAAAACAAACTCCCTTGGAGGGTTAGTACTACATTGTCCCTCACGTTTTATCTTGGGTTATAATGTCAGATTTTTTACAATATAGCTGGGCAGCGCAGAGGCAATCAATGGGAATGAAAATATGGAGTGTTGCCTTTCCCAGCCAAGGCAAGGATGGAGTGCCATAGGTTCTGAGGACAGCAGAAGACACTGAGGCATCTGGGTCCCTGGGAGTAACACAGAACAAGAGATGTGTCTTGACAAATCGAATCTGCATGCTGGAAGGGTAACAGGGAGAAAATAAAGGTGAGAGAAAGTGAAAGGATGCAAGAAAGAGAAAGAATGAGAACAAGAAAGGAAAATCCATTACTTCAAAGAGTGTGGTTGTATCTATCACTGTGCCAGCCACTCCCACATTTATTTTATTTCATTGAATCTTCACAACAGCTATGTCAGGGCTTTATTATCTTCCTGCTTTACAGATGAGGATCTTAGACTGAAAGGAGATTAGGGGCTTGCCCAAGCTGGGGCATGGGATAAGTAGGATAGGTTGGAAAGCCAAACAGAGGTGCTCCCACACTGAGGCACAAGAGGTCCTGTTTACAGGCTGTGCCATGTGGTGGTGGTGGGGGGCAGGTGGGTGTGGGGGGTAGGGGGTGGGGGAGTCTAGGAGCATAAAATCCTACCTAAAAAATGGACAGTGATTTGTCTTTCTAGATTACTATGTAAACATTACATACCTATAAATAGGTATGGGTAACACCTTAACTCAGATTATTTGATCAGGCTAGCTCACGTTAGCATAGAGGAACTTAACAATTCTAGAGCTGGGAAATAGAAGGAAAAGTAAGTTTTGATGGAAGAGGGGGGATGAAACAGTATGGAATAGGGGGTGTGGCAAAAAACAGACCTAAAGGGATGGCACAGAACTGGGAAGGCAACTGCTGCAAAGTGACTTGGTCTATATAGTGTCATTTCCTAGATACGTGTTTTTCAAGTTTTGAATTGTGGTTTAAAATATATGAAAATAAAATAGAATATAAAACAGTAAATTACATTTGTAAAGATAAATATCTCATGAAACCTTGCTTTCAGTTATGAGTAGTTGTATGAATATGCATACTGGATTATGATACTAGGTATACTTTTTGGTCAGATTTTAATGTGTATAGATTTTTGAGGGGAGTTTATTAAAACTTCATGACTGAGCCCCACCTTTGCCAACATAGGAGCTGTGAGATGAGTCCCAGAAATTTGCATTTTTTTTTGAAGTGGAGTCTCGCTCTGCTGCCAGGCTGGAGTGCAGTGGCATGATCTCAGCTTACTGCAGTCTCTGCCTCCTGGGTTCAAGCGATTTTCCTGCCTCAGCCTCCTGAGTAGCTGGGACTACAGGCACACACCACCATACCCAGCTAGTTTTTGTATTTTTAGTAGAGACGAGGTTTCACCACGTTGGCCAGGATGGTCTCCATCTCCTGACCTGGTGATCCACCCACCTCAGCCTCCCAAAGTGCTGGGATTACAGGCCTGAGCCACCACCCAGCCAAGGCCAGAAATTTGCATTTTTAATAAGCTCCTCAGGAGCCACACTTTAAGAAATATTGGTCTTGGGACATCCTTGGAGGAAGGAATCTGCTTGAGGATACACTGCAACGCATACCCAGAGTGGAAATAACTGAAAATATAACCATATGGCATTTAGTTTTGAAGAAATTACATGTTGACTACTAACTCAACATATTTCACAAAATATTCCAGGGACATGAGCTTGGTGAAAGATTTTTTAATCTTTGATAAAGGGCCAATTTGAAGGCCACCAGAAGGCTCTTTTCTAATATCCATCTACTCATTCATTAATCCATTCATCATTTATCCATCTAAGGGCTATTAATAGTTATGAATGTGGGCTCTGCAGTCATCCAGCCTGAGTCTAATCCAGCCTCTGTTATTTATAAACTGTAATTTTAAATTACTTCACCCTACTTTACCTCAGTTTTCTCATTTGCACATGGATATAGTACTAGTAGTTTCCTCCTAGGATGGTGAGATTAGGTGAAATTGTATTCCTTCATGCTCCACTGACATAAGGTGCTCCCATGGCTTCACACTCTCTGAAAACTTCAGAAGAGAGGGAGTGCTGGTCTCTATGCTCACCTAATCCCCAACTTCAGAAGATATGTCCAACATGCTGCTACTTTCATGAGAACAGAGGAAATAGGTCCCTCACACTTTCTAAAATGTGCCATCCTTTTGCAAAATCTACCCAATCAATTTGATTTCCTTAGAACTTTGAAGCTGATTAAGGTTTAGTACCCCTCTTCCCCTAAAATAATGTCCCTTGGGAGTTGGCCATTTGTAATTGAGCATCATTTTTTAAATCATAAGATCCCATCGTAGTGATCAATGTATCTTTTGCTAGTCATTGGATAGCTAGCTGATACAGGGGTTGAGAGGGCGAGGAAAAAAGGGTAATGATTAATGTTTTATATATTTACGTAAAATTCTAAGTATCTATAAGATAGGAAACAGAGAATATTTACCTGTCTATATCACTATAGCTTGACCGGAATGCCTGGCAAACAGTTGTAATGCAATAATTATTTACACAATGAAGGGATGCCCTGAACCCTTATAAGTGATGTTCCAAGAGAATGTGACTAGACTTTAAGAGGATCTCAGTCAACTATAGAAGCTTTGCCATCAGTAGTTGAAGCCAAGGATTCATACAAAAGAACAGATCCCATAGTTGATGTTACGGGAATAATGATAGATTAGAAGCAAGGAGAACTGTGACCACTGATTAATTAGGGAATCAAGGAAGAGATGCCAACATTTCTCATCCTCAGTTTTCTTTGTCAAATAAATGGTGACATATGATAATTCTAAGTTTCCCTTCAAATTTAAACATTTTATGATATACTCAGCTAAATAATGAAGATGCTGAACCTTGTATCTACTTAACCATTTTTTCACTTATTCACCAGCAATACTAGGGCTTCTGCTTTTTCTGAAAAAAAAAAAAAAAAAATCTGGGTAGAGATGATGAGTTTTAGGATTATAATTACAACGCTGGCATTAACCTACCATTTAGATGCATGAAACCTTTGTTCCAGAGTTAACAGTTGGGCTTTCTGATGCCTTCCTAGCTTAAAGGCAGTGAGTACTACTCTTCACTTGTCCGGGGAGTTAGAGGCCAGTGGAATTGTCTCAGAGGCACAGCTTTCACAAGATGAAAGGCTAGGTGTAGACTCCAGACTCTGTTCCATAATCTAGCCAAAATTGTTCTACTTTCTGTTGGCAGACCCTCATGCTTGGAGTAATCCCAGAGACAATGTAGTTGGAAATTAGAGAAGGGGTCTCAGCAACATTGACATTAACTCAAGACCTACTTGGTACAGCTTTTGTAGGGTGATGAGTCAGTTTCTCCTCCAACAGGCACTGTGGGTCTTTGGGAGCTATTTTTCTGGCACTTCTCCTTTGGGGCCAAGGGAAAATATGTCCACCTGACCCAGGCATTGAGTCTGGGGCATTCTCTTTCATACCACCTTTTCACAAGACTTTGTTATCAGCTCCTCCTGAATCTCCTCCATTGTGACTTGTGTTAATCAAACATTTACAGAACCCTATTATGTGCCAGGTATAGTGTACCATGGTGACAGCAGTAGAAGTAAAAATTTTAAAAGACAGACTCCATTTCAAGAAGTTGACAGCCAGAAATAGAGAAAAATGCAAAAACAAGTAATTAAATTACAATAGGAGAGATGCTGTAGTAAATCTAAACAGAGGGTTATACTGCTCTAGAGGGTAGATTTGCCAGAAAAGATGAAAATTGAATGCCAGGTTTTATTTGCATTGGAACTTTCCAGGAAGAGAATATGTGAAGGTCCATTCTGGGTTAGGTATAAGTGCAGAGCTGATCACCTGGGTCAGGTGGCCCAGCACACGGTGGCAGTGTCAGGACCTGAACTCGGGATCCAGTTCTAGTCTGTTAGTCTCGTTAGTAATACTAATGTCACATTATATTTCACAATCTACTACATGAATTAGTATAATTTTAAATGTACCATTTTAATAGGAAACTGTGATAATTGCTAATTGGAATAAGTATCAATAGCCACATTTTATTTTCATAGAATAAGGCTTGGAAAAATACATCAAATTAAAATTTCAGGTAACAATAAAATGTTACTGCTAAAAGAAGCTCTACAGATAGTCATTACTAACTCCTTGATTTTATAGACAAGAGCTCTAAATAGGTCAAGTGACTTGAAAAAAAAATTTAAAAAAAGAACCACATAAAATCCTCAAGGTCGTACTGTGAACCCAGTGTGTAGAATCCAGGTTTCCTGATCCTGAGGTTTGAGAGATTTTCACTAAACAACCTGTCTCTCTAGGCACAGGGCTAAACTGTTTCTATTCCTAGGCAGACACTCTTCAAGGATATATGACAGCAGGTGAACAAATTAAATGCTGTAAAGTGTCTTCACGTAGGTCCTTATTTGGAGGAAAGAAGAGGGCAGAGCAGAGGGGAGGAGGGAGAGCACAGAAAGGTAGCTCAGGCAGTCCCTCTACTGAGCTATGCCTGCTGATATCCCATCTTTTGAGGTCAGCTGTGCTCATCTCCTACTCCAATAGAAGAGCCAGACAGTAAACTACTTCATTTAAATTATGTTCTCATTCCACTGAGCATGGGACACAATTCTCTTGTATTTTCTGATGAGGCTGATAATGAAGTGATCAGTCTATAGGATTCCCAAGTGGCAGTGAACCTGCATTTGCATAATGATATTATAGCATCTGTTGAACCAACTAGTGGTAATCCATCCATATGCAAGAAATATAGGTCAGCAAAGACAGCAGCAATGAGAGAGGCAGGGCTATTTACTTATTGGAGTAAGGAAGGTCTTCCCATCCTTTAGCTCAGCAGGACAGAAATAAACGGAATGGAATAGATCAAGGGATTCTATTGGCTTTTGAGCAATAGAAGGAGATGCATCAATTTTGTCTCATGGTTTAAATTCCATTTAAAACGTACTTAACCCTGTCATTTCCATTAGCAGAGTATTCCTCCTACACTTCTCTGCCTAACTCAGAAGAAGTAGTGCTCTCTAATAGCAATGTGTGCAGAGAGATCAGGAGTCACTGTGCCCCATTTAGTGGGGGTTGGGCAGTAGGGGTTAAGGAAATTAAGTATCATGGTTCTCCCTTGTGTTACCTGACTGCTATCATCTTTCCTGTTTCAAAGATCTGTGAGATTTCCTGCCCAAACATGTCTTTCCATTTGGGGCCTTTTATTATTCTATTTATTATCTTTATATTCATTTTAGAACCTCGTGTGCTCTTCTATCATACCTTTCCTGTGCTCTTCTTCCCACTGTCTCTCTGAATCTTGCGTGTAAATAATAGATCTTGCTTCTCTTAATACAACAATTGTGTGTTTGCCAAAGGCAAATTCCTGGCCTTGTTTTTCTTCTGGAACTCACTTACCAAAGCCCCTATTCAGGCTGGACAAACATGGAAGGCCTTCTAAGACTCAACTGAATTGCATTAGATTTATAGTATCACCATTGAATTAACTTCAAGGAGGCTCAGAGACCTCAAGAGATCATGTAGATCATTTCAGAGCCAGGCAGTAGTACAACTACAACATCTAGGGGAAATGGCTGGATGGTTTATCCTTTATTTTATTTATTTATTTTTTTTTTGAGACAGAGTGTCACTCTGTCTTCCAGACTAGGGAGCAGTGGTATGATCTCGGCTCCCAGGTTCAAGTGATTCTCCTGCCTCAGCCTCCTAAGTAGCTGGAATTACAGGCGTGCACCACCACGCCCAGCTTATTTTTGTATTTTCAGTAGAGACAGGGTTTCACCATATTGGCCAGGCTGGTCTTGAACTCCTGACCTCAGGTGATCCACCCTCTTTGGTCCCCCAAAGTGCTGAGATTACAGGCGTGAGCTACCACGCCTGGCCATCCTTAAAATTTTTAAATGATGTATACATTATCTCAACTAAAACCTAACTCTTGTAATAGCTATTGTAACACATTTTATTTGGAAAGATGTTTTCTTTTTTATTTTATTTTATTACTATTATACTTTAAGTTTTAGGGTACATGTGCACAATGTGCAGATTTGTTACATATGTATACATGTGCCATGTTGGTGTGCTGCACCCATTAACTCGTCATTCAGCATTAGGTATATCTCCTAATGCTATCCCTCTCCTCTTTCCCCACCCCACAACAGTCCCTGGAGTGTGATGTTCCCCTTCCTGGGTCCATGTGTTCTCGTTGTTCAATTCCCACCTATGAGTGAGAACATGCGGTGTTCGGTTTTTTGTCCTTGGGATAGTTTACTGAGAATGATGATTTCCAGTTTCATCCATGTCCCTGCAAAGGACCTGAACTCATCATTTTTTATGGCTGCATAGTATTCCATGGTGTATATGTGCCACGTTTTCAATCAGAATGGCAAGACACTATAATTGTCCTCTAATGATTCAGTGGTTATTAACAAAAAGAAATTCACTTTATATCACTATGTGTATATAGATGAAGTGAGATAAAAATATATGTAAGAAAACATCTGTTTATTGGAATGTTCCTTGTGTTCGTATTTTATTAAAATGAATGTGTTAAATTACTCTGAAGGAAAATATGTATGCAGTCTACACGTATATAATGACCCCACACTTATTCATATACATACTCATACATCTTTTACACCGATTAGACTATGGCCATTTTTGTGTGTGATAACAGACATTTTGGGATAACTGGAAGGGAAAACTCCTTATTGCCTGGAAGTGAGTTCAATGTGATGATTTTATGGACAGACTGCAAGTGGCTATGTTGTTTAACACAGGGTTGATTTCAAAGTTAAAATTCTAAGCAAGTAAAAGAATCAGTCCTAATTCTTGGCTCAACATAGTAGGGCTATTCAGCCCTAGCTAGCTCAACTTGTGGCAAAGGAAGGAACATGAGGTTTGTCTAGTTCCTAGGAACTCTGGAAGCTGTATTATCCCAAATGAAAGAGTTGGACTCGGATGGAAGACAAAAGTTTATTTCTTTTTTGGTTAGACCTCAGTCTTCTTTGTTCTTGATCCCTGATCTCTGGGCTGCCTTCCCATCATCTCCAGGCTCTGCAGCTCTTGCCAGTCTGGATCTTGTCCACAAACTGGAGTCAGTAAAAAAAAATGCCTGAACCTAAGAAAATCCAAAGCCAAAATATTATAAATCACTGCCACTGAAGGAGAAAGAAATTATATTTTCCCTTTGTGAACAATAACTGAAGTTTTATGTTGCCTGCCTATCATATTATACTATGAGATCATGCCTTGGAGTTAGGCATTTTGGCATGTCCTGCAGCTATTGTTTCCATGGTTGTGGTCAAAGCAATTCTGTGGACCCTAATTCACCTTGCTGACCTAGCATCTGGGGTGACTACCTGATGATAGGGGGCATTTTGTGGGATACAATACAATTTTAAATGTTATGGTTTTGTTTGGAAAAAGAAACACACCACCCCTCTCCCCTTCCAAAACATCTTCAAGAAAAATACACATCAGATTATCATGCACACGACAGCTATGTAAAACTGGAATGACTATGCCCTTAGTCTGATTGTCTTGTTTTATAGAGCAAATGGGGAAAAAATGGGATTTGAATGCTAGCGAAACCATCTGTTTATTGATTGCCTAAAAGACTAAAAGCACTTGCCCCAGAATCTTGGATAGAAATGAAACTTGGAACTTCCTTGTTGTTATCTATTGTGTGTCAGAATTTTTGTGGCAACTGAAATGTCACAATTTTTCTTGGAACAACATTCTGGCATCATTTGGTTTATTTATTTTAACTGATGATTTTCATTTCTCATTTTGCATCTAACAACTTCTGACAATGTTTCTTGCAGATAAAAACTTCGTGGGAAATTATTTGGTGTATGTGACTTTTTCTTATACAATATGCTCAGTTTATTTGGGGGATAGTGGAATGTGAGAGAAGAGGATGGATGTTTGACTTGTTTTTACTAATGATTGCCTTGGTATTTTATAAGATTGATGGCTTGCTTTCTTCAAAGGCATCGCTGTCCTACTTTCTACAAAGGCAGTTGAAGTCTGACTCAGGACTTTAAGAAATCTCAGTGACCTCATGACTTACCCTGCCTCATTCTTGATCTTTTTGCTGTTATGTTGATGTGGGTGTCACACATTAACATTGAACAAGAATTTTGTTATTGTTGCTATAAGGTTAGCCCAAGCCAACTCCATAATTTGTTCCCTTTTGATGCAATATTGACCCTCTTTGGATACTTTCATTCTCTCTTTTTACTTTGATTTGATATTAGACAAAAAGTAGACACCATTTTTCAAAGTCAATTTTGGGACCCAAAAATAGACATTTTATATTTGGCACTAAAAGTCATGCTTGCTTTATTTTATTTATTATTTTTGTGGTTTTTGTTTGAGGGGAGTGGGTAGTAGGGGTGGGAGAAACCTGTTAAATTTAAACTATCATGGGTTTCAGAACAACATGTTATATTAATTATACCATTCAGATTAGTAGCTCGATCACATTAAACAAACTTCTGAACTAATTTGCATGTGTAGACACCGCTTTTTCTGTGGTATTTCTACTGTATGTCCCTTTCCTTTTATGAAAAATAAAATGTAATTACATAGTGTGATAGATAAATTCCTGTCAGAACTGTTCTTTAAAAACAAAGAATTATTCGAGACACTTATAAAAATGATTGATAAGTACAAAATAGAAGAGGATACCTGGGACCAATATTTAGGCATGAATAGTGGCTTTGGTAGGTATAGAAGAGAGGTCAGCAAATTCATTCATTAGCCTTATGAGTCAAAAGGCAAAATCAAGGCTATTATGTAGTTATTTATGTGACAACAGAATAACATTTTATACATTATTATTAAAATTTTAAAAATAATTATAATAATTCAGTACAATTTTTAAATAAAATATGTGTATTGTAGTGTGTTGAATAGTTAACACTTCCCCTTCCCCCAAAAAGGCATGTTCCATTCTTAATTATTCTAATTATCTGTTAATTGCTTTCTAAATAGTAGAAAGAACTAGTTTTCAGATGGTTTATAAAATTCACCAGTCCTTCCGGATAGTGTTTAACTGAACATTCCACACTCCTTCTTTTCTTTTAAAGAGATCTACTTGCTTTAGTTATTTATCAATCATTCCCACTAAAATGAAGTTTTCTGGCCAACTCCAAAACCTAAAACAGGTCATGATGACCACAAATTTGTAACTGGGGAGATAGTTTTTGGGAAACAGAGATGTAAAGAAGGCTAGGGGTTATTTCAGGGAAAGCCAGCATTTAATCTTAGAGTTGAATGCCAGGAAACCAAAAAGGATAGAAAAATAAAATATCTGGGCAGGGTGTTAGGGAGAATAATTTTTCAACTAAGAGCAATGCAGAAGTAGATTAGGAAGACTTGCTAGAATACAGCTTTGCTCCTGGAATAGTGAGAACAGTTACATTTGAATTCCTAGATTATTGCTCCTGGATTTGCTCTCTAATCAAGAGACTAAAAAAGAGCGGAAGAAATGTAGGAATGGGTGTTAGAGGACAGCAGAAAACAGACTTATAAACAAGGCGACACTACTGGCTTGCTGTGCAGTGGAGGAAGGAGTGGGTTAGCAGCCTTCCCTCAAGGCAGAGTGGAAAACAGGATCTACTACTCTCTGGTTAGAAATACTTATGTGTCCCAATTTTTAAATTTATTATTTTACTTATGGAATTTATATATAAGTCCTTTATTTAAGTTGACTGAAATAGTCACCAAGAATACATTAAAAAAAGGGTGACAGAGTATTTCAATAAGGGCATAAAATAATAACTTCAAGGACACGATTTTAATATGTTATTCATGTCTACTGTTTATTTCTTCAGATTCTCTAAATCAAACATCTGTACAAAGGTGTGGTACATTCCTATTCACTGTCTGACACCTTTTCTCTTCTCTATTTTCTTTCTTTTCTAAGATCAGTGGCAATAAATGCAAGAGAAAAAACTCTACATCAGGAGTGGTACCAGGGAAAAATTGTTTAACAACATCAGAATCACATCATGGCCATCATATCTGGAGACATTGTCAGTTATGATCTTTAGTGCTTCTCTGTCATTTATTAAATGCTTCCAAACTGTTTTTGATTAATGTAGAAATTAATTTAGATACTTTTTCATTTTTTTAGGAGCCAGAAATTCAGGAAAAGGTCCATTGACATTTCTAAGCCACTAACAACCCCCAGCACATTGTAAACAAAACTTCACATTGAGATCTTGCATTAAAAGATTTTAAATTAATTTTATCAAAAATTACACTTTTTATGGACCAATTAAATATCCTTATGTAATTACAAAGACTTTATTTGGACAACTACTTGCTAAATCATCAAATAAATTTTAATATGTGCATGCACAGGATTCAATAGCTTCATTTTCCAGATGAGGCAACCAAGGCCAACGAATTTCAATGATTTTTCCAGATGCAGTTTTAGCCACTTGAAAAGCAAAACTAGAACTCAGGGACACCTTTGCTGCCAGACTTGTGCTTTGTTGTACAGCTAGTGGAGGTAGAATTGGGATTTAGGTACAATTAGTGAGGTTTTAAATTCCATGCCCTTAGCCACCACCTTCCACTGCCACTCTCAATGGAGCCCACCTCTCTCAAATCTGATCTCTTTCACCCCACTACAGACTACTTTCTTTTTGATTGATTGGTTGATTTTCAGCTTGTCTTTATAAAAAATCTATCAACAAAGAAAACACAAATGTGAATTGTCAGTAGATGGCTAAATAAAATTTCTATCAAGAATAGACACAGCTACTTAAGGGAGTTAAGATATAGGACAAAAATCCCAAATTTGCAATACTTTCTTTTTTGAAATTATATTGCTTGATGGTCTAATGAGCCTTCATATCAGTACATGGAGATATTTCAAAAGTGGATGACACATGTCATTACAACAAATGAATCTGTCTCAGATACTAAACAAATTCACAGGCTTCAATAAATTGTAGTGTTTTTCATCTCTCACCTGTATTGTGCACACATCACTCCAGTATTCTGGAAGAGAGCTAATTAACATCTCAGAATAAGACTTTTGTTTTTAAGTTGAATAGTTTTTTTTTTCCTTTTACGAAGAATACAGATTAATTTTTCATTAAGTACATATGGAGATATCTTGCAATGATGCTTCGGAAAGCCCCATAGACATAGGATAATTTGCCTCCACTTCATTATCAAATGAAAATGAAATACTTGTTTGGGGACCAAGAAAGATAGACCAAGACAGTTGAATTATTCACATCTGAAGGTTTCCAGTTCAAATGTTTTGCAACCTCATTTGCAGGTGGGTTGCAGCAGGCTCCATCCACGTCTGTCTAATGAAACTCATGCTGAAAATCTCAGTTGGAAGTTCAGGGATTTAGAGCCATTCATCAAACCTCGTCATAATTATTTAATAAGCAACATTAAATGTTCAGTCAAGTCTTTAACTCATCAGTTCAGTTATCACAGTTTAGTGCATGCAAACATCATTTACAAGGTTTCCCGCTGAATGATAGAGGATACAAATAAACCCCATAAATTAAACCAACCCTCAAAATAACCTTCTCCTGACTGCCTGCCCCCTGCCTCACCTTGTCAATGCTTGAAATGCTTGAAAAGGATTTCTCAAATGGGCTCCCTCACTAGAAAGATGGGTAAATGAGTGTTTCTTTTAGCTGGTGTCAGTTTCTGTGTGTGTGCATATGCATGCTCTATTGGATCAGCGAAGGTTCACATTCTATCAAGGCTTCATGTGGCTTGCCCCTCTCAGTCCTAGCTGGTACAGGTATGTTCATCACTAATAAGTAAGCATTTTAAGCATTTAAGCATGCATTTAAGAAGTGAACACTTGGCTCTATTTATTTTTCCCATGATAATCAGGACATAATCTAAATGATAGAATTTTATGTAGAGGTAGCACATGAGAGAAAAGAAAGCAAGGAAATTGAGGAGGAGGAGGAGGAGAGGAAAAGGAAAAGTGAGAAGCAGTCTTTAACACAGACATTCTCAGCTGAGCTTGCAGGACACATCAGTGTGCTGTTACATGTCATGATTGTGCCACAGGAAATTTGCCAGTAATAAGAGGCTGCATGTTTTGTAATTTACTCCTAAAATATATTAGAATGGATTCAAGGTTATTACTGTTACAATGTCACTGACTCGTATGGATTCTGTTATGCTTTCTTAGGAGGGAGAGAAAGGTTTTGATCACATTAGTGAAGATATTTTTTATAAAACTGTCTCTTTATCTAGGCTGCAGCCCTGGGTATGCTGGCTGTACAGATATCTTATTCTGGTGTGCGTGTATATGTGTGTGATTGCATGCATGCACACACATGCTCACGCTAACACGTCTGTGCATGCGGATGAGATTTGTTGCCTTGGGAAACATATGAAAAGGAAATTAGGTGCTCAGAACTTAGGTTCCTCCAGTGGTTCCAGTCAAGTGACTGCAAAATTTCTGGACTGCCATTTAGGCTGTCGGGGATCAGCAAGCTCCATAGCTTTCTTAGGCAGTGGAATGAATGATGGTTGAGGAGCCCTGAGGTCTAGGTTTTCACTCCGATTTTGTCATTAACTAGATGTGTACCCATCTGTAAGTCTTGGTTTTTAAAATTACAGTGGGTATGCCAGATTTCTGTAAAAATTTTATTAAATGAGTTCTTAAATAGGATATCTTCATATATACTTAAAAAAAATAAGATGCCCTTCAAATCCTAAAGTTTCTAGTTTCTACCTCAAGCATGAATATACATGAATAGATATATATTTATATATACATTCTATATATTCTCTCTCTCTTTATATATATCTATATATATGCACACACTCATGCTTAAGGTAGAAACTAGAAACCTTAATATATATATATATATATATATATGAATTTATAAATTGAAGAAGTTCTCATGAGCAGGAATGATTAATACTTTAAAACTATACTTATTATGATTTGGGATATACTCAAACTTTTGGGAGGTGTTCCACCCAAATGATGCCAATTCAACAAATATTCATGATCTTTCCGTGGATGAACATAGCACACTGAAACGAAATATCAATATTTTGCACATAATAGTGGACTTGGTGGATATACTGTATTACAAAAGTGCTCTTGAAATTGCTGTTCAAATAATTTCAAGGCCTTAACGAAGCATATCATATTTCCTTTGCATTTCGTGCACCCACTCACGATGTCACTGGGATTCCTGTAGCTGATCCTCAGGAGAAACTCTCTCAATTTACAAGGTCTTCTAATTATGCTGTTCTTCTCCCTGAGCAATTCTCTCTTTCTGATTCCTCCCAGAACACACATCTGGTCACCTTGCAGTTATAGTTCAGCTCTCACATACATTGACTTTTCTGAAGAAGTCAAATGTACTTCCAGTTCTCAGTATTCTGCAATTACAACACCGTGTTCTCTCCTTCTTTGCACTTATCACAGTGGTAAACTTAGATTTATTTTACTGCAACTGTTGATTGTCTGCCCTACTAGTCTATTATAAATGCCCTAAAATCAGAGGGCAAATCTACTTTACTCACTGCTATTTTCCCAGAGCCTCTCTCGGTGCTTATGACTGTAGATCAGTGAATGTCTGTGGAAAGGATGGTTTGTTCCTGCTCCCCTACTGGCTAAACCAGGGTTATCCAGAGGTAGGAAACAGTATAGTGCTCAAGGAGTGATTCATCACTGAGCTCATTCAGTGCACATGCATCTATTATGTCCCTGTTCTAGGCCAGCCCATGGGATGTAGTCATTTAGTGAGAAATGAATCACTTTGGGGAAATTTAAATGAATAGGATTTAAATGACCAGAAAGAAAAATCAGAGGGCGTTCTAAGTCAAAGAGGAAGGAAAACATCAGAGAAATGGGAGAGTAAAACATAGTCAAGTGGTAATGCTTCAAGGGGAGTGATGTAAGGAAGACAGAAAATATATGTAAGAATCATATTGTGGGTTACCTACACAGTTACAAGATGATTAGTTGTAACCTTACGGGCATTTGGCAACAGTCGAAATTTTAGTCTTGGCCTAGTCCAGTTGCTTGGAGTTCTTTATAACTTTATTTGTGAAATCTTTCTATTCATAGCCTCACACAGTTCATATGTAATATTTAATCCTCAGATCTGCCCTTTGCCTTTTATAGAGGAGAAATCTGAAATATATAGATGCAAACTAACTTGACCTAGGTCCCCGTGTAGTAAATAGTAGAGCTAGACGTTGAGTCCAGGCAGTCTGTCTCCAGAACCCATACCCTTAACTTGGATGTTGAGTTGTTAGACGTCATTTTCATAGGAGGGCCTGAGGTCTCATCATTTCACTTTGTGCCGCAGTGCAGATTGTGGCTTCTGTGCATGACAGACTCATAACAAACTTTTGCATTTCTGAAGGAATTGTAAATTTCATTTAATAAATTTAATTTCAAAAAGACACAGCACAAGCTTGTGAAAAGTATTGTTTTTCCAATCAGGAGAAAAGAGGCAACATATACTACTTGCTTAGGAGCAATTAACATCATTCTAGCTCTGTTGCCGTCCCTAATTATCATGGAATCTGTTCTTTGGCCTGCAGTTTCCTTACCCATAAAATATCAGGTTCAGCTGGATTATCTCTAAGATCCTGTATCACACTACTTTTATGCTCCTCTTCAAATCCTCTTGGTCTCAATCAGTTCTGACTTTGGCCTCTGATACAGGGACTTACAGGCTTTGATCAGCTTCTTGCAGATGTACCTCCCTGGGGCCATGCTGTAGCCCTCTCTGTTTCTGCCCTGGAGCTGCGCTTATACTAGAATCTGCTTGCGTGACCCTGCCTGGAACTCAGCATGCACAACCTGGAAGTCCCCTTTCATCCTCTGGAAGATGATTCTGAATGCAATTCATGAGCCTACTCCAAAGCTCTTGCAGAATTGAGAGTGAGCGAGTGGTTCTGTGGTAGCCAGCTTAACAAATCTTTTATTGACTACCCTTCTTTCATGTTTGATTCCCTCTCTTCCTCATTCCTCATAAATTACTCTCACGCAAGGCTTTGTCTTACATTCTCAGTTGAAGATCACACAAGCTAAGAGTGGCGCCTTCCACAGTCAGGTTGTTGACTCTGTGATCTAGTAAAAGTGACTCTAAGAACATCTTGGTGGGGCTGAGTTGGCTGAATAAATTCCTCAGACCCTTTCCAGGCTTTCCAGTTTAACTTTCGGAAAGTTGCTAAGATAATTGTTGGATACTCCTTTAGGAAGTGTTGCATATTTACAAAAGTCAGGAAGAATAAAAACAGGCATTTAAAGGGTTATTCTAATCACCCATTAAGGACTACAATCTCACTTTTCTAAAATTAGTTGGAAAGAGATTTTGAACTAAAGAGCTCAAATTTCAAGGCATTGTAATCTTTATCGTGAGTTTTCCAAATACCTGAGAAATTATATGTTCATGTTATCTTTCTTAAAGATCATTTCCCAGTAAATGTATATGAATGTGAGTTTTCAGAAGGAAATATTAAAAATCTAGTGACTTTTGGTTAAGCTGGAAGTTTAGGTGGGAAACATGTGAGGAGGAGAGGGAAGGAAAGGAGATTAAGGAGTCAGTAGGAAGACAGAGGAGACATGATGCTGTGCAGGATTTTAGGATCCCTTGAGGCAAATCTTTTTAATGGAAGCTTCATTGACCCCAGTAAAGTATTATTATTTCCCAATTCCAGATAAAATCATCTTCATAAATAAGTCCTCAAATATATTCCACAGCAAAGCAGGAAAATGGAAAGAGCATTCGACTTGTGTGATATTGGGTAGTTCATGAATCTTTGTTTACTTATCCCTAAAATTAAGCTGTTGAATCGCTCAGTTCTTCTGACTCCAGTCTAAAAACTAGGTGCTAGAAAACAAACGTCTTTGAGGTTAGACCACTGCTGTCTCTGCTGCCGGTATTTTTTGAATAACACTGACCATTCTTTGTACTTGCATAGCCTTAAGTTACTGGATCAAACCTTGCAGCTCGTGAAGTTGTTGTGAAGATCATATGTAAAGCACATAGAATGATACCTAGTGTACCATGAACCTTTTTGAATTTTAGCATTAAACATCCATGGAAAAATTAAACATAAATGGCTACTGTCTAAGGTATTCTATTATAATGAATATGAAAAGTAGAGTAGAATTGTCTAGTTATCAAAATTATTGGCTCAATAAACAAAACCAATGCTGAATATTGTTTGAAGAAAATACAAAATGTCTTAGTTGTCACTACACTCAGGAAGACTTAAGTGTGATGTAGAGGGCAAAATGGCTATTTCATTGCAGGTTTTCCCTTAACTGCATAGTATTAATGATCAAGTACTCACAATGTTCTGGGCATTTCTATAGATACATTACATGAAATCCCACAACAACCTTACATGGTCACTTGCTGCTATCCTGTTCTTAGAGACAGTGAGCTGAGACACAGAGGTTAAGTGACATGCCCAAAGTAACCTAGCTACCAAGTCGGAGAGTTTGTGTTTGAACCTACACAGTCTGGCTTTGGGATAGGTGCACTTAACCAGTATTTTATACAGACTCTAAAGTTGGCCAAATGGAATTTATAAGCATACTCTAGAGAGAGAAATACATTACTACTCTATAATTAAAGTTCAAGTCACCTTTCCATCCCCATTTTCTATTACACTCCAGCCCTACTCCATGCTTCAAGAAGTAGAAATGTCTTCCAAAATCTTACATGTACCACTCTTTCTATCTCTTTTTAAAACATTGCCTCAAATATCCTTTGTACTTGTTTTCCTTAATCAAATTTTACCCATTCTTTAAGGCCTGTCATGTGGCCCAATTATTTCAAAAGACTTTCTTAAACTTTTTCAGCCCAAACTGACACACCTCTCCACTGAACAAACACCACATTTCCAGTTTTTATTGATAATATTTTTAAAATCACCCTATGCGTTTTAATTTCTAGTAGGTCAAATATCAACTGCCATAATCCATATAAACTAAAAGTTATCTGGCATTCACTTCTTTTGCTTTAAAGAATAAAGAATTCTTAGGACCAAAAAGTGAGAAAACCACTGTATGAATTGGTCTCGGGCATGATAGGTCCATTTCTTACTGTAATTGTTATGAAATTCCAAGCACGTATATTATTTGTCCCTGGCTGGGCATAGGTTTTTGTTCTAGCTCTAGAAAGTAACTTTTGTTGCCCTGAAGGACTTGATCAAAATTAGCTTCTTCCTTCCTTGGCTTTTCTTCTATTTTGTCTACTTTGTTTTCCCTTTTTTTCTCTAGTTCTTTTTTTTTCATTTTTAAAAAATCAAATTCATTAGTATTTGTTTTGTTTATCTCATTTTTTGTCTAATATTGTATTTTGAAACCACTGTAGTGATCAGTTCATTAGACAGACTTTGTATCTGGTTTTCTTCTGAGGCAATATGGACCTAGCTTCTTACCAGCTTTTCCCAATTTTAAGCTGTCCGTGGGATAACTTGCCTCTAGAGCCAACAGTAAGTCTAACATGCTGAATGGCCTTTCAGCCATCTCTGCTAAGGAGGAGACCCATATTAGCAACTACTGGCTCCTCAAGATCATTGGCAAGAATAACTTCACAAAGACGAAGTTGTCCCTGACTACAGGACCTAGGAAAATGAATTAATGTCCCTGGGTTACAAAAGGGAAGATATGCAGGACTCATTGATGGGCCACAAAAACAATGAGGTACTGTCTACCCATCCATTCTTGGGCTATATGAAAGTTGAGCTGGAGGACTATACCATCACCTTGAAGTCCCTGCCTCACCTACCAGCAGAATTTATGGTATGGCATGACCCCAGCAATAGCCACAGCTAGAAGGGGACACTGAAAGATACTTCAGCTTCATCTCCAGACACCCGTGTTTTGGGTCCACCAGAAAGAACTGGCATGAAGCTGAAAGCAGTGTGGAGATGACTGAAACTAATGTGGTGAGGAGCCAAAGTGGCAATAAAAAACAAGAATTAACCTGGGGAGGTCAAGCCATGCTTCCTGAATTTTACATGGGATATGAAGATCATGAGAACCAAGAAATCTAGTGAGATAGTGCAAGCTTCTGTGCCCTCTCTGGACATGCCACCCTCAATATTTTCCACACTTTCATGATTTTTATGTTCAGGAATTTTTTGTGTTCAGGGATTTCTATGGATACTTCATCATGTAGGCATGATCAATTATTAACTCAATCACTAGCATCTCTATTTTTTTCTGGAGGATGAGGCAGCTGAATGTTCTAAGCTTGTAATCATAGCTTGATCCTTTTGGTGACCAGTCCCATCCAGGTGCCCAATAACAGTCTCTTCATCAGAACAAAACACACCCCAAATCACCTAGGAAATTCCAAAGGATAAGACACTTTGTGTCAGAAACTGGGATCAAAGACAGTGTATCAGAAGAAAAGATGCACTTGGTACCCCATCACCCAGAAAATTACAAAGGTTTTAGGAGCTTGGGTGGCAGATACTGGGGCAGAGACCATATACATATTTCTTATTATACCACAATAACACATATTTACAGCCAAAAATTATTAAATATGGTTTAGAAGGGATATTTGAAAAGAGATACTACAAGTTGTTTTGAAGGAGCTGGGTTGTGGGGAACAAATATAAGAAATTGGGAATTACCCTTCTATACAAACGTTCCTATCAGTTTTGGAAAAACTCACAAGAATTTTGGTGCTGCTGACATGTTTTAATTATCATCAAAAGCTCCACAATATGATAATGAAGTCCTATAAACCAGACTGTTGGGAATTAGAAAAGTGATGTGATTATGATCACCCAAAGTAGCTTGGGGAGTCACTTAACTGTGACCAAGTTTTCTGACAGTATATAGCAAGAGTTAGGCCTTCACAGTGATATTTTTTTTTCTTGTTATAATAGAAGTATGGAGTAGTCACTCTAAAAAAGCTTAATTGAGGTAGGAGCCAGCCTGGGTTTCCAAAAGGTACTCCACGGTGAGTCAGATGCCCTGGAGTTCCCAGAGCTAAGATTTATGACAAGAGACAGCAGCCCAGAGGGATGGAGTGGATGGCAAGAAAAGTGGCTTTTAAAAGCAAGTTCCAGGTTCCCAAGTTCTCATTTCCAAGGTAGGCACTGAATTGATGATGTTAGAAACCCATAAGGGAGCTTCGCCAAGGATTCCTTTGCAGCCTAAGGGGCATCCCACAAAGCCAGCAGGTACCCATCACCCCCAATCTGCCTCCCCCACAGTCTTCCCTGCATTGATCATCTTGACATTACATAATGTTTTGCATTCTAAATGCATTTTATGAGCTTTATTCTCTTCCCACACTTAGATCAAAAAGTCATTGAGTTTAGAATCAAGCTTTATTCATCTTCTCTTCTGTGTACAAAGCCTTGTAAATTTATCTATAAATAGTTGACTTAATAAATATTAATAAATTGATGATGCTACTAAACCAAAAGTAAAATATTTTATAGTTATTTATTAAAGACTTGGACTGAGTCTTTGAAGAATGTAGTTTAAATACAAATAGGATGAAGGATGAGGTTGCAATTTTATCAAAGACAAAGAAGATGCACATAAAATGGAAGAGTTGAAGTAGGGGAATTGGGCATGTGATTCAATGAACTTGCTCACACCTGACACAAAAGGAATATAAAATAGGTATCGTTTATTCATATATTGTAAGTCCTACTACAATATTGGTATTTGTGGAAGGTGCACAGAGAATGTACATGTTCTATTAAGTGGCTTACATTTATAGATATCAGCTGAATACTTGAAGAACATCAGTGAGTCAGGAAATTTATAGATAAGGGTACACTAAAACAACTATAAAACATAGAGGTTTTATAGAGTTGAAGGAAAAGTATAATTTGAAGAGTATCTAGATACCTATTGCTGCAACATCTATTGCCCAAAACTTAGTAGCTTAAGACAATTCATGTTTCATGATTTTGTGGGTTGACTAGAATCAGCTAAAAGGCTATTGCTTGGTATCCATCATGCAATTGTGATAAAATGGTGGCTGAGCCTGGAGTTGTCTGAAGGTTTGACTCAGCTGTGCACCCAACATGGCTTACTCTGTTGATCCTTGCTGTCAGCTGGGAGCTCAACTGGTCTGCCAACTGGAGAATTTACATGTGGCCTTTTTTGGCAAATTCGCCTTCAGTATTTTGGCAAGCTTCCCAGTGGAGAGTCAAAGAATTTTTTCTAAGATATTTGGATGGAAACTCCAAGTCTTCTTATGACCTTCCAATGAAAGTCTCAAAACTTCACTTCTACCACATTCCATTGGTCAGTACAAGTCACTAAGGTCAGCATAAATTTAAATGGATGGAGATTGAACTCCATTTGATGTGAATAGGAGCAGACACATAGAGGGAAGAAATTGATGATGGTCATCTTTTACTATCTGCCACAGAGAACTAAAAAAATTATTGAATAACATTATTATTATTATTATTATTTTTGAGATGGAGTCTCGCTCTGTCACCCAGGCTGGAGTGCAGTGGCGTGATCTCGGCTCGCTGCAAGCTCCGCCTCCCGGGTTCACACCATTCTCCTGCCTCAGCCTCTCCGAGTAGCTGGGACTACAGGCGCCCGCCACCACGCCCAGCTAATTTTTTGTATTTTTAGTAGAGACGGGGTTTCACCGTGATCTCGATCTCCTGACATCGTGATCCGCCTGCCTCGGCCTCCCAAAGTGCTGGGATTACAAGCGTGAGCCACCATGCCCGGCCTGAATAACTTATTTTTTAATGTATTGATTTAAGAGGTATTTCTTGACCACCTGTAGTGTTCCAGATTTTAGGAATTGTAATAGAAATATTACAGTGGAAAAAATAAAGGTTTTGACTCTGTGAAGATTGTATCCAAGTACAGAAAATAATTAGAAGCAAATAATCCATGGTCAGAGAATGATGAATACTATGAAAACAAATAAGATAGGGTAAAGAATAGAGAATAATGGGGATAGCAACTTAGAGGGAGTTGTCAAAAAGACCTCTCTTAGAAAGTAAAATAAGAATAGATTCTTGATTGAAGTAAGGGAGTGGGCTGTGTTATTATCTGGGGTAGGGCAATATAGGCAGAGAGGTAGGGTTATGCTTGGCAGAGCATCAGGGCAGCCAGCATGGTTAGAATGATATGAGAGAGGAGAAAGAAGTTAAAAGTGAATTTGGAGAATTTGGCAGGAACCAGATAATTTAGCATCTTGTAATCCATGAAGAAAAATATATTTTGATTTTGATTTTATTCTGTGCAGAGAAGCCATTGAAGAACAGGGAGACCTATGGTCTGACTTATACTTTATATGATTCAATATAGCTGTTGTGTACCGACTAGACTATGAGGCTGAAAGGGGTGGGTGGGCATCAGGGCAAAAATGGAAGCCAAGAGAACAATTAGGAGGTTTGCAGTGGTTCAGGAAATAGTTGATGGTGGCTTGGCTTCGATTATTGGTAATGCAAAACTTAAAACATATTTTATTCAATTATATTTTGAAGGTATAGACAACATTATTTGTTGATAAACTGGAGTGGTAAGTCAAAGATGACTCTAAGATTTTGGCCCTGAGTGAATAAGTGAATAGTGGATTTTTTCTGAGACAGAATTGCCGAGGAAACAACAGCATTGAAGGGATAGAAAGCAATGGATTGCTTTTTTCTTCCTTTTTTACTTTACATACAATGAAATGCACAGATCCTAAGTATACTTTCACTGAGTTTTGACAATTGCATACATCTGTTTAACCTAAACTCCTACAAAACATGAAACATGACCTTCACCTTAGAATGTTTCCTCACTCCTTCCCAGTTCATCTTCATTCTATCCACACAAACAACTACCTTGACTCTTTTTTCCCCATTTGAGGCTCCTTTCACTTGTTCAAGAACTTTATATAAGTGGAATCACATGACTCCGCTTACTGAGGAGAAGGTAAGTGGCTTTTTGAAATACTATGTTCAATATCTTCATTAGATATCCATGTGAAGATGCCATGCAAGCAGGATCAACTAAAGACACCCAGTAAGGAGCCTTATTGACAAAGCTAGTGGGATAGGTTCTAAGTGAAAATGTAGGAGAGGAATCTTGCAGGAGGTGAGTTTTGAGAATAGTTTTCTGAGATGGTGCTTTTTAATTGGTAGAATATTTGGGAAATGACACCAGGATAGCAACATGTTTTGTCAGAAATCCATATTGGGAGGAGCAAAAAATTGGGTGAGCCTTTCAATGACAGGTCTTATAAATTAAAAAAAAAAAAAAAAGGACGAAGAAGAGTGAATTAAATCTCTTAGGCAATGTCAGTAGATCAACAAAAGACTGTGTAGGGAAATTATTCCTGCAAACTTTTATTCCAGCATTGATTTGATAATCTCAGGCTAGTTGTGGAGTACAAAACTCAGCACATGGAACTTTGTGCTTTCAACATAGTCTTGTAAAACCATGGTGAGGGGCTGCAGTTTGACAGCACCCTTGTTATGTGAAATAAATTGCAATTTTTAATCACTTGCCTTGGGTGATACAGTGGATAACCAACTCAGAAGAGACGGTTGTTATTTATTGCAGTTTGTGGGTGGTCTGTCTGCTTGGCACGGTCAATCTGACTGGAGCTCTGAAAGTAAGCCAGAGGAGGGTTTCGTTTTGCTTTTTTCTCTTTTCAAAGGCAATTGAAGAGTGGGTCCTAATCCTGGTACTGATATCACAGAAAGTCACAACTTTGCCCTTTTCTCTTAAGATATAAAACAGCAAAAGAAAGCCCATTTAAGAATATATTATCTATCAGACAGATGTCTGTAGGGAGTGATTTGATGGGTCCTGGAAAACTCTTCTGCCCCAAAATATCTCCTCCTCCTTGAAATCTGTCGTGCTTTACTTTGGAGTGTGAAGGCTTTGGGGATTCCGAGAGTCTCTGCTGCCTTTGTAAATACCTTGGGGAGGGAGAACATATTAAGTTCTCATCAGCTGGAGGATTTATTTCATTTATCTTGAGGGCAAAGCCCTGTGGGAACAGAAAGCAGAAGGGAGGTGGTGATGCTAAATGGAATAGAGCCTTGAAGTGGGGGAGGTTCGTAAGGGCACACCCCAGGGAGGTCTTGTTGACTTCAGCATTTCACCAAGGTCTGGGTGTGCCCATCTCATTGCACTCGGATGCCCTTCTGAGGCTGTTCTCCTATTTCTCTCCTCCCCCTCTTTAATGTGTTGCAAACTCTACCTCTTAGCTATTATCCAAAGCACTTATGCATACTCACCCATCAGGAAGCGTCCCTTTCTCTCTTTTGCCCTCTCTCTGTCCTTTTGGCTCGCCTTCTTTCTGCTCCATTTAGAAATGTTGACAAGGCATTGTTCGCTGCTGACTAGTTTGGTTTTCAAGTTTAGTTATTAAGCAGCTCTTTTGTTGTTATTGTTGTTTTCTGCAGCATTGGATCTTAATAGCTGCTGAGCTGCAAATAATGGAAAAAGCAAACAACTAGAAAAAGAATGTTGAGAAGTAATATTTTCCAAATAATGACACCTGAGCTGGCAGAACAGGGGACATTTCAGTAGCTTGGGTTGTGGAGGAGATAACTGTTAAAATCGTTGAGGCTGGAATTCCATTAGGTGCAGTGGGGAATTAGGAAGTTTGTGTCTCCTATTTTTAATGGAGAAAACTGAGAGACACTAATAGCACTGGCTTGCTACGTGTTTGAAATATTCACAGGTATTAGTAGAGAAAAGGGTTTAAGTAAAGAATAATATTGGAAAAAGAGGGCAAAGTATGGTGTGCAAGTGTGGGGAGGGTGTTTGGGCTCAGGGAAAAAAGGAGATGTTGGTGGAGTCTATAAAGTACCTGATGATGGTGGTAAAAATGTTTACACAATCTTATACATTTCCCCATTTGACTGTGGTTAAAAACAAATAGGGGAATATAGAGAATGAAAGTAAGCCTTAACCAACTTAAGAATCAGTTTTCTATTCATCTTTCTCTAAAACTTTGTTTTTATGATGATGAAAAATCAATAATTTTGGGATTTCAAAAGTCATATACATCCCATAGAGAAGGAAGCTCATAATTCAATCTTCTTATTAGGGTGTAGAGTAATTAGTCTAGCAAGCAGAGGATATGTACAATTACTTTGCTAATTGTTCTTCCCCGGCAGCCGAGAGTAACCTGCTTTCTTTAGCCTGGTATGGGACAGATGATAGCTTGCCTCGCTACACCAAGTAGTGTTGCTGATTTAGAATTGTTCCTCAGTCAAGAATTAACTAAGCCTGGCCATGACCACTAGGCCAAGGACAACTGTGGCACGTCACTTCAGGATTTAGGATTATTGTAAGACAGGCCCATAGTCACCCTGGTAAAGATAGATATGGTACCTTGATTTAACTTCAGAAAAAGAAATGACATTGGAAGCCCTGGAAATGGATGGCCTTGCTTTATTGATGCATCCAGGTGTTCACAGCATCCAGAATCAGAGACCTACAAAACTACACTAATCCTTATCTCTGTGAAACTTGAGACAGATATATGATTTCTATTTGCTCAGAAACCTGTTCCAGCCTGGCTAATTAAACCCAGTGTTACCTTAGCACATCTGGCTGAAAGCAAGAACCTTGGAATGCAGGGAGATGCAGATTCTGGGAAACAGATTCTCATGGAGCATAACAGTGAAAAATAGAAATAAGAGCCAGTTATAAAGCACTTTTAAGTACCAGACTCCATCCAAGTGCTTTTGGACATTTTCTCATTTAGTTCTTATAATCATTATGTGAGATAGGCATCAAGAATCTCACTTTCATGTTAAGAAAACTGCATTCAAAGAAGTAGAACAACTTGTCCACTTAGAACACAATTTTATATATACATATATATATTTATTTATTATACTTTAAGTTCTAGGGTACATGTGCACAACGTACATATGTATACATATGCCATGTTGGTGTGCTGCACCCATTAACTCATCATTTACATTAGGTATATCTCCTAATGCTATCCCTCCCCCCTACCCCCACCCCACAAGAGGCCCCGGTGTGTGATGTTCCCCTGCCTGTGTCCAAGTGTTCTCATTGTTCAATTCCCACCTATGAGTGAAAACATGCGGTGTTTGGTTTTTTGTCCTTGCGATAGATTGCTGAGAATGATGGTTTCCTGCTTCATCCATGTCCCTACAAAGGACATGAACTCGTCATTTTTTATGGCTGCATAGTATTCCATGGTGTATATGTGCCATATTTTCTTAATCTAGTCTATCATTTTTGAACATTTGGGTTGGTTCCAAGTCTTTGCTATTGTGAGTAGTGCCACAGTAAACATACGTGTGCATGTGTCTTTATAGCAGCATGATTTATATTCCTTTGGGTATATACCCAGTAATGGGATGGCTGAGTCAAATGGTATTTCTAGTTCTAGATCCCTGAGGAATCCCCACACTGACTTCCACAATGGTTGAACTAGTTTACAGTCCCACCAACAGTATAAAAGTGTTTCTATTTCTCCACTTCCTCTCCAGCACCTGTTGTTTCCTGACTTTTTAATGATCGCCATTCTAACTGGTGTGAGATGGTATCTCATTGTGGTTTTGATTTGCATTTCTCTGATGGCCAGTGATGATGAGCATTTTTTCATGTGTCTTTTGGCTGCATAAATGTCTTCTTTTGAGAAGTGTCTGTTTATATCCTTCACCCACTTTTTGATGGAGTTGTTTGTTTTTTTCTTGTAAATTTGTTTGAGTTCTTTGTAGATTCTGGATATTAGCCCTTTGTCAGATGCGTAGGTTGCAAAAATTTTCTCCCATTCTGTAGGTTGCCTGTTGACTCTGCTGGTAGTTTCTTTTGCTGTGCAGAAGCTCTTTAGTTTAATTAGATCCTATTTGTCAATTTTGGCTTTTGTTGCCATTGCTTTTGGTGTTTTAGACATGAAGTCCTTGCCCATTCCTATGTCCTGAATGGTATTGCCTAGCTTTTCTTCTAGGGTTTTTATGGTTTTAGGTCTAACATTTAAGTCTTTAATCTATCTTGAATTAATTTTTGTATAAGGTGTAAGGAAGGGATCCCCAGTTTCAGCTTTCTACATATGGCTAGCCAGTTTGCCCAGCACCATTTGTTAAATAGGGAATCCTTTCCCCATTTCTTGTTTTTGTCAGGTTTGTCAAAGATCAGATAGTTGTAGATGTGTGGTATTATTTCTGAGGGCTCTGTTCTGTTCCATTAGTCTATATCTCTGTTTTGGTACCAGTACCATGCTGTTTTGGTTACTGTAGACTCATAGTATAGTTTGAAGTCAGGTAGTGTGATGCCTCCAGCTTTGTTCTTTTGACTCAGGATTGATTTGGCAATGGGGTCTCTGTTTTGGTTCCATATGAACTTTAAAGTAGTTTTTTCCAATTCTGTGAAGAAAGTCTTTGGTAGCTTAATGGGGATGGCATTGAACCTATATATTACCTTGGGCAGTATGGCCATTTTCACGATATTGATTCTTCCTATCCATGAGCATGGAATGTTCTTCCATTTGTTTGTGTCCTCTTTTATTTCGTTGAGCAGTGGTTTGTAGTTCTCCTTGAAGAAGTCCTTCACATCCCTTGTAAGTTGGATTCCTAGGTATTTCCTAGGTATTCTCTTCGAAGCAATTGTGAATGGGAGTTCACTCATGATTTGGCTCTCTGTTTGTCTGTTATTGGTGTATAAGAATGCTTGTGACTTTTGCACATTGATTTTGTATCCTGAGACTTTGCTGAAGTTGCTAATCAGCTTAAGGAGATTTTGGGCTGAGACAATGGGGTTTTCTAGATATACAATCATGTCATCTGCAAACAGGGACAATTTGACTTCCTCTTTTCCTAATTGAATACCCTTTATTTCTTTCTCTTGCCTGATTGCCCTGGCCAGAACTTCCAGCACTATGTTGAATAGGAGTGGTGAGAGAGGGCATCCCTGTCTTGTGCCAGTTTTCAGAGGGAATGCTTCCAGTTTTTGCCCATTCAGTATGATATTGGCTGTGGGTTTGTCATAAATAGCTCTTATCATTTTGAGATACGTCCCATCAATACCTAATTTATTGAGTTTTTAGAATGAAGGGCTGTTGAATTTTGTTGAAGGCCTTTTCTGCATCTATTGAGATAATCATGTGGTTTTTGTCTTTGGTTCTGTTTATATGCTGGATTATGTTTCTTGATGTGCATATGTTGAACCAGCCTTGCATCCCAGGGATGAAGCCCACTTGATCATGGTGGATAAGCTTTTTGATGTGCTGCTGGATTTGGTTTGCCAGTATGTTATTGAGGATTTTTGCATCAATGTTCATCAGGGATATTGATCTAAAATTCTCTTTTTTTGCTGTGTCTCTGCCAGGCTTTGGTATCAGGATGATGCTGGCCTCATAAAATGAGTTAGGGAGGATTCCTTCTTTTTCTATTGATTGGAATAGTTTCAGAAGGAATGGTACCAGCTCCTCCTTGTACCTCTGGAAGAATTCGGCTGTGAATCCGTCTGTTCCTGGACTTTTTTTGGTTGGTAAGTTATTAATTATTGCCTCCGTTTCAGATCCTGTTATTCGTCTATTAAGAGATTCAACTTCTTCCTGGTTTAGTCTTGGGAGGGTGTATGTGTTGAGGAATTTATCCATTTCTTCTAGATTTTCTAGTTTATTTGCGTAGAGGTGTTTATAGTATTCTCTGATGATAGTTTGTATTTCTGTGGGATCGGTGGTGATATCCCCTTTATCATTTTTTATTGCATCTATTTGCTTCTCCTCTCTTTTCTTTTTTTTTTTTTTTTTTTTTTTTTTAGGCGGAATCTTGCTCTGTCGCCCAGGCTGGAGTGCAGTGGCGCAATCTCGGCTCACTGCAAGCTCCGCCTCCCAGGTTCACGCCATTCTCCTGCCTCAGCCTCTCCGAGTAGCTGGGACTACAGGCGCCCGCCACCACGCCCGGCTAATTTTTTGTATTTTTAGTAGAGACGGGGTTTCACCGTGGTCTCGATCTCCTGACCTCGTGATCCGCCCGCCTCAGCCTCCCAAAGTGCTGGGATTACAAGCGTGAGCCACCACACCCAGCCCTCTTTTCTTCTTTATTACTTTTGCTAGCAGTCTGTCAATTTTGTTGATCTTTTCAAAAAACCAGCTTCTGGATTCATTGATTTTTTTGAAGGGTTTTTTGTGTCTCTATCTCCTTCAGTTCTCCTCTGATCTTAGTTATTTCTTGCCTTCTGCTAGCTTTTGAATGTGTTTGCTCTTGCTTCTCTAGTTCTTTTAATTGTGATGTTAGGGTGTCAATTTTAGATCTTTCCTAATTTCTCTTGTGGGCATTTAGTGCTATAAATTTCCCTCTACACACTGCTTTGAATGTGTCCCAGAGATTCTGGTATGTTGTGTCTTTGTTCTCGTTGGTTTCAAAGAACATCTTTATTTCTGCCTTCATTTTGTTATGTACCCAGTAGTCATTCAGGAGCAGGTTGTTCAGTTTCCATGTAGTTGAGCGGTTTTGAGTGAGTTTCTTAATCCTGAGTTCTAGTTTGATTGCACTGTGGTCTGAGAGACAGTTTGTTATAATTTCTAGAATACAATTTATAAGTAGTCAAACCAGGTCTCAAACCCATACCTGTCTGACCCGAAAGACCATGTTATTAATGGCAAAGTTTATTCTTTTATGAAGCAAAAGAATGAACGCAACATTTGTTTTAGTTTTTTGCCCCAGATCAACACGTTTGAGAAATGTTTTACACTGTGAAATTGCATGCTGCCTTGTATGCTTTGAACATTTATCCAATTGGAGCCAGTTATATTTTGATTCATCTATCTTAATATTTCCTAGAGGAAAGAGGGAGAGGTGATTGGTAGGGGAAATCGCACATTTACCATTAATTTGTGTAAAAAATTCAATTTTAAATGTCTGACAAATTGAATTAAATTGAGAAAGATCATAAGAGCTTATCATTTGAGGTCGTCATGACGGCAGTAAAGAAAGTAGTTAGGAGGCTGATTTTATATTAGCTGGCAAGCCAGCCAGGTCACTCTATTAAAATTCTAAGAAAGCCTATATAGAAATGCTATTCAATGTGACAATTAAATGTAATATGTAATTTACTCCACTACCCATTACACTGATGGGCTGAGGTAGCCACTACAAATGAAAGCTACAGGAATGATTAATACAGTATAGTACAGCATGCGTATGGTGGGACCATGTGGTTTGTTTCATTAAAACATATTAGTCCCTGCTATTTTCCTCTCTTTGGTGGCCAAGTCTTAACTTTCAGCTGTAAGCTCAGTCCTAATACATTTTTCCAAACTTGTTTGTCATCCATGTATAATTAGTGATTATAACTGGTTCCCCTGTTTTCTAGCATTGAAATGCCATCCAGTCATTCACGTCTCAAGGGTATTGTGTATACAGTCATGTTACTTGGCAGTTCAAAGTTACATATGCATGTATTTTTATCTTGAGCAAGCAAAGAAGCAGGCTCACTGGAAGCCCTCTTTGTGAAGGTCCACTGGCTTGACTTGGAGTCAAGAGGGCTAGTGTTCATTGTCAGCTCTGTGGCTCACTGGCTGTAGCATGTAGAAGCAGTCACACCCTTTCCCTGGGCTTTAGTTTGCTGTTTCTGTAAGGCTTCTCTAATTCCAAAAGGCTCTTCTGCATGAACATCCAAATGGTCCTTGAGTCTAATAAGGGAGAATATAACCAAGGAATGCCATTCAGTCCCAGGTAATAAGAATTATATATTAGAAACAACATGAGCACTTCTCTGAGTGAGAAAATTCAAACTTCTAAATTGGATGTGGCAATAAGAGATATAGGACTATTTTAAAGGAAACAAAATTATATTTATACATTTTTTTGCTAACAATAAGCAAGAGGAAATAATTTCTAACACATTTTGTAGAGGAGAAATTATTATCCATGATATAGAAAGAGCTATTAAAATAAATGGGAAAACCATGGTCAGCTCAACTGAAGAGAAGGCACAAATATGGTTATTAGTTGTAAAAATAGAGAAAAATATCGATAATATATTCTATCAAAATTTCAGAGTTTACTAATGTGAAATATATCACACCTTTTAAGGAGTATATATTATTACAGTTATTATTCAGTAGCACCACCTATCTTAAGAGTGAAACCAGTACATTTGAAACTTCAGTATACTCTTTATAATTTTGTTTGCTAGAAGTAACTGCTGCTTTCAATTTTATGTGAATCACCTACCTTGCTTTTGTGGATGATGTAGCTCCATGTGTACACATGGCTTAATAGTATATTACCTAGGTTTGCCTGTGTTTTCACTTCATATGAATAGAACCATACCGTGTGTATTCTTCAGTCACTTGTTTACGTCACTTAACTTTGTTTTTCTGATCCACCTATGTTGTGAGTAAAGATGTATTCATTTTACTTTCTTTCTACCTAGCGTTCTAGTATAAAAACATATCCTCTTTTGTCTAAGCTTTCTATTGAACATTTAATTGGATTTCAGGTTTCACAATTCCAAATAATGCTACCAAAAGCACTCACAGAGTTAATCTGTATACATGAACAAGAGGTTTTCACAGATAAATGTATCCAGAGGTAGAATTGTTGGCCACAGATATGATGATCATTTAGTATATTGTTCAAATTGGAACATTTTGAAACTTGAAGAGGATAATGTTAGCAATTATTCTAAAAGTAAGTAAAGTGGACATACTAGGATGCATGGTTACACAAGTACAGTATATGAGTATGTTCAAATTTGGTGGGTAATGCTAAATTATTTTCTTAAACTGTATCAATTTAAACTCCCATTTGCCATGTCTGAGAGTTACCATTGCTCTTCATCTTTACCAATGATTGGAAGTGGGTTATTTTCCTGACAATTACTAAGTATAAATTTTTTTGTTTTCACATTTATTAACCATTCATTTTTACTCTTCTCTGAAATATTTATGTAAAACGTATTCATATATTTTGGCCATTTCTTTATTAGAATGCTTACCTTATTTCTTATTATTTTATAGTAGTTCAATTACAAAGTTTCCCTGTACGTGTAAATATATTTCTGAGCTCCTTATTCTATTTTATTGGTCCATTTGTCTATCTCTCCAACAATACCACACTGCCTTAATTACTGTATTATTGTAGAAAGCTTGATGTTCTGCAGGATTACTATGACACATTTGGAAGCATATGTATATATTTTTTTCTATTTATCTTGCTGGGGATTCACCAACTTTGTGGGTTTAATGTTAGGTGCCATTAAATAGTTATGAAAAAATCTCAGCTAATATCTCTCCAAATGTTACTTATTCCTTACTCTCTTTCTCTGGAAATTCAATCAGATGCATGTAGGGTGTCTTCATCATTAGGTAATTTCTCATCCTTCATTCCCCTCCCATCCTTCCACCTTTCCGAGTTTCCAATGTCTGTTATTCCACTCTCTATGTTCATGTATACACATTATTTACCTCCCATTTATAAGTGAGAACATGCAGTAATCGACTTTCTGTTTCTGAGTTATTAAATTTAAGATAATGGCCTCCAGTTTCATCCATGTTGCTGCAAAAGACATAATTTTATTCTATTTTTATATCTTGAGTAGTATTCTATGGTATAGATATACCACAATTTCCTTATGTAATAATCCATCAATGGACACTTAGGTTAATTCCATAACTTTGCTATTGTGAACAGTGCTGCAATAAGCATAAAAGTGTAGGTAGCTTGTTGATATAATACTTTATTTTCCTTTGGGTAGAGACCCAGTACTGGGACTGCTGGATCGAATGGTAGCCAATACTGGGACTGCTGAATTGAATGGTAGCTCTATTTTTAATTCTTTGAGAAATCTCCATACTGTTTTCCACAGGGGTTTTACTAATTTATATTCCTACCAACAGTGTATAAGCATTCGATTTTCTCTGCATCCTTGCCAACATCTGATATTTTTAAAAAATCAACAACTATTTTGATTAAAACAAACAAAAATCTATTAGCATACCATTAATATAAAAGATACTACATGATTCCTGTGGAATGCATAATAGTTAATGATAAAATAGATAAACAACTTATCTTATTGATTTTTTTAAGTTCTTTATAGATTCTGGATGATAGCAGACCTTTGTTGGATGTATAGTTTGTGAATATTTTCTCCCATTGTGTAGGTTGTCTATTTATTGCTTGGCTGCTTTGCTGTGCAGAATTCTTTAATTAATTAGGTCACACTTCTCAATTTTTGTTTTTGTTGCAATTGCCTTTGGGGGATTAGCGAAAAACTCTTTGCCAAGGACCATGTTGAGAAGGGTATCTCCTAGGTTTTCTTCCAGGATGTTTATATTTTGAGGTCTTACATTTAAATCTTTAATGCATCTTGAGTTAAATTTCCTATACAGTGAAATGTAAGGGTCCAGTTTCATTCCTTTGTATATGGCTAGCAAGTTGTCCTAGCACCATTTATTGATTAAGGACTCCTTTCCCCACTGCTTGTTGTTGTTGGCCTTGTTGAAGATCAGATGGTTCTAAGTATGCAGCTCTATTTCTGAGTTTTCATTCTATTCCACTGGTCTATGGGTCTGTTTTTGTACAGTACCATATACCAGTACCATGCTGTTTTGGTTGCTGTAACCTTATAGTATAGTTTGAAGCAGTGTAGTGTGATGTTTCCCACTTTGTTCTTTCTGGCAATGATTGCTTTGGCTGTTCTGAGTTTCTTTTGTTTTCATATGAATTTTAGAATACTGTTGTGTCATTCTGTGAAGAACGACATTGGTAGTTTGATACAAATAGCATTTAATCTATAATTTGCTTTAGGCAGTATGGTCATTTTAATGATATTGATTCTTCCAATCCATGAGCCTGGAATGTTTTTTGATTTATTTGTGGTGTCTCTGATTTCTGTTTTATAATTCTCATTGTTGAGATCTTTCACCTTCTTGGTTAGCTTTTTTCCTAGGTATTTATTTTCTTTCTAGCTGTTGTGAATAGGATTGTGTTTTTGATTTGACTCTCAGCCTGGACATTATTGGGGTCTAGAAATGCTACTGATTTTTGTGCATTGATTTTTTCTCATGAAACTTTACTAAAATCATCTATCAGTTCTAGTAGCCTTTTGGCAGTCTTTAGCATTTTCTAGGTATAGAATCATATCAGTGAAGAGAGTTTAGTTTCTTCTTTTCCTTTTTGGATGCCCTTTTATTTCTTTCTCTTGCCTGATTGTTCTGGGTAGGACTTCTAGGACTATGTTAAATAGAAGTGGTGAGAGTGGGCATTTTTATCTTGTTCTAGTTCTCAAAGGGAATGGTTCCAGCCTTTGCCTGTTTAGTATCATGTTGGCGGTGTGTTTGTCACAAATAATCCCATTTAAAAAATGGACAAAGGACATAAACAGAGAACAAGAAGACAAGACATACAAGCAGCCAACAAACGTATGAAAAAATGCTCATCATCAGAAATCATGAGAGAAATGCAAATAAAAACCACAGTGAGATATTCTCTCATTATCAGAATGGCTGTTTCTAAAAAGTCAAATATAACAGATGCTGGTGAGGTGGAAGACAAAAGGCCACACTTATACATTGTTGTTGGGAATGTAAATTAGTTCAGTCACTGTATAGAAAGCACTTGTTAATTTCTCAAAGAACTTAAAAAAGAGCTACCATTTGACCCACCAATCCCATTACTGGGTATATACCCAAAGAAAAATAGATGATTATACCAGAAAGACACATGCACTCATATGTTCATGACCATGCTACTCACAATAGCAAAGACATGGAATCAACCCAGGTGCCAAACAATGGTCAACTGGATAAAGAAAATGTGGTACATATATACCACCAAATACTGCACAGCCATAAAAAAGAATGAAATTGAGGCCAGACGTGGTGGCTCACGCCTGTAATCCCAGCACTTACAGAGGCCAAGGCGGGGGGATCATTTGAAGTCAGGAGTTCATGACTAGCATGACCACTATGATGAAACCCTGTCTCTACTAAAAATACAAAAATTAACCAGGCATGGTGGTACATGCCTGTAATCCCAGCTACTTGGGTGGCTGAGGCTGGAGAATCGCTTGAACCCAGGAGGCGGAAGTTGCAGTGAGCCGGGTTTGCGCCACTGCACTCCAACCTGGGTGATAGAGTGAGACTTCCTTTGCAGCAATATGGATGGAGCTGGAGGCTATAACTCTAAGCAAACTAATGCAGGAACAGAAAACCAAATATCACATGTTCTCATTTATAAGTGGTAGCTAAAAGTTGAGTACACATGGACATAAACAAGGGTACAACAGACACTATGGACTATAAAGGGGGAAGGGAGGGAGGGAGGTGGGTATTGATAAACTACCTATTGGGTACTATGCTTACTGCCTAGGTGCAATATACCCATGTAACAAACCTGAACACGTATCCCCTACATCTAAAATAAAAGTAGAAATTAAAACAAGAACAATGACAACAACAGCAAACATTCTCTGAAATTTAAGATGAGACAAAGGAATCCTATATCATCATTCCTATTCACTGTGTCCTACGGTTCTAAAATTGTTATTCACAGATGCCATATTGTGTATATACATATAACCTCAGAGAAGCTATAGATAAGGAATTAGATTTGAACTTAATTAAGTTTATTTTATATAAGATTAATAGAGAGAAATCAATTGTTTTTCTATATACCAGAAATAAACATGTAGAAACAAAGTTAAAACCAGTACTCTTTATAGTAGTGCATACACACAAATTCAACTAACTAGAAATAAATCTAATTAAAGTAGCTCAAGAATTCTATACAGAAATCTAAGAAATGTTTTTGAGAGAAAATTAAAGTAAGTGAATAAAATATTCATGAATTGGAAGAATAACAATTATGAAACTGCCGGAATAAGTTTTTTGTAGATTCTATGTAATCCCAGTAAACATTTCAGCATTTTGTCGTTGTGATTCTACAATTTATCTGCACACACTTCTGGCTTTCAGTTTGGCAGGTAAGGAGCTTGAAAGTTGACACTCCATCCTAACAAGGCATAAAAAGTTGAGCAAACTGAAAAATCAATAATTCTTTTTAGATCCATAAGAGATATGAGGTCACAGGGCAAACTGCTGCTCCACAAAATTGTAGAGACAGAAAGACTACATAGAGAGAGTCACAACTTACCAGAGCAGAAGCCCACAAGAAGAAATCTCCATAGTAACCAGAGCCAGGAGAAGAAAACTTGAGTTGTAATTGAGGAATTGCTGGAGGCTCAGTGTGGACAAGTCTGAGAGAAAAAAAACTCCAGGAGGACACAGTCATGGGGTGGGGAGGGCCCCACACTTTTGTGAATTTTACTTTCAGGAGCTTTTCCAGATCCTCATAGTGAAGATTGGAGAAAAATACCCTGGTGCTTCTGGCAAGGGGAGGGGAAAAGAACAATTTTAAAATATACTAGTGCATTCTGTTCATCTTAAGAAGGCCCGCCCTCAGGAGAAACTATTTTACCAGAGCTTCAAGTATTGCTTTTCAGACTCTAACTTACCTGAGGAAAGAAAATGCTCAACTTTATTCACTCCCACCTGAGGGAGGTGATAAAAAACTGAGAAGCACTTGTGGAGTTTACAGTCCTGACGCACAGGCTCACGAAAAGACTGAGACCTAATCATGGCACTATGAAACATTTCCTCTCCCTCTACACCTCACCACATTATTAAAGTCCTACTTACGTTAGAGAACTCAGAGAACCCCAAGCAAGAAAAATGCCAAAACCCCACTATTTCTTTTACCCAATGTATCATGTCAACTATCAAGAAAAAATTGCAAGTCATACTAACAGGCAAAGAAACATAGTTTGAAGAGACAAAGAAAACATCAGAACCAGAATCAAATATGGCAGAGATGTTGGAGTTTTCAGACTGAGAATTTAAAACAATATGCCAAGGGCCATTATGGATAAAGTAGACAGCATGCAAGAACAGATGGGCCATGCAATCGCAGGATGCAAATTCTAGAAATAATAAAAAAGAATTGCTAGAGATCAAAAGCACTATAAAAGAAATGAGTAATATATTTGATAGGCTTGTCAGTAGATTGGGCACAGCCAGGGAAAAAAAAAAACTTTGAGCTTGAGAATATGTCAACAAAATCTTCTTAGAAAAGCAAAGAGAAAAAAACACTGAAAAAGAAAACTAAACAGAATATCCAAGGAATGTGGAAAAACTACACAAGGTATAACGTATACATAATGGGAATACAGAAGAGGAACAAAGAGACAAGGGAACAGAGGAAATATTTGAAGCAATAATCATGGATAGTTTTTTCAAATGAATGTCAGGCGCTGCTATAGATTGAATGTGCCCTCCTCTGCCAACTCACACGTTGAAGCCTAATGCTAATAGGATGGTATTTGGTGGTAAAGCTTTTAGGAGGCAATTAGATCTTAAGTGTAAAGCTCTCATGAATGAGACTGGTATTCTTATAAGAAGAGATACAAGAGAACTTGCCTTATTTCTCTTTTCTTTTTGCCATGTGAAGATACAGTAAAACATGACAATCTTTAAACCCAGAAAAGGGCCTTCACTAAGAAAGTGACATATTGTTACCCTGATCTCAGATTTCTAGCCTCCAGAACTACGAGCAATAAATATTTGTTGTTTAAGCCACCCAGTCTATGATATTCTAGCAGTCAAACTATGGAAGACAACAAACCACAGATCCAGAGAACTCAGGGAACACCAAGCAAGATAAATGCCAGAAAAATCACTATACCTATGCATATCACATTCAAACTATAGAGCATAAATGATAAAGAATAAATATCTAAAGAAGTCAAAGAAAGGAAACACCTTACAAACTGAGGAACAAAGATTAGAATTACATTTGACATTTTAGAAGCCATGCAAGCAAGAAGAGATTGGAGGGAAATATTTAAAATGTTGAGATTGTCTATTTCCTCGTGATTCAGGATACAGAATTCTAGGAATCACGAGGAAATAGACAATCTGATAGACCAATAACAGATAACAAAATTGAATCAGTAACAAAAAGCCCCCCATCAAAGAAAAGCCTAAGAAATGATGTTTTCATTGCTGAATTCTGTCAAACACTTAAAGAAGAACCAATATCAATCCTGTTCAAACTATTCAATAAATTGAAGAGGAGGGAATTCTTAACTCTTTCTATGAGGTCAGCATTACCATGATACTAAACCAGCTAAAGACACAACAGAAAGGGAAAACTATAGGCCAATATCCCTGATGAACATGAATGCAAAAATCCTCAAAATATATTAGCACCCTGAAATCAACAGCACGTTATGAAGATCATTCACCATGGTCAGTTAGGATTCATTGCAGAGATACAAGAATTGTTCAACATCTGTGAATCAATAATACATCATATTACAGAATTAGAAGGACAAAACCATGATCATTTTAATAGACATGCAAAAGGATTTGATCAAATTCATCATCCCTTTATGATTAAAAACTCAACAAATTATATATTGAAGGAATGTATCTCAACACAGTAAAGGTCATATATGACAAACCCACAGCTAACATCATATTTAATGGGTAAAAAACTAAAATCCTTTCCTCTAAGATCTGGAAAAAGTGAAGGACACCCACTTTCATTACTTCTATTCAACAGAATACTGGAAGTCGTTGCCAGAGCAGTTGCACAAATGAAATAAATTGAGGGCATCAGTGTTGAAAAGGAGGAAATCAAATTATTCCTGTTTGCAGATGACATGATTATACATATAGAAAACACTAAAGACTCAACTGAAAAGAGTTTGAGCTAATATATTAGTTCAATAAAATGGCAAAATACATAATCAACATACAAAAATCAGTAGCATTTCTATAAGCCAATAGTGTCTGAAAAATAAATAAAAAAATGCAATGCCATTTACAAAGCTACAAAAAGTAAAATACCTAGGAATAAATTTAACCAAGAAGGTGAAATATCTTGACAATGAATAGAATATTTTTACAATGAAAACTATAAAACACTGATGAAGTTAACTGAGGAAGACATAAGTGAACGGAAAGATATTACATGCTTATGTATTGAAAGAGTTTATTTTCTAATTAATAAAATGTCCCTACTACCCAAAGTGATCTAATGCAATCACAATCAAAATACTAAAGACATTCTTCACTGAAATAGAAAGAAAATCTTAAAATTAATATGGAACAGCAAAAGACCCTGAATAACCAAAGTAATCTTGAGCAAAAAGAACAAAGCTGGAGGTATTACACTATTTGACGTCAAAATATTCTACCAAGGTATAGTAACCAAAACAAGACTGTACTGGCATAAAAATAAAACACAGATCAATGGAAATGAATAGAGAACACAGAAATAAACCCACATACTAACAACCAACTGACTTTCAAAAAATGCACCAAGAGCATTGGGGAAAGAACAGTCTCTTCAATAAACGGTGCTGCGAAAAATGGATATCCAGATCCAGAAAAATGAAAATAGACTCCTATCTCAGAGTGTACACAAAAATCAATGCAAGATAGATTGAAGACTTAAATGTAAGACCTGAAACTTTAATACTAGTAAATAAAAATAGGGAAATGCCCCAATTAAAAGACACAGACTGGCAAATTGGATAAAGAAGACCCATCGGTGTGCTGTATTCAGGAGATCCATCTCACATGCAAAGACATGCATAGGCTCAAAATAAAGGGATGGAGGAATAGTTTCCAAGCAAATGGAAAGCAAAAAAGAGCAGGGGTTGCAATCCTAGTCTCTGATAAAACAGGCTTTAAACCACAAAAGATAAAAAAGACAAAGAAGGGCATTACATAATGGTAAAGGGATCAATGCAACAAGAAAAACTATCCTAAATATATATGAACCCAATACAGGAGCACCCAGATTCATAAAGCAAGTTCTTAGAGACCTACAAAGAGACTTAGATTGCCACACAATAATAGTGGGAGAGACTTTAACACACCACTGTCAATATTAGACAGATCAACAAGACAGAAAATTAACAAGGATATTCAGGACTTGAACTCAACTCTGGACCAAGTGGACCTAATAGACATCTACAGAACTCTCCAACCCAAATCAACAGAATATACACTCTTCTCAGCACCACATAATACTTATTCTAAAATTGACCACATAATTGGAAGTAAAACACTCCTCAGCAAATGCAAAAGAATGGAAGTCATAACAAACAGTCTCTTAGACCACAGTGAAATCAAATTAGAACTCAGGATTAAGAAACTCACTCAAAATCACACAACTACATGGGAATTGAACAACGTGCTCCTGAATGATTACTGGGTAAGTAACAAAATGAAGGCAGAAATAAACGTGTTCTTTGAAACCAGTGAGAACAAAAACACAACATACCAGAATCTCTGGGACACATTTAAAGCAGTGTGTAGAGGGAAATTTATAGTACTAAATGCCCACAAGAGAAAGCAAGAAAGATCTAAAATTGACACCCTGACATCACAATTAAAAGAAGTAGAGAAGCAAGAGCAAACAAATTCAAAAGCTAGCAGAAGACAAGAAGTAACTAACATCAGAATAGAACTGAAAGAAGTAGAGACACAAGAAAAACTTCAAAATATCAATGAATCCAGGAGCTGGTTTTTTGAAAAGATCAACAAAATACACTGCTGGCCAGGCTAATAAAGAAGAAAAAAGAATCAAATAGATGCAATAAAAAATGAAAAAGGGGATATCACCACTGATCCCACAGAAATACAAATTTTCATCAGAGAATACTATGCACACTTCTATACAAATAAACTAGAAACTCTAGAAGAAATGGATAAATTCCTGGACACATACACTCTCCCAAGACTAAACTAGGAAGAGGTCAAACTCCTGAATAGAGCAATAGCAAGATCTGAAATTGAGGCAGGAATTAATAGCCTATGAACCAAAAAAAGTCCAGGACCAGAAGAATTCACAGCCGAATTCTACTAGAGGTACAAAGAAGAGCTGGTAACCATTCCTTCTGAAACTATTCCAATCAATAGAAAAAGAGAGAATCCTTCCTAACTTATTTTATGAGGCCAGCATTATCCTGATACCAAAACCTGGCAGAGATACAACAAAAAAAGAAAATTTCAGGCCAATATCCCTGATAAGCATCAATGCGAAAACCGTCAATAAAATACGGCAAACCGAATCCAGCAGCACATCAAAAAGTTTATCCACCATGATAAAGTCAGCTTCATCCCTGGGATGCAAGACTGGTTCAACATACAAAAATCAATGGGCATAATCCATCATATAAACAGAACCAATGACAAAAACCACATGATTATTTCAATAGATGCAGAAAAGGCCCTCGAAAAAATTCAACAGCCTTCATGCTAAAAACTCTCAATAAACTAGATATTGATTGAATGTATCTCAAAATAATAAGAGCTATTTATGACAAACCCACAGCCAATATCATACTGAATAGGTAAAAACTGGAAGCATTCCTTTGAAAACCTGCACAAGACAAGGATGCCCTCTCTCACCACTCCTATTCAACATAGTATTGGAAGTTCTGGCCAGGGCAATCAGGCAAGAGAACGAAATAAAGAATATTCAAATAAGAAAAGAGAAGTCAAATTGTCTCTGTTTGCTGATGACATAATTGTATATTAAGAAAACCCCATCGTCTCAGCCCAAAATCTCCTTAAGCTGATCAGCAACTTCTGCAAAGTCTCAGGATACAACATCAATATGCAAAAATCACAAGCATTCCTATACACCAATAACAGTAAAACATAGAGCCAAATCATGAGTGAACTCCTATTCACAATTGCTACAAATAGAATAAAATACCTAGGAATCCAACTTACAAGGGATGTGAAGGATCTCTTCAAGGAGAACTACAAACCACTGCTCAACAAAATAAGAGAGGAAACAAACAAAGGGAAAAATATTCCATGCTCATGGATAGGAAGAATCAGTATCGTGAAAATGGCCATACTACCCAAAGTGATTTATAGATTCATTGCTATCCCCATCAAGCAACCATTGACTTTCTTCACAGAATTGGAAAATCTACTTTAAATTTCATATAGAACCAAAACAGAGCCCAAATAGCCAAGACAATTCTAAGCAAAAAGAACAAAGCTGGAGGCATCAGGCTATCTGACTTCAAACTATACTGCAAGTCTACAGTAACCAAAACAGCATGGTACTGGTACCAAAACAGATATACAGACCAATGAAACAGAACAGAGGCCTCAGAAATAACACTACACATCTACAACCACTTGATCTTTGACAAACCTGACAAAAACAAGCAATGGGTAAAGGATTCGTTATTTAGTAAATGGTGCTGGGAAAACTGGGTAGCCATATGCAGAAAACTGAAACTGGATCCCTTCCTTACACCTTCTACAAAAATTAACTCAAGATGGATTAAAGACTAAAATGTAAGACCTAAAATCATAAAAACTCTAGAAGAAAACCTAGGCAATACCATTCAGGACATAGGCATGGAGAAAGACTTCATGACTAAAACACCAAAAGCAATGGCAAGGAAAGCCAAAATAGACAAATGGGACCTAATTAAACTAAAGAGCTATCGCACAGCAAAAGAAATTATCATCAGAGTGAACAAGTAACCTATAGAATGGGAAAAAATTTTTGCAATGTATCCATCTTTCAAAGGGCTAATATCCAGAATCTACAAAGAGCTTAAACAAATTTAAAAGAAAAAAACAACCCCATCAAAAAGTGCCTGAAGAATATGAACGGACCCTTCTCAAAAGAAGACATTTTTGCAGCCAACAGATATATGAAAAAATTCTCTTCATCACTCATCATTAGAGAAATGCAAATCAAAACCACAATGAGATACCATCTCATGCCAGTGAGAATGGCTATCATTAAAAAGTCAGGAAACAACAGATGCTGGAGAGGATGTGGAGAAATAGGAATGCTTTTACACTGTTGGTGGGAGGGTAAATTAGTTTAACCATTGTGGAAGACAGTGTGACGATTCCTCAAGTATCTAGAAATAGAAATACCATTTGACCCAGCAATCCCATTACTGGGTATATACCCAAAGGATTATAAATCATGCTACCATAAAGACGCATGCTACTATAAAGACACGCATGTTTAGTGAGGCACTATTCACAATAGCAAAGACTTGGAACCAACCTAAATGCCCATCAACGATAGACTGGATAAAGAAAATGTGGCATATATACACTGTGGAATACTATGCAGCCATAAAAAGGATGAGTTCATGTCCTTTGCAGGGACATGGATGAAGCTGAGAAGTTTGCACCATTCTCAGCAAACTAACACAAGATCAGAAAGCAAAACACCGCATGTTCTCACTGATAAGCAGAAGGTCAACAATGAAAACACATGAACACAGGGAGGGGAACATCACACACTGGGGTCTGTGGGAGGGTTGGGGGACTAGGGGAGGGATAACATTAGGAGAAATACTTAATGTAGATGACAGGTTGATGGGTGCAGGAAACCACCATGGCACATGTATACCTATGTAACAAACCTGCACGTTCTGCACATGTACGCCAGAACTTAAAGTATAATAATAAAAAAAGAAACAAAACAAAAAAGCTAATAATGTTTTTAAAATAAGCAAAGGACTAGATAGACATTTCTGTAAAAAGAAGACATACAAATGGCCAATTGGTATGAAAAATTGTTCAACATCACTAATCATCAGAACAACATGAATCAAAATCACAAGAAAAAGTAACAAGTGCTGGTGTAGATGTAGAGAAAGGAATGCTTACAACTGTTGTCTGAAATATAAATCGATATATCGATTTTGAAAATGATTATGGAGGTTTCTCAAAAAATTAAAAACATAGCTACTATATGATCCAGTAATTTCTTTACTGGGTGTTTATAAAAAATGAAATCAGTATATCAAAAAGATACCTGGACTATCTCATGTTTATTATAGCACTAATCACAATAGCCAAGATATGGACTAAATCTGAGGATCTATCAATAAAGGAATTGATAATGGAAATGTGATATATATACACAATAGAATACTTAGCCATAAAAATAAAACCCTGTCATTTGTAGCAGCATGGATAAACCTGGAGGACATAATGTTAAGTGAAGCAAGCCATGAGTGTGCATGCACACACACACGCAAATATTGCACAATCTCACTCATGTGTGATGTAACAAAGATGGTCTCAGAGAAGTACAGAGTTGAATAATGGTTATGAGAAGCTGGAGAAGGCAGAAAAAAATATGATGGGGAAGAGATTGGCCAATAGGTACAACATTACAGTTAAATAAAAGAAAGAAGTTCTGGTGTTCCATAGCACAACAGGATTACTACAGTAAACAGTAATACTGTGTGTATTTCATGAGAGGATTTTGAATGTTCTCACTACAAATAAAAGATAAAGTTTTGAGGTAATGGATGCACTACTTACCATGATTTGATCATTATATAATTTATACATGTATCAAAACATTATACTGTACCCCATAAAATATGTATAATTACAGTGACAATTGACAACAAAATAAAAATAATAAAATTTAAATTTGAAGAGGCTATGAAGACTTCTTCAGAGAAATAAAAATTGCAAGGATTTGCTACTAGTAAAGCTGCTCTATAAGAAATGTTAAAAGGAGTACTTCACAGAGAAGGGGAAATATATAGGTCAAAGCTCAAATTTGCATAAAGAAAGGGAGAATATCAGAGAAGGAATAATTGAAGGCAAAATGAAAACTTTCATTTTTCTAATTCTTAACTGATTTAACAGATAAAGTTGTTCAAAATAATAATACCAACCAACATTAGGGTACCAAAACAGACATATAGACCAATGGAACAGAACAGAGGCCTCAGAAATAACACCACACATCTACAACCATCTGACCTTCCACAAACCTGACAAAAACAAACAATGGGGAAAGGATCTGCTATTCTGTAAATGGTAGTGGGAAAACTGGCTAGCCATATGCAGAAAACTGAAACTGGACCCTTTCCTTACACCTTACACAAAAGGTAACTCAAGATGGATTAAAGACTAAAATGTAAGACCTAAAACAATAAAAACCCTAGAGGAAAACCTAGGCAATACCATTCAGGACATAGGCATGGGCAAAGTCTTCATGACAAAAACACCAAAAGCAATGGCAACAAAAGCCAAAATAGACAAATGTGATCTGATTAAACTAAAGAGCTTTTGCACAGCAAAAGAAACTATCATCAGAGTGAACAGGCTACTTACAGAATGGGAGGAAATTTTTGCAATCCACCCATCTGACAAAGGTCTAATATTCAGAATTTATCAGGAACTTAAACTAATTTACAAGAAAAAACAACCTCATCAAAAAGTGGGCAAAGGATATGAACATACACTTCCCAAAAGAAGACATCTACATGGCCAAGAAACATATGAAAAAAAAGCTGAACATCACTGATCATCAAAGAAATGCAAATCAAAACTACAATGAGATATCATCCCATGCCAGTCACAATGGAGATTATTAAAAAGTCAGGAAACAGTATATGCTGGTGAGGCTGTGGAGAAATAGGAATGTTTTCATACTGTTGATGGGAACGTAAATTAGTTCAACCATTGTGGAAGACAGTGTGGTGATTCCTCAAGGATCTAGAACTAGAAATAACATTTGACTCAGCAATCCCATTACTGGGTATATACCCAAAGGATTATAAATCATTCTATAAAGACACATCCACATATATATTTATTGCAGTACTACTTACAATAGCAAAGACTTGGAACCAACCCAACAAATTCCCATCAATGATAGACTGGATAAAGAAAATGTGATACATATACACCATGGAATACTATGCAGCTGTAAAAAGGAATGAGATCCTGTCCTTTGCAGGGACATGGATGAAGCTGGAAGCCATCATCCTCAGCAAACTAACCCAGGAACAGAAAACAAAACACCACATGTTCTCACTTATAAGTGGGAGTTGAATATTGAGAACACATGGACACGGGGCCGGGGTGGGGGGTAGGGAACAACACACACCAGGGCCTATTGGTGGGTGAGAGTTGGGGAGGGAACTTAGAGAATGGGTCAATAGCTGCAGCAAACCACCATGGCATATGTATACCTATGTAACAAACCTTCACATTCTGCACATGTATCCCCCTTTTTTTTTAGAAGAAATAAAACAAAATAGCAACATTACGTATAAGTGAAATGAATGACAGCAATAATATAAGGGATGAAGAAATGCTAAGAATATTTAGTTATTTTAAGCTACTTCCACTACCTTTAAAGTAGTATGGTGTTATTTGAAAGTGGACTTGAGTTAACTATAAATGTATATTACAAACTCTAAGGCAACCACTAAAAAAAGTAAAAAATGATAAAGTATAAGCTAACAAATAATAAGCTAAGAAAGAAGAGAAAATATGATCATATGAAATGCTCAATACCATAAAAAAGCATAAAAAAGGAAACAAAAATAAAAACAACAGCAGCAAATTTTGAAAGCAGTAATAAGCATGGTATTAATCCCAGTATATCAATATTAATTTAAATGTCAATGGTTTAAATACATCAACTAAAAAAAAGAGATTGTTAGCATAAAGAACAAGACCCGACTGTATATTGTCTACAAGAAAGCACTTTAACCATAAAGATGTATATACATTAAAAATAAATGGGTAAAGAATGATATGTGATGTGAACACATTCTCAAGCTCACATGGGGCATTCACTAAAATAGATCACATTCTGTACCAGAAAACACCCTTAACAAATTTTAAAAACAGAAATCATACAATGTTTGTTTTCAGATCACAATGGAATTAAACTAGAAATAAAAGAAACCTGGAAAATCCAAGAATACTTAAAAATTAAGCAACAGCTAAATAACACACAGGTCAAAGAAGATATTTCAAGAAACATTTGTAAAATATTCTGAATTTAATGAAAATGCAAATACAAGTTATCAAAGTCTGTGATACACAGCAAAATAAGTACTTACAGAAAATTTTTAGCATGGGATGCATATAAAGAAAAAAAGATCTAGAATCAATAATCTAAACCTCTACTTTAGAAAATTAGAAAAAGGAAAGCAAATGAATTCCAAAGCAAGAATAAAGAAAATAAAAATAAGAGTGGACATCAATGAATATGAAACAGGAAATCAAAAGAGAAAATCTACAAAACCAAAGCTGTTCTTTGAGCAGATCAATTAAATTGATAATCCTCTAGCCGGCTGACTAAGATAAAAAAGAGAAGACACACATTATGAAGTAAAAGTGGGGACATCACTACAAATTCCATGGACTTTAAAAAGATAATAAAAAATAATATTAGGACTGGGTGCAGTGGCTCATACCTTTAACACCAGTATATTGGGAGGCTGAGGTGGGTGGATTGCTTGAGCTCAGAAGTTTGAGACCAGTCTGGGCAACATGGCAAACCCTGTCCTTACAAAAACTACAAAAATTAGCTGGACATTGTGGTGCATATCTGTAGTCCCAGTTACTTTTGGGAGGCTGAGGCAGGAGGATTGCTTGAGCCCAGGAGTTTGAGACTGCAGTGAGCCATGATCGTGCCACTGCAATTTCCAGCCTGGGTGACAGAGTGAGAACCTGCCTCAAAAAAAAAAAAAAAAAAAGGATCGCTTCCAAGATGGCCGAATAGGAATAGCTCTAGTCTACAGCTGCCCTCTACAGCTCCCGGTGAGATAGACGCAGAAGACAGGCGATTTCTGCTTTTCCAACTAAGGTACTTTGTTCATCTCATTGGGACTGGTTGGATGGTGGGTGCAGCCCATGAAGGGGGAGCCAAAACAGGGTGGGCATTGCCTCACCTGGGAAGCATGAGGGGTCAGGGGATTTCCCTTTTCTTTATTTATTTTTTAATTTTTTTTTTATTTTTGAGATGGAGTCTCACTCTGTCACCCAGGCTGGAGTGCAGTGGTGTGACCTCAGCTCACTACAAGCTCTGCCTCCCAGGTTCACACCATTCTCCTGCCTCAGCCTCCCGAGTAGCTGGGACCACAGGCACCCACCACCACATCTGGCTAATTTTTTTGTATTTTTAGTAAAGATGGGGTTTCACCATGTTAGCCAGGATGGTCTCAATCTCCTGACGTCATGATCCACCCACCTTGGCCTCCCAAAGTGCTGGGATTACAGGCATGAGCCACTGTGCCTGGCCGGGATTTCCCTTTTCTAACCAACGGAAACCATGAGTGACCGTACCTGGAGGAATGGTACACTCCTACCCAAATACTGTGCTTTTCCCATGGTCTTTGCAACCGGCAGACCAGGAGATTCCCTCCCGTGCCTGGCTTGGTGGGTCCCACACCCACAGAGCCTTGCTCACTGCTAGTGCAGCAGTCTGAGATTGACCTGGGATGGACCTCCAGCAAACTCCAACAGACCTGCAGCTGAGGAGCCTGTCTGTTAGAAGGAAAACTAACAAACCGGAAGGAATAGCATCAACATAAAAAAAAAGGACATTCACACCAAAACTCCATCTCTAGGTCACCAACATCAAAGACCAAAGGTAGATAAAAGCACAAAGATGGGGAGAAACCAGAACAGAAAGGCTGAAAATTCCAAAAACCAAAACACTTCTTCTCCTCCAAAGGAACACAGCACCTCACCAGCAAGGGAACAAAACTGGACAGAGAATGAGTTTGATGAGTTGACAGAAGTAGGCTTCAGAAGGTCAGTAATAACGAACTTCTCCAAGCTAAAGGAGCATGTTCTAACCCAATGCAAGGAAGCTAGAAAAAAGGTTAGACAAATGGCAAATTAGAACAACTAATGTAGAGAAGACCTGAAAATCACAGTACGAGAACTTCATGAAGCATACACAAGCTTTAATAGACAATTCGATCAAGGGGATGAAAGGATATCAGTGATTGAAGATCAAATTAATGAAATAAAGTGAGAAGAAAAGATTGAAGGAAAATGAATGAAAAGAAACAAACAAAGCCTCCGAGAAATATGGGACTATGTGACAAGACCAAATCTACATTTGATTGGTGTACCTGAAAGTGATGGGGAGAATGGAACCAAGTTAGAAAACATTCTTAAGGATATTATCCAGGAGAACTTCCCCAACTAAGCAAGGCAGGCCAACATTCAAATTCAGGAAATACAAAGAACACCACAAAGATACTCCTTGAGAATAGCAACCCCAAGACACATACTCATCAGATTCACCAAGGTTGAAATGAAGGGATAAATGATAAGGGCAGCCAGAGAGAAAGGCCAGGTTACTCACAAAGGGAAGCCCATCAGACTAACAGTGGATCTCTCAGCAGAAACCCTACAAGCCAGAAGAGAGTGGGGGCCAAAATTCAAGATTCTTAAAGAAGAGTTCTCAACCCAGAATGTCATATCCAGTCAAACTAAGCTGCATAAGTGAAGGAGAAATAAATTCCTTTAAGATAAGCAAATGGTGAGAGATTTTATTACCACCAGGGCTGCCTTACAAGAACTTCTGAAGGAAGCACTAAACATGGAAAGCAACAACTGGTACCAGCCACTGCAAAAACATACCAAATTGTAAAGAACATTGATGCTATGGAGAAACTGCATCAAATAATGGGCAAAATTACCAGCTAGCATCATAATGAAAGGATCAAATTCACACATAACAATATTAACCTTAAATGTAAATGTGCTACATGCCCCAATTAAAAGACACAGACTGGCAAATTGGATAAAGAGTCAAGATACATAGTTATGCTGTATTCAGGAGACCCATCTCACGTGCAAAGACACACATAGGCTCAAAATAAAGGGATGGAGGAATATCTACCAAACAAATGGAAAGCAAAAAAAAAAAAAAAAAAAAGGGGGGCAGGGGTTGCAACTGTGCTCTCAGATAAAACAGACTTTAAATCAATGAAGATCAAAATAGACAAGGCCATAACATAATGGTAAAGGGATGAATTCCTCAAGTAGAGCTAACTATCCTAAATATATATATGCGCCCAGTATAGGAGTACCCAGATTCATAAAGCAAATTCATAGAGACCAACAAAGAGACTTAGACTCACACAGAATAATAATGGGAGAATTTAACACCCCACTGTCAATATTAGACAGATCAACAAGACACAATTTAACAAGGGTATTCAGGACTTGAACTCAGCTCTGGTCCAAGTGGACCTAATAGACATCTACAGAACTCTCCATCCCAATCAACAGAATATACATGCTTCTTACCACCACATCAAACTTACTCTAAAACTGACCACAAAATTGGAAGTAAAACACTCCTCAGCAAATGTAAAAGAACAGAAATCACAACAAACTGTCTCTCAGACTACAGTCAATCAAATTAGAACTCGGGATTAAGAAATTCAGGCAAAAACCACACAACTACATGGAAACTGAACAACCTGCTCCTGAATGACTACTGGGTAAATAAGGAAAGGAAGGCAGAAATAAAGATGTTCTTTGAAACCACTGAGAACAAAGACACAACATACCAGAATCTCTGGGACACATTTAAGGCAGTGTGTAGAGGGAAATTTATAGCACTAAATACTCAAAGGAGAAAGCAGGAATGACCTAAAATCGACACCCTAAAATCACAATTAAAAGATCTAGAGAAGCAAGTGCAAACAAATTCAAAAGCTAGCAGAAGACAAGAAATAACCAAGATCAGAACAGAACTGAAGGAGATAGAGACACAAGAAAACTTTAAAAAAAATCAATGAATCCAGGAGCTGGTTTTTTAAAAAGATCAACAAAATAGATAGACTGCTAGAAAGACTCATAAGAAGAGAGAGAAGAATCAAATAGATGCAATAAAAAATGATAAAGGGGATATCACCACCAATCCCAAGAAATACAAACTGCCATCAGAGAATACTATAAACACCTCTATGAAAATAAACTAGAAGATCTAGAATAAATGGATAAATTCCTGGACATATATACCCTCCCAATACTAAACCAGGAAGAAATTGAATCTCTGAATAGATCAATGACAGCTTCTGAAATTGAGGCAATAATTAATAGCCTACCAAACAGAAAAAGTCCAGGACCAGATGGATTCACAGCCGAATTCTACCACAGGTACAGACAGGAGCTGGTACCATTCCTTCTGCAACTATTCCAATCTATAGAAAAAGGGGGAATCCTCCCTAACTCATTTTATGAGGTCAGCATCATCCTGATACCAAAGCTGGGCAAAAGAAAAAAATTCTTAGCATAAAAAGAGAATTTTAGACCAATATCCCTGATGAACATTGGTGCAAAAATCCTCAATAAAATACTGGCAAACCGAATCCAGCAGCACATCAAAAAGCTTATCCACCATGATCAAGTGGGCTTCATCCCTGGGATGCAAGGCTGGTTCAACATACACAAATAAATAAACATAATCCATCACATAAACAGAACCAATGACAAAAACCATATGATTATCTCAATAGATGGAGAACAGACCTTCAGCAAAATTCAACAGCCTTTCATGCTAAAAGCTCTCAATAAACTAGGTATTGCTGGAACATATCTCAAAATAATAAGAGCTATTTGTGACAAACCCACAGCCAATATCATACTGAATGGACAAAAACTGGAAGCATTCCTTTGAAAACCTGCACAAGACAAGGATGTCCTCTCACTACTCCTATTCAACGTATTATTGGAAGTTCTGACCAGGGCAATCCGGCAAGAGAAATAAATAAAGGATATTCAATTAGGAAAAAAGGAAGTCAAACTGTCTCTGCAGATGACATGATTGTATATTTAGAAAACCCCATCATCTGAGCCCAAAATTGCCTTAAGCTGGTAAGCAACTTCAGCAAAGTCTCAGGATATAAAGTCAATGTGCAAAAATCACAGGCATTCCTGTACACTAAGAACAAACAGGGAATCCTGAGTGAACTCCCATTCACAATTACTACAAAGAAAATACAATACCTAGGAATCCAAGTTACATGGGATGTGAAGAACCTCTTCAAGGAGAACTACAAACCACTGCTCAACAAAATAAAAGAGGACATAAACCAATGGAAGAACATTCCATGCTCATGGATAGAAAGATCAGTATCATGAAAATGGCCATACTGCCCAAAGTAATTTGTAGATTCAATGCTATCCACATTAAGCTACCATTGGCTGTCTTCATAGAATTAAAAAAAACTACTTAAAATTTCATATGGAACCAAAAAAGAGCCCATATAGCCAATACGATCCTAAGCAAAAAGAACAAATCTGGAGGCATCACACTACCTGACTTCAAACTATGCTACAAAGCTACGGTAACCAAAACAGCATGGCACTGCTACCAAAACAGATATATAGACCAATGAAACAGAACAGAGGCCTCAGAAATAACATCATACTTCTACAACCATCTGACCTTTGCAAACCTGACAAAAACAAGCAATGGGGAAAGGATTCTGTATTTAATAAATGGTGCTTGGAAAACTGGCTAGCCATATGCAGAAAGCTGAAACTGGATCCCTTCCTTACACCTTACATAAAAAATTAAGATGGATTAAATACTTAAATGTAAGACCTAAATCCTTAAAAAGCCTAGAAGAAAACCTAGGCAATACCATTCAGGATATAGGCATGGGCAAAGACTTAATGACTAAAATATCAAAGCAATGGCAACAAAAGCCAAAGTAGATAAATGGGATCTAATTAAACAAAAGAGCTTCTGCACAGCAAAAGAAACTACCATCAGAGTGAACAGGCAACCTACAGAATGGGAGAAAATTTTTCCTATCTATCTATCAAACAAAGGGCTAATATCCAGAATCTACAAAGAACTTAAATTGAAAAGAAAAAAACAACCCCATCAGAAACGAGCAACGGATATGAACAGACACTTCTCAAAAGAAGACATTTATGCAGCCAACAGGCATGTGAAAAATGCTCATCATCACAGGCCATCAGAGAAATGCAAATCAAAACCACAATGAGATACCATCTCACAGCAGTTAGAATGGTGATCATTAAAAAGTCAGGAAACAACAGATGCTGGAGAGGATATGGAGAAATAGGAACACTTTTACACTGTTGGTGGGACTGTAAAGTAGTTCAAACATTGTGGAAGTCAGTGTGGCGATTCCTCAAGGATCTAGAACTAGAAATACCATTTGACCCAGCAATCCCATTACTGGGTATATACCCAAAGGATTATAAATCATGCTTCTATAAAGATACATGCACATGTATGTTTATTGCGGCACTATTCACAATAGCAAAGGCTTGGAACCAACCCAAATGTCCATCGATAATAGACTGGATAAGGAAAATGTGGCACAAATACACCATGGAATACTATGCAGCCATAAAAAAGGATGAGTTCATGTCCTTTGCAGGGACATGGATGAAGCTGGAAACCATCATTGTCAGCAAAATATCACCAGGACAGAAAACCAATCACCACATGTTCTTACTCATAAGTGGGAGTTGAACAATGAGAACACACGGACCCTGGGAAGGGAACATCACACACCAGGGCCTGTCGAGGGGTGGGAGGCTGGGGGAAGGATAGTGTCAGGAAAAATACCTAATGTAAATGACGAGTTAATGGGTGCAGCAAACCAACATGGCACATGTATACCTATGTAAAAAACCTGCATGTTCTGCACACGTACCCTAGAACTTAAAGTATAATAAAAAGGGGATATTATGAACAACTCTATGCCCACAAATTTGATAACTTAGATAAAATGGATCAATTATTTGAAAGATACAATCTGCCAAAACTTACACATGCGGGAATAGACAATCTAAATTAGCCTATATTAATAACTTTCCAAAACAGATATCACCAGACCCAGATGGATCCACTAGTGAAGTCTACAAAACATTTAAGGGAGAAATAATGTTAATTATCTTAGAATCTTGTACAGAAGATAAAAGCACAGGAGATAACTCTTATTTTATGTGGCCAGCATTATGCTAATATCAAAGACACAAAGATTTTACAAGAACAGAAAACAAAAACTAATAACTCTCATATAGATAGATATAAAAATCCTCAATAAAATATTAGCTAATCAGATTAAACAATGTATACAATATACACCATAATCAAGTGAGATTCATGTCCGGTATGCAGGGCTGGTTCAACATTTGAACATTGATTTATGTAATCTGTCATAATAATAGGCATATGAAAAAAATCACATGATCATACAAATGGATTCAGAAAAAGCATTTGACAGAATCCAACACCCATTCATGATAAAACCTCAGCAAACTAGGAGTAAAGGGGAACTTTCTCAACTTAATAAAGAAAATCTATGAAAAACCTACAGTTAACATCACACTTACTGGTTAGAAACTGAAAACTTTCTCATCAAAATTAGGAAAAAGGCACAGAGCTACCCTCTTAGCACTACTTTGAAAATTGTACTGGAAGTCCTAGCTACAGCATTAAGACAAAAAATGAAATAAAATATATAAAAACTGGAAAGAAAGAAAACTTTGTGCACAAACGTCATAATTGTCTATGCAGAAAATCTGAAAGAATCAACAAAATACCTCCTGAAGGTGATAATGATTATAAAAAGTTTGCAGGACACAAAGTTAATATATAAAAGTCAGTCACTCTTTTTGTATACAGAAATAAATGAATCTTGAAATTAAAATCAATATTATCTATACAGCACCCCTCCCAAATGAATTACTTAAGTATAATCTAAGAAAATATGTAAAATATCTCTATGAGGAAAACTACAAAACTCTGATGAACAAAATTAAAGAAGCAGTAAATAAATGGTGAGATAGTCTGTGTTCATGGAGAGGAAGACTCAATAATGTCAAGATGTCAGTTCTTTTTAGATTTATTTATAGATTAAAGACAATTTCATTCACAATTTCAGCAAGTTATTTTGTGGATATTGACAAACTGATTCTAAAGTTTTTATGGAGAGGTAGAACACCCTGAGTAGCCAAAATAATTTTAAAGAAGAAGAACAAAGTCATAGAACTTACACTACCTAGCCTCAAAGCTTACTATGAAGCTACAGTAACAAAGACAGTGTAATTATTAGCAAACATATAGCTAAACAGGTTAATAGAAGAGAATAGAAAGACTAGAAATAGACCTACATAGATATAGTCAACTGATTTTTGACAAATAAGGGAAAGCAATACAATGTAGCAAAGAAAAATTTTTCTCCTCCGAGACGGAGTCTTGCTGTGTAGCCTAGGCTGGAGTGTAGTGGCGTGATCTCGACTCACTGCAACTTCTGCCTCCCGGGTTCAAGCAATTCTCCCTGCCTCAGCCTCCTGAGTAAATGGGATTACAGGTGGCCGCCAGCATTCCTGGCTAATTTTTGTACTTTTAGTAGAGATGGGGTTGCTCCTTGTTGGCCAGGCTGGTCTTGAACGTCTTACCTCAGGTGATCTGGCCGCCTCAGCCTCCTGAAGTACTGGGATTACAGGTGTGAGCCACTGCTGCCAGCGTGTTTTTTTTTTTTTTTTTTTTTTTTTAGACAGGGTCTCACTTTGTCACCCTGGTTGGAGTACAGTGGTGCTATTTCATCTCACTGTAATGTCTACCTCCTGGGCTCAAGCCATCCTCCAGCCTTAGTTCCCCAAATAATCTGGGCCTACAGGTACAAGCTCATCATGCCTGACTAATTTTTGTAGAGACTAGGTTTCACCATGTTGCCCAGGCTGGTCTCGAACTCCTGAGGTCAAGCGATCCATTCACCTCGGCCTTGTTCATAGCACCTTTATTCATAATTGCCAAAACTTGAAAGCAACCATGATATATTTCAGTAGGTTAATAGATAAACTGTGGTACATCCAGACAATGAAATATTACTCAGCACTAAAAAGCAATGAGCTATCAAGCCATGAAAAATCATGGAGGACTCAAATGCATATTATTAAGTGAAAGAAACTATTATGAAAAGGCTACTTACTATAAAATTTTGATTACTGGAAAAGGCAGTATTATGGATACAGTAAAAAATCAGTAGTTGCCAGGGTTTAGAGGGAGAGAGAAAGATGAATAGGCAGAGCAGAGAGTTTTAGCTTGGTGAAACTACTCTGTATTTTTTCCATAATGGGGGATACATATAATTATATATTTGTCAAAACTCATAGAATATACAATACCAAGAGTGAACACCATTATCACTATGGACTTTGGGTGATAATGGTGTGTTGATGTAGGTGCATTGATTCTAACAAACATACAACTATCGTGTAGGATTTTGATGGTAGAAGACGCTGTGTATATGTGGAGAAGGGAGTACACAAAAAATCTCTGCACCTTTCTGTTCAATTTTGCTGTGAATCTAAAACTTCTCCAAAAAATTTTATTTCAAAAAATTTGTATGGACAGAGGGTCAAGAAGAGTTAACACAATGTTGAAAATGAAGAAAACACTCTATCACATATTGAAACACTATAAATTTTTAATAAGACTGCTGTTGATAGAAGAATAGGTTATTAATATAAGTGGATATAATAAAAAGCTGAGAAGCTATTTATAAATTGACATACAACATACAACTCATACAAGGAAAGTAGCACTGCAAAGAGTAGGAAAGACATTCCCTCCAATAGTATTGGTTCAACTGGGTATCCCAACAAACAGAAAAGGAAAACCCAGAGACTTGAAACCTACTTTGTGCTAACAAATATCTATCTTAGACTATTGTAAATCTAAATGTGAAATGTGAGACAAACATATTTTATAATGTATGAGAATATTCTTATTAACTTGGGATAGGGAAAGGTTTATCAGACAGGTCACAATAAATGCCAATGATAAATGAAAATATTGCCAAAGTAAAATAAATTAAGATTGGGAATTTTTGATCATTGAAAGACAAGTTGAAGAAAGTGAAAAAGTCGTAAGAGCAGGAAAAGTTTTTTTGCCACAAATGTATACAAAGTAGATAACTTCTTCCTACCAATGAGGAAAAGACAGACAATAAAAAAAATGGACAAGAGAAGCAGACACTTCACAAGAGAGGATATCTAAACAATCAGTAGAAATACAGTGCTTCTCATTAGTCAAGAGAAAATGCAAAATAAAACTGTAATGAGATGCTGCTACACACCTATCAAGATGGTTGGTGGAACTGTAATTGTGGAAGTGTGAACTTTTCTGTTCGATATTTGCTCAGGTACATACCCAACAGAAAACTGTCGTATGTGTAAGCATAGGCAAATAAAAGAATATTCATAGTAGTACAATGCTTCATAACCACAAATTGGAAACATCTCTAATATCTATTGAGAATATAATAGATAAATGTAACTGATATAATTTACAATCAACTCCTAAACAGCATTGAAAGTGAATAGATACATGCAATAAAGAATGAATCTCTTATCTACATAAAATTTTTAAAATGAGCAAAACTGATGTATGCAGATATAAGTCAAGACAGTGTTTAATTCTGGAGAGATGAGAGGAGTTGTGACTGGTAGAGGCCAAGAAGCTCTGGATGTTGATAGATGTTAAATTTCTTAATCTGGGTAGTATTTCCACTTTATGATAATTTATTAAGCTGTTCATATATAAATTCTGCACTTGTCTCTTTACATGTTACACTTCTACTGAAAAAAGTTAAATCAATTTTTTAAAAGGTTATTTCTTCCTGGCTTAGTTGGTCCAGTATTGGATTAACTAATCAATCACCACATGACCTAGTGTATCATCAGCAGCAACATTATTAAAATGTTGGTAATCTGGACAGGATCAATGCTTAATCTGAAAAATAAAAAAATTACAAATCCGATTTTCTGTCCTTGAGTAGTATAGTTAGGGACAAAATCATAATGTGATTTTAAAAATTTCCACTTAATTCTTATTATTTTCAAGTTTCTACTGTTGCATAGGAGTTGACATAATATAACCCAGTACTACATCTGTGATAAACTTTCTTATTGCTCTTTCCCATTTTTAAAAACTAATACATAAGAGGTGTACACATATTTTGATACATTTATGCAATATTTAATGATCAAGTCAAGATAATTAGGATAGCCACCTCAAACATTTATCTTTATGCTGGGAACATTCCAACTTTTCTAGCTACTGAAACATACAGTAGATCATTGTTTACTATAGTCACCCTATTGACATATCGAATACTACATCTTATTCCTTCTAACTGTATTATTGTATCCATTAATCAACCTCTTTATCTACCACTACTCTATACCCTTCCCAGCCTCTTATAATCACAAATATACTTTCTATCTTCATGAGATCCACTTTTTTTTAGCTCCTACGTAGAAGTGAGAACATGTGATACTTGTCGTTCTGTGCCTGGCTCATTTCCTGTAACATAATGACCTCCAATTCTATCTTTGCTGTTGCAACTAACAGAATTTCATTCATTTTTAAGGCTAAGTAGTATTCCATTGTCTATATATACCACATTTAAGAAAACATTTATCTGTTCATAGAACTTCGGTTGATCCTATAAGTTAGCTATTGTGAATAGTGGTGCAATAAGCATATGAGTGCAAATATATCTCTTTGAGATATTGATTTCCCTTCTTTTGGATATATATCCAGTAGTGGGATTGATGGATCATGGTGATTCTATTTTTGGCTTTACTCACACCTTTCCATCAATGCTGGCCTCACTGCTATTTCTCAACTGTTTCTGGTTTTACTTTCTGTCTGAAATGCACTTCATTCATATATCAGAATGCCTGGTTCTTTCATTTATTGCAGATTTCTGCTCCAGTATCATCTCAGAGCAATGTTTTTGGCTACCCCATTCCGAAGTAGTAGTATTCTGGTTTCTGTCCTTTCAGCTCACTTCATTTGTGATAGTAACAGTTACTACAACATGACATTTTATTATGTATCCATGTGCTCTGTCTATAATTTGGCTTCTAATGTAAACTCCGGGGGGCAGGAATTTTTTTCTACTTATTGTTATATCTTCAGCACCCAGGACAATTTCCAGCACATACTTAGTGCTCAACAATTGTTAAATGGATGAGTGCATGCATAGTTTGTGTTAATGGCCAATGACAAACCATATAGACAAATTATTTAGTTGATTGGTGATATTTGAATTAACATCACCAGACTCTGGCCAACTTGGTGGTTAAACCACTTTTGGTTTATTTGGGAAATTTCAAACCCCCAAACCTGGGCTTAACCATCTTCCTCCTTTATCCTGTTGTACATATTCTACTGAGTTGCACAATCCCTGGCGGGGAAACATTAAACAAACAGAACCCAGGGTCGCTATGCTGTTAAAGCCAGAGGTACATCCTTCATTATGTGAATAAAATACATAGAGAATAAAATAGCCACAGAGTAATGGGAGTTTTATTCTCTCTCTATTCCATTTCACTCCCTCTCTATTTTACTTACGTTATGAAATGATGCTCCCGCCGCTGGCTGATAAATGTTGATTAATCTGATGGAGAGTTGGATTTATTAGCAGGCAAAAGCAATGTAAATAAATCGAGCAGGTGAACTGGAGTTCACAGTGTCATTTCTGAGATTAAAGAGCCTGTCTAGCCCTCCAAGCTCACTTATTACAATCAGGATGCATGTTCTTCTTGTAAACAGACCTAGTAAGCCCCTTTAAGCAGCTCAGCCGGCCTCCTTTTGTTTTTCCTACTGGCTGTCCCTTCAGCAAGTTTCAACTCCTGGGAATTGCCTATGATGTTAATTTTTGTTTCTTTTCCGGGGACTGGGAGTTGGAGAGGGGGTACTGGAGACAGTAGAAAGGTCAGTTTTTCTTTTTGGAAACCATTGCCGTCAGCCAGTCAATAATTACACAGAACTTACAATATGCAAGGCTCTGAACGAAATGCTTGCAGATTAATAATAATAAAGACAATGATGAAACCAGCAATACTCATTAACACCTATATAGCAATTTACTGTTTATAAAGCACTTTAGGTACTATTATATTGGTTGATGCTCAAGGTAATCCTAGGCGTAAGGATTATTGTTTTATCCAGGTCATCCAGATGTCAGCTGTGTCACCCTTCCTTGTAAATACATTTATGTACATTTCTTAAAAAAATTTACTTTAAGTTCTGGGATACATGTGCAGAACGTGCATGTTTGTTACATAGGTATACATGTGCCATGGTGGTTTGCTGACATTTATGCACTTTTGTAATGGATTGATCTCCCCATTTTCAGTTCTGCAGGAGGTCCAATGCCTTCCTCAAATTTTGTTGTTAGTTCCCAGGCAGCTTATGGTCTTGTCATTTTTGGCTCTGGTATTGACTCTGCTAAAAAATTATCCTCCCCTGCATCTTCCCACCCCCCACAGTTCCATAGCTCTGTTCTGTGATTGTCTCCTTTTCTTCTGTTCCACATTGGCTTAGACACTTACCTGAGATCTGTTTCTGCATTTGTCCTCCGGGTAATAAAACACAGCTCTTGAACACAGCTCTGGAGTATATTCATGCCATACCTTAGAAGCCTTGGCTCCTACTTCCCTTGAAGGCTCCTAGCGTAGCTTCTAAATACAGTTATGTTAATCTCAAGGCAAGAGATTCTGTCACCATATTAAAAAGAGGGCTACCTGACTGCCACACTTCCTGCTTACAAAGCCACTTTTGTTGCTTTAAATTATTATGTAGACAGGTTTTAGTCCTAACTGTTGTTTGGCCTCTGACGTTCACAATTTGCCTCAGGTGAACTCGTATTAAAAATGATGGCCATAATGTAATTGCTGTATACTGATAACTATAGTATGAGGCAGCAGAGGTTTTAAAAGAAATTTTCCTGTTCCTAAGGCCAGATAACATTCTCAACCAGTGTACCCCCATTTTTTTTTCTCCTAAACAACTTTAGAGTACAGCAACTGAAATTTGTTGGTTAAGAGGGTGCTTCTGGTGTCTTATTCTTCTGACAAAATTTGACTCTACTGGCTACCAGCCATGTGACCCAGGTCCCCATTGGACAGTTTCTCAGTCTCTGTCCTGAGACTCCCAAGGAAACAATCCTAGAACAGAGCTCTGGGAATGTGGGAGGTGGGAAGGGGCAGGGGAGGATATGTTTTCAGCAGAGTCCATACCAGAGCCAGAAATGACAAAGACTCCTGAGCCACAAGTGCACATCAGAATAGAGATACAGCTTGAACCCTAGTCATTGAGACATCAGCCTTGAGGTAAGACTAGTTTAGCAAAGAGGAAGGTTCACCTTTTTGAAGTTGAGAGACACTCTTTTGAATTTGAGCAATGGCACTATAACTACTAATAGTTGTCCTAAGGGTGGCCTTTGAAAAGTCACTTATTCGTTCTGTGCCTCAGTTTCTTCCTTTTCTTTTCTTTTCTTTTTTTTATTATACTTTAAGTTCTGGGATACATGTGCAGAACATGCAGGTTTGTTACATAGGTATACACGTGCCATGGTGGTTTGCTGCACCCATCAACGTGGCATCTACATTAGGTATTTCTCCTAATGCTATCCCTTCCCTAGCCTCCCACCCTGCAACAGGCCCCGGTGTGTTATGTTCCACTCCCTGTGTCCATGTGTTCTCATTGTTCAACTCCCACTTATGAGTGAGAACATGCAGTGTTTGATTTTCTGTTCTTGTGTTAGTTTGCTGAGAATGATGGTTTCCAGCTTAATCTATGTCCCTGCAGAGGACATGAACTCATCCTTTTTTATGGCTGCATAGTATTCCATGGTGTATAGGTGCCAGATTTTCTTTATCCAGTCTACTATTGATGGGCATTTGGATTGGTTCCAAGTCTTTGCTATTGTGAGCAGTGCTGCAATAAACATACGTGTGCATGTGTCTTCATAGCAGAATGATTTATAATCCTTTGGCTATATACCCAGTAATGGGATTGCTGGGTCAAATGGTATTTCTCGTGCTAGATCACTGAGGAATTGCCACACTGTCTTCCACAATGTTTGAACTACTTTACAGTCCCACCAACAGTGTAAAAGTGTTCCTATTTCTCCACATCCTCTTCAGCATCTGTTGTTTCCTGACTTTTAATGATCACCATCCTAACTGGTATGAGATGGTGTGTCATGGTGGTTTTGATTTGCATTTCTCTAAAGACCAGTGATGAGGAGGTTTTTTTCATATGTTTGTTGGCTGCATAAATGTCTTCTTTTGAGAAGTGTCTGTGCATATACTTCGCCAACTTTTTGATGGGTTTTTTTTTTCTTTTTAATTTGTTTAAGGTCTTTATAGATTCTGGATATTAGCCCTTTGTCAGATGCGTAGATTGCAAAAATTTTCTGCCATTCTGTAGGTTGCCTGTACACTCTGATGATAGGTTTTTTTTTTTTTTTTTTTTTTTTTGCTGTGCAGAAGCTTTTTAGTTTAATTAGATCCCATTTGTCCATTTTGGCTTTGGTTACCATTGCTTTTGATGTTTTAGTCATGAAGTCTTTTCCATGCCTATGTCCTGAATGGTATTGTCTAGGTTTTCTTCTAAGGTTTTTATGGTTTTAGGTCTTATATTTAAGTCTTTAATCCATTTGAGTTAATTTTTGTATAAGGTGTAAGGAAGAGGGCCAGTTTCAGTTTCCTGTACATGGCCAGCCAGTTTTCCCAACACGATTTATTAAATAAGGAATCCTTTCTCCATTGCTTGCTTTTGTCAGGTTTGTCAAAGATCAGATGATTTTAGATGTGTGGTATTATTTCTGAGGCTTCTGTTCTGTTTCACTGGTCTATATATCTGTTTTGGTACCAGTACCATGCTGTTTTGGTTACTGTAGCCTTGTAGTACAGTTTGAAGTCAGGTAGTGTGACGCCTCCAGCTTTGTTCTTTTTGCTTAGGATTGTCTTGGCTATGTGGGCTCTGTTTTGGTTCCATATGAAATTTAAAGTATTTTTTTTTTTTAATTCTGTGAAGAAAGTCAGTGGTAGCTTGATGGGGATAGCATTGAATCTATAAATTACTTTGGGCAGTATGGCTATTTTCATGATACTGATCTTTCTATCCATGAGCATGGAATGTTTTTCCCTTTGTTTGTGTCCTCTCTGATTTCCTTGAGCAGTGATGTGTAGTTCTCCTTGAAGAGGTCCTTCACTTCCCTTGTACATTGTATACCTAGGTGTGTTATTCTCTTTGTAGCAATTATGAATGGGAGTTCACTCATGATTTGGCTTTCTGTTTGTCTATTATTTGTGTATAGGGAATGCTTGTGATTTTTGCATATTGATTTTGTATCCTGAGACTTTGCAGAAGTTGCTGATCAGCTTAAGGAGATTTTGGGCTGAGACTATGGGGTTTTCTATATATACAATCACGTCATCTGCAATCAGATACAGTTTGACTTCCTCTCTTCCTATTTGAATACATTTTATTTCTTTCTCTTGCCTGATTGCCCTTGCCAGAACTTCTAATACTGTGTTGAATAGGAGTGGTGAGAGAGGGCATCCTTGTCTTGTGCTGGTTTTCAAAGGGAATGCTTCCAGCTATTGCCCATTCAGTATGATATTGGCTATGGGTTTGTCATAAATAGCTCTTATTATTTTGAGATACGTTCCATCAATACCTAGTTTATTGCGAGTTTTTAGCATGAAGGCTGTTGAATTTTATCAAAGGCCTTTTCTGCATCTATTGAGATAATTATGTGGTTTTTGTCATTGGTTCTGTTTATGCGATGGATTACATTTATTGACTTATGTATGTTGAAGCAGACTTGCATGCCAGGGATGAAGACTACGTGATTGTGGTGGATAAGCTTTTAGATGTGCTGCTGGATTCAGTTTACCAGTATTTTATTGAGGATTTTCGCATCAATGTTCATCAGGGATATTGGCCTGAAATTTTCTTTCTCTGTTGTATCTCTTCCAGGTTTTGGTATCAGGATGATATTGGCCTCATAAATTGAAGTAGGGAAGAGTCCCTCTTTTTCAATTATTTGGAGTTGTTTCAGAAGGAACGATACCAGCTCCTCTTTGTACCTCTGGTAGGATTCAACTGTGAATCCAACTGGTCCTGGGCTTTTTTTGGTTGGTAGCCTATTAATTACTGCCTCAACTTCAGAACTTGTTATTGGTCTATTCAGGGATTTAACTTCTTCCTGGTTTAGTCATGGGAGGGTGTATGTGTCTAGGAATTTATCCATTTCTTCTAGATTTTCTAGTTTATTTGCATAAAGGGGTTTATAGTATTCTCTGATGGTAGTTTTTGTTTTTGTGGGATCAGTGGTGATATCCCCTTTATCATTTTTTATTATGTCTATTTGATTCTTCTCTTTTCTTCTTTATTAGCCTGACTAGTGGTTTTTCTGTTTTGTTGATCTTTTCAAAAAACCAGCTTCTGGATTCATTGATTTTTTTGAAGGGTTTTTTGTGTTTTCATCTCCTTCAGTTCTGCTCTGATCTTAGTTATTTCTTGTCTTCTAATAGCTTTTGAGTTTGTTTGCTCTTGCTTCTCTAGTTCTTTTAATTGTGATTTTAGGGTGTTGATTGTAGATCTTTCCTGCTTTCTCCTGTGGGGATTTAGTGCTATAAATTTCCCTCTAAACACTGCTTTAGCTGTGTCCCAGAGATTCTGGTACACTGGTCTTTGTTCTCAGTGGTTTCAAAAAATTTCTGATTTCTGCCTTAATTTTGTTATTTGTTCAGTAGTCATTCAGGAGCAGATTGTTCAGTTTCTATGTAGCTATGCAGTTTTGAGTGAGTTTCTTAATCCTGAGTTCTAATTTCATTGCACTGTGGTCTGAGAGACTGTTATGATTTCTGTTCTTTTGCATTTGCTGAGGAGTGTTTTACTTCCAATTATGTGGTCAATTTTAGAATAAGTGTGATGTGGTGCTGAGAAAAATGTATATTCTGTTGACTGGGGTGGAGAGTTCTGTAGATATCTATTAGGTGTGCTTCGTCCAGAGCTGAGTTCAAGTCCTGAATATCCTTGTTAATTTTCTGTTTCATTGAGCTGTCTAATATTGACAGTGGGGTGTTAAAGTCTCACACTATTATTGCATGGGAGCCTAAGTCTCTGTGTAGGTTTCTAAGAACTTGCTTTATGAATCTTGGTGCTCCTGTATTGGGTGCATATAAATGTAGGATAGTTAGCTCTTCTTGTTGCATTGATCCCTTTACCATTATGTAATGCCCTTCTTTGTCTTTTTTATATTTTGTGGTTTAAAGACTGTTTTATCAGAGACTAGGATTGCAACCCCTGCTTTTTTTTTTTCCTTTCGATTTGCTTGGTAAATATTCCTCCATCCCTTTATTTTGAGCATATGTGTGTCTCTGAATGTGAGATGGGTCTCCTGAATACAGCACACCAATGGGTCTTGACTCTTTATCCAATTTGCCAGTCTTTGTCTTTTAATTGGGGCATTTAGCCCATTTACATTTAAGGTTAATATTGTTATGTGTGAATTTGATCCTGTCATTATGATGCTAGCTGGTTATTTTGCCTGTTAGTTGATGCAGTTTCTTCATATTGTCAATGGTTTTTACAATTTTGTATGTTTTTCCAATGGCTGGTGCCAGTTTTTCCTTTCCATGTTTCACGCTTCCTTCTGGAGTTCTTGTAAGGCAGGCCTAGCGGTGACAAAGTGTCTCAGTATTTGCTTGTCTTTATGGGATTTTATTTTCCTTTGCTTATGAAACTTAGTTTGTTGGATATGATATTCTGGGATGAAAATCCTTTTCTTTAAGAATGTTGAATATTGGCCCCCACTCTCTTCTGGATTGCAGGGTTTCTGCAGACAGATCCACTTTTAGTCTGATGGGGTTCCCTTTGTGGGTAACCCAACCTTTCTCTCTGGCTGCTCTTAACATTTTTTCCTTCATTTATCCGTGGTGAATCTGACAATTATGTATCTTGGGGTTATGCTCTTCTTGAGGAGTATCTTTGTGGTGTTCTCTGTATTTCCTGAATTTGAATGTTGGCCTGTCTTGCTATGTTGGGGAAGTTGTCCTGGTAATATACTGAAGAGTGTTTTCCAACTTGGTTCCGTTCTGCACATGTCTTTCAGGTAAACCAGTTAAACAATGATTCAGTCTTTTCACATAGTCCCATATTTCTTGGAGGCTTTGTTTGTTCCTTTTCATTCTTTTTTTCTCTAATTTTGTCTTCACACTTTATTTCATTAAGTTGATGTTCAATCTGTGATATCCTTTCTTCCTCTTGACTGATTTGCCTGTATATACTTGTGTATGCTTCACAAAGTTCTTGTGCAGTGTTTGTAAGCTCCATTAGCTATTTTATGTTCTTCTCTAAACTGGTTATTCTAGTTAGCAATTCCTCTAACCGTTTTTCAAGGTTCTTAGCTTCCTTGCATTGGGTTAGAACATGTTCCTTTAGCTTGGAGGAGTTTGTTATTACCCATCTTCTGAAGGCTACTTCTGTCAATTTGTCAAACTCATTCTCTGTCCAGTTTTGTTCCCTTGCTGGTGAGGAGTTGTGATCCTTTGGAGGAAAAGAGGTGTTCTGGTTTTTGGAATTTTCAGCATTTTTGCAATGGCTTTGTTCATCTTCATGGATTTATCTACCATTGATCTTTGATGTTGGTGACCTTCGGATGGGGTTTTTGTGTGGACATCCTTTTTGTTGATGTTATGCTATTCCTTTCTGTTTGTTATTTTTCCTTCTAACAGTCAGGCCCCTCTGCTGCAGTTCTACTGGAGTTTGCTGGTGGTCCAGTCCAGATCCTGTTTTCCAGGGTATCACCAGCAGAGGCTGTAGAACAGCAAACATTGCTGACTGTTTCTTCCTCTGGAAGCTTTGTCTCAGAGGGGCACCAGCCAGATGCCAGCCAGAGCTCTCCTGTATGTGGTGTCTGTCAACCCCTGCTGGGAGGGACCCACTTAAGGAGGCAGTCTGTCCTTTAGCAGAGCTCGAGTGCTGTTCTGGGAGATCTGCTGCTCTCTTTAGAACCAGCAGGCAAGAATGTTTAATCTTCTGAAGCTGCGCCCACAGCCGCCACTTCCTCCAGGTACTTTGTCCCAGGGAGATGGGAGTTTTATCTGTAAGCTCCTGACTGGGGCTCCTGCCTTTCTTTCAGAGTTGCCCTGCCCAGAGAGGAGGAATCTAGAGAGGTAGTCTGGCTACAGCAGCTTTGCCACACTGCAGTGGGCTCTGTCCAGTTTGAACTTCCTGTTGGCCCGGTTTATATTGTGGGGGAAAACCACCTACTCAAGCCTCAGTAATGGTGGATGCCTCTCCTCCCACTAAATTTAGCATCCTAGGTCAACTTAGACTGCTGTGCTGGCAGTAAGAATTTCAAGCCAGTGGATCTTTGCTCGCTGGGCTCCATGGGGGTGGCATCCGCTGAGCTTGGCTCCCTGGCTTCAGCCACTTGGCTCCCTGGCTTCAGCTCCCTTTCCAGGGGAGTGAAGGTTTCTGTCTCACTGGCATTCCAGGTGCCACTGGGATATGAAAAAAAAACTCCTGCAGCTAGCTCAGTGTCTTCCTAAACAGCCACCCAGTTTTGTGCTTGAAACCCATGGCCCTGGTGGTGTAGGCACCCAAGGGAATCTCCTGGTCTGTGGGTTGCAAAGACCATGGGAAAAGCATAGTATCTGGGCCAGAATGCACCCTTCCTCCTGGCACAGCCCCTCACAGCTTCCCTTGGCAAGAGGAAGGAGTTCCCCAAACCCTTGCACTTCCTGGGTGAGGTGACACCCCACCCTGCTTCAGCTAGCCCTCCATGGGCTGCACCCACTGTCTAACCAGTCCCAATGACATGAGCTGGGTACCTCAGTTGGAAATGCAGAAATCACCTGCCTTCTGTGTTGATCTCACTAGAGCTGCAGACCAGAGCTTTTTCTATTCAGCCATCTTGCCAGACACCTCTTTTCTTTTCTTTTCTTTCTTACATACCAGGAATTGATGTGATTTATCTTTTCAAAGAAGCCATGTTTAATTACATATTGTATTCTGAAGTAAGAAACTTGTACAAAATAAATTATAGGCATACCAACAGTAACAGGTGAAAAAATAAAGCTGTAGATATATATCCTAGGATCCTGGATATAATAAAATTATCCTTCAAGCCAAATAAGAAATATCCTTAGATACTGTAATTATAGATACCTAAGACACTGAAGCATATATAACACATAATACTATTCTATTTTTTTTACCTACAATTAATATGCTGGCTATAACAAACAGTAAATTGCTCATTAACAAGAATCACACTTATATCCTAAGAATTTAGAAATATTTATTTGGGTAATTTGGAATGCTTAGATCTTTTTTTTCTGATATGGTATTTTTTTAATTTTTATTGTACTTTAAGTTTCAGGTTACAGGTGCAGATTGTGCAGGTTTGTTGCATAGGTATATGTGTGCTATGGTGATTTGCTGCACCTGTTGAGCCATTCTCTAAGATCCCTTCCCCTGTCCCCCAGTCTCCAACAGGCCCTGTTGTGTGTTGTTCCCCTCCCTGTGTCCATATGTTCTCATTGTTCAACTCCCACTTATGAGTGAGAACATGCAGTGTTTGATTTTCTGTTCCTGTGTTAGTTTGCTGAGGATGATGGCTTCCAGCTTCATCCATGTCCCTGCAAAGGACAGGATCTCATTCCTTTTTATGGCTGAGTAGTATTCCATAGAGTGAATATGTGCCATGTCTTTATCCAGTCTATCACTGATGGGAATTTGGGTTGGTTCCCTGACTTTGTTATTGTAAATAGCATGGAAATAAACATACATGTGCATGTATTATTATAGTAGAATGATTTATATTCCTTTGGGTATATACCAGTAATGGGATTGCTGGATCAAATGGTAGATCCTTGAGGAATCACCATACTGTCTTCCACATGGTTGAACTTATTTACATTCTCATCAACAGTGTTAAAGTGTTCCTATTTCTCCACAGCCTCACCAACATACATTGTTTCTTGATTTTTTAATGATCACCATTCTGACTGGTGTGAGATAGTATCTCATGATGGTTTTGATTTGCATTTCTCTAATGAACAGTAATGTTGAGCTCCTTTTCATATGTTTGTTGGCTGTGCAAATATCTTCTTTTGAGAATTGTTTTTTCATACATTTTGCCCACTTTTGATGGGTTTGTTTTTCTTGTAAATTAGCTTAAGTTCCTGGTAAATTCTGGATATCAGACCTTTGTCAGATGAGTAGATTACGAAAATATTCTCTCATTCTGTATGTTGCCTGTTCACTCTGAAAATAGTTTCTTTTGCTGTGCAGAATCTCTATAGTTTAATTAGATCCCATTTGTCAATTTTGGTTTTGTTGCTATTGCTTTTGGCATTTTTGTCATGGAGTCTTTGCCCGTGCTTATGTCTTGAATGTTATTGCCTAGGTTTTCTTCTAGGGTTTTTATGGTTTTGGGTTTTACATTTAAGTCTTTAATCCATTTTGGGTTAATGTTTGTATAAGGTGTAAGGAAGGGGTCCAGTTTCAGCTTTCTGCATATGGCTAGCCTTTTTTCCCAGCACTGTTTACTGAATAGGAATTTTTTTTCCCCATTGCTTTGTTTTTGTAAGGTTTGTCAAAGATCAGATGGTTGTAGATGTGTGGTGTCATTTCTGAGGTCTCTGTTCTGTTCCATTGGTCTATATGTCTGTTTTGGTAACAGTACCATGCTGTTTTGGTTACTGTAGGCTTGTAGTATAGTTTGAAGTCAGGCAGTGTGATGCCTCCAACTTTGTTCTTTTTGCTTAGAATTGTCTTGGCTATACAGGGTTTTCTTTGATTCCATATGAAATTTAAAGTAGTTTTTTTCTAATTCTGTGATGAATGTCAAGGGTAGTTTGATGGAAATAGCATTGAATCTATAAATTACTTTGGGCAATATGGTCATTTTCACGATACTCATTCTTCCTATCCATGAGCATGAAATATTTTTCCATCTGTTTGTGTACTCTCTTATTTCCTTGAGCAGTGGTTTGTAGTTGAAGAGATCCTTCACATCTCTTGTTAGCTGTATTCCTATGTATTTTATTCTCTTTGTAGTGACTGTGAATGGGAGTTCATTCATGATTTGGCTCTCTGCTTGTCTATTGTTTGTGTAAAGGAATGCTTGTAATTTTTGCACAGTATTTTGTATCCTGACACTTTGCTGAAGTTGCTTATCACTTGAAGGAGTTTTGGGGCTAAAACGATGAAGTTTTCTTTTTTTTTTTTTTTGAGATGGAGTCTCACTCTGTCGCCCAGGCTGGAGTGCAGTGGCGCAATCTCAGCTCACTGCAAGCTCCCCCTCCCGGGTTCACGCCATTCTCCTGCCTCAGCTTCTCCGAGTAGCTGGGACTACAGGCGCCTGCCACTACACCCGGCTAATTTTTTGTATTTTTAGTAGAGACGGGGTTTCACCATGGTCTCGATCTCCTGACGTCGTGATCTGCCCGCCTTGGCCTCCCAAAGTGCTGGGATTACAAGCGTGAGCCACCGCACCCGGCCTGAAGTTTTCTAAATACAAAATCATGTCATCTAAAAACAGAGACAATTTGACTTCCTCTCTTCCTACTTGAATACCCTATGTTTCTTTATCTTGCCTGATTGCCCTGGTCAGAACTTCCAACACAATGTTGAATAGGAGTGGTGAGAGGGCATCCTTGTCTTGTGCCGGTTTTCTAAGGGAATACTTCCAGTTTTTGCTCATTCAGTATGATATTGGCTATGGGTTTGTTATAAATAGCTCTTATTATTTTGAGATTTGTTCCATCAATACCTAGTTTATTGAGAGTTTTTAGCATGAAGGAGTGTTGAATTTTGTCAAAGGCTTTTTTCTGCATCTATTGAGGTAATCATGTGTTTTTTGTTTTTGGTTCCGTTTATGTGATGGATTATGTTTATTGATTTGCATATGTTGAAGCAGCCTTGCATCCCAAGGATGAAGCCAATTTGATCATGGTATATAAGCTTTTTGATGTGCTGCTTGATTTGTTTTGCTTAGTATTTTATTGAAGATTTTTGAATTGATGTTCATCAGGGATATTGGTCTGAAATTTTTTGTTGTGTCTCTTCCAGGTTTTGATATCAGGATGATGCTGGCCTCATAAAATGAGTTAGGGAGGAGTCCCTCTTTTTCAATTGTTTGGAATAGTTTCAGAAGCCATGGTACAAGCTTCTCTTTGTATCTCTGGTAGAATTCAACTGTAAGTCTGTCTGGTCCTGGGATTTTTTTGGTTGGTAAGCTATTGATTACTGTCTCAATTTCAGAACTTATTTGTCTATTTAGGTCTATTTGACTTCTTCCTGGTTTAGTCTTGGGAGTGTGTGCGTGTTCAGGAATTTATCCATTTCTTCTGGATTTTCTAGTTTATTTGCATAGAGGTGTTTATAGTATTCTCTGATGCTAGTTTGTATTTCTGTGGGGTCAGTATTGATACTCCTTTATTATTTTTTGTTGTGTCATTTTTATTTGTAACTTTCATGTCAGCTGCCGCACCACTGTTCTTCCCTTCTCCCAGTGGATCATACCAGCTGCCTGGTCTGTTCTGATGGGAGAACCTGGATACCTTGATTGCTGGTGAAAGATTCACACACTTATTATGGTTCTTTTCCATGGGAGCCTCCAATTGCTGTTGTTTCTAGTTAGCCATCTTGGCCTTGCTCTGCCTTCCCTCAGTTTCCTCATTGGTAATTGGGGGTTGTTGAGAGGACTAAATGAATTGATGTATGTAAAATGCCTCACATTGTCTAATACTGAAGCACTCCTTGCTCTTTGGCAGGTTCAACAGCTTTCTTTAAGCTCCCATGACCCCTGAGCCACCTTATACTAAGGAGCAGGATGACAACAGTTTTTGCCAGTGCACTGTGAGGGAATGCTGGGTTCTATGCCAGTTCTTTAAAACGGACAGTCCTGGCCGTCATGCTCCTCCCTTTGCTGTTCCCTTTTATCTTGCCTGGAATGGAGATGTGATCCCTGGAGGCATAGCATGTAACCTCTAGCTTAGGGAAAAGCCACAAGAAGATAGGAGAAGCCTCTGTCTTTAACGACAGGATTGGGATACAGAACCATCTCCGGAAGGCCTGCCCTGAAATTTTTGTTCAGTGAAACAGATATGCATACAAGTTATATGCTTTAGGCATTTTAGTGGATTTTTCCTGTTATTTGTAGCTGAATGTATTTGTGACAGTACAGCTCCTCCTCCTTTTCCTCCTATACTGTCATTATCATTATTTTCTGTGAGAAGGAAAGCAATTCTGTGTAAGCAACCTCCACAAATTGAGGAATGTAATTTGTTCTTCCAGTTACACCTAATTTACAGGTGAAAAAACTGAGTAAATTAAATTCCGCAGATTTCCCAATTTGTAACCAAGCAAGTCATAATACACATCCATACACTGCAGCAAATTTGTTGCTTTTCTGCTATTGCATGTTGTTGCCAAGTTTCCATCCTGTGACTGTACTATAAAAATACCACCTAATCCTCTTAATTTCAGACTTGTTTTAGGTCATCCAGTCTGTTGAGAACCAGTTGAACTTTGATGGTGTCATGTAATATATTAATTACATGCTCTAGTTATATAGAATCTTTAAATTTAATCTAGGATTATTCTAATGCATAACGTAATAATTTAGAATTATTGAACAGTACGGGGCCAAATTCAGCCTGAGACATGTGATCAGAGGATAACATAGTTACATTGTAATTCAGTTAGAGATGTCTCATCCACTAGTCATCAACTGATTATTTATTACCTTTAACTAGTGCTGTTGGTTATAGGAGGAAAAACATTAACAAACAAAAGTTTTCTTTCCCCACATTGTTTCCCCTCCTCTTCCTTTCTTCTTTCTTCTTTTCTTTTTTTTTTTTTTTGTTTTTTTGTTTTTTTGTTTTTTAAAAGGTGAGGACTGGGTATGTTGTCCTTGGCCTCCCAAAGTGCTGGAATCTCAGGCATGAGTGCCGGGCCACTTTCCATAGTTTCAATTGGCTATGCACTCCTTCAAATTTTTTATATATATTATCTAAGTTAATCTTCACAGAAAGCCATGAAGTGACCCTATCATTATTTTCATGTTTTATTTGTGACGAGCACAAAGGTTGTTTTTAAGAGATAAGCAATAGATTAGGTTATAATGCAGGCACACTTAGAATAGTTTTCAATAGCTACATGGAAAGATACATTACACTGGAAGATAGCACATGATACCTTCTCCCATTCTGATTGACTTGTTTTGGCAGGAAGCCATCCTGAGATGATAGTAAGATGCATTCCCTCGAATCTGGGGTAGGAGTTTCTTCTCTGTGTATAAGGCATATGAGATCAAAGCTCCAGTATCAGATATGGAGAGGGCCTGGGGAGGGATGTCCAAAACATATCTCAGGGAAAGAAGAGCTTCACATTAGCATCCCTCTAGTACTGGCAGCATATACAGGGAACCTTGGGACGGGGGGCAGTTCTGATCTACAGGCCCTATAAACCACATTTACACACTTTCTGGTCCTGCCTTACCTTCCTATTTCTGTGAATGTCCTGACATACTTCTAACATCAACTGAGCAACTCTCCACACTTACTCATCTTCCTTTTTTTAGCAACTTTATTGACTAATAATTCAGACCATACAATTCACCTTTCTAAAGTATAGAATTCAATGGTTTTTATTATATTTATTATTTGCAACCATCATCAGTCAATTTTAGAATATCAAATTTAGAATGTCACCTCAAATAGAACTTCATACTATATACCTATCATTCCCCATCCTCTCATCCCTCCAGACCAAAACAATTACTAACCTACTTTCTGTCTCTTTATACAGTATTTGCTTCTTCTGAACATTTCCAATAAATAAAATCATACAGTCTGTGGTCTTTTCTGACCTGATTTTGGTATCAGGGTATTACTGGCTTTAGAATTATTTGGAAAGTGTTCCCTCCTCTTCTATTTTTGGGAAAAATTTATGAAGAATTACTATTAATTATTTTTAAATGTTAGAATTCACCAGTGAAACCATCTGGGCCTGAGATTTTCTTAGTGGGTAGTTTTTTATTATGAATTCAATCTCTTTGTTATAGGCTGTGATGGTTAATTTTATGTGTTAACCAGATGGGGCCAAATGATGTCCAGGTATTTGGTCGAATGTTATTTTTCTGTGAGAGTGTTTTTGGATGGGTTTGATATTTAAATTGATAGACTGAATAAAGCAGATGGACTTCTAAAGTGTGAGTGGATCTCCTCCAATCATTTGAAGGCCTGGATAGAACAAACAGGCTGGCCCTTCCCTGAGTAAGAGAGAATTCTTCCTGCCTAATGGTCTCTGGACTGGAATATTGCCTTTTTTTCCTGCTCTCAGACTTGAACTGAAACATCATCTCTACTTGAGTCTTGAGCCTGTTCACCTTGAATTGAAACAAAACTATTGGCTCTTCTAAGTCCCTGGTTGGACAAGTCACCCTGCATGCATATGTTGGGACTTGTCAGCTTTCAAAATTCCATGAGTCACTTCACACACATATACATATATATTTTATTCATTCTGTTTCTCTAAAGAACACTGATGAATACATATGTCTATTAGATTGTATATTTCTTTTTCAGTCAATTTTAATAGGTTTTGTGTTATGGACTGCATGTTTGTGTCCTCCTAAAATTTATATGTTGAACCCCCTAATCCCCAATGTGATAGTGTTAGGAGATGAGGTTATAACCTCTGAGAAGTTATTAGGTTTAGGTGAGATGATAAGCGTGGAGACCTCATGATGGGATGACTGTCCTTATAACATGAGAAAGAGACACCAGAACTTCTTTCCCTGCCAAGTGTGGATTCATCAAGAAAGTCTGCACATCAGGAAGAGGGCCTTCACCAAGAACTTCCCCATGCTGGCACCCTGATCTTGGACTTCCCAGCATTCAGTACTATGATAAACAAATGCATGTTGTTTAAATCACCCAGTTTTTGGTATTTTGTTATAGAAGCACCAGCCAATTAAGAGATTTTTGTCTTCCTGGGAATTTGTTCATTTAACTTACCTAATCGGTACATATTTTTTTTATAGCATTTCTTCATAATCCTTTTATTTCTGCGAAGAAGTCCGTAGTGATATCTTTCTTTCATTTTTGATTCTCTTCTTCCTTTTTTGCTTGGCCAATCTTTCGAAAGATTTGTGAATTTTGCTAATACTTTTCAAAGAACCAACTTTTGGTTTTGTTGATTTTCTTTATTATTTTTCTAGACCTTATCAATTTCTGCTCAAATCTTTTTATTTTATTCCTTCTACTTCCATAGGTTTAGTCTGCTCTTCTTTTGTCAGTGCCTCAAGGTGGCAGTTTAGGTTATTAGCTTGAGAATCTTAATATATGGACTTATAGTTATCACTTCTTCTTGAAGCACTGCTTTACTTGGAGTCCATAAGTTTTGGTAGGTTATGTCTTCCTTTTCATTTATTTTAAATATTTTCTATTCTCCCTCTTGATTTCTTCTTTGATCCTTTCCCCCTACCATTTAAGGGTGTGTTGTTTAATTTCCACATAATCTGCGATTCTCAAAAAATTCTCATAAGTATTTACTTGTGATTTCATTCCATTATTGTATCAATCTTTTAAAATTTGTGGAGATTTATTTTATGACTTAGCATATACCCTATCTTGGGAGTTGTTCTGTAAGCACTTGAGAAGAATGCATATTCTGCTGTCATTAGGTGTGGCATTCTATAGGTATGTTAGGTCTAGTTGCTTTGTGTTATGGACGTGTTTCATTTCCTTCTTGTTCTTTTGCCTGTTTTTTTTCTCCATTATTGATAATAAAGTATGAAAATTTTAAACTACTATTGTTAAATTTTCTACTTTCTCTTTCTGTAAAATTTTGCTTTACATATTTCGGTGCTGTTATTAGGTATATATGTGTGTATAATTGTTAGATCTTCCTGATGAATAGACCCTTTTATCACAATAAAATGTTTCTCTTTAAGTAATTTTTTTTTGTTTGTCTTAAAGTCTATTTTGTCTGACATTAATGTAGCTACTTGGGCATTCTTGTTGTTGCTATTGGCCTTATATGTTTTTTTTCTCTTCTTTACTATCCGTCTATATTGTCTTTGAATCTAAACTATGTCTCTTGTAGATAACATAGAACTGGATCTTCTGTTTTCATCCAGTTTGAAATTTTCCTGCCTTTTGTTTGGGTTTTGGAATCTATTCACGCTAAACATTATTATTGACATAGCTGGATTTATGCCTGCACTTTATTTTTTAAGATCTCATGTCTTATTTTTCCTTTTTTCCTCTTTTACTACTTTCTTTTTCATTAAGTGAACATTAATTAATTTCTTTAATGATTAAAAACATTGTAGGTTTTTCCTTAGTGATTGCTCAAGGGCTTACCTTATGCACCTTTATAAGAATCAGCTTCAGATTTATGCTACTTCTAGTGAGATATAAGAACATTACTCCTACGTAGCTCTATTCTTGTCCTCCCTTTTTGTGATATTATTGTTATATACATTTATAAATGTTACAGATGTAACAATGCATTGTTAAAATTATTATTTTATATAATTTTATGACCATAAAGAAGATAAGAGAAGAAATATAAACAAGTAAATACTTGTAGCTTTGTTACTATTAACTTTTTAAAATAACATTTCTTGGCTGGGTGCGGTGGCTCACGCCTGTAATCCCAGCACTTTAGGAGGCTGAGGCGGGCGGATCACGAGGTAAGGAGATCGAGACCATCCTGGCTAACACGGTGAAACTCCGTCTCTACTAAAAATACAAAAAAAAAAAAAAAAAAAATTAGCTGGGCGTGGTGGCGGGTGCCTGCAGTCTCAGCTACTCAGTAGGCTGAGGCAGGAGAATGGCATGAACCCAGGAGGCGGAACTTGCAGTGAGCCCAGATCGCACCACTGCACTCCAGCCTGGGCGACAGAGTGAGACTTTGTTCTCAGTCACCTCTTTCTCTGTTATTGACAAATATATTACATTTCTATATATTATAGGCTCAGTGCATTATATACATATTGTTCAATACAATTGTTTTTTCAATTACTTAAGAGAGGAAAGAGAAAGATATATGCATTTATGCTCTCTTTTATAATCATTTACATAATTACCTTTACTGATGTTCTTACACACTCTCTGTGTGTGTGTGTGTGTGTGTGTGTGTGTGTGTGTATTTGAATTACTACTTGGGGTCACTTGCTTTTAACATGAAGAATTTTAGTATTTCTTGTAAGATAGATCAGCTAGAAAAAATCCTGTCAGTTTTTGTTATTGGGAAATGTCTTTCTTACACCTTCATATTTGAAGGTTAGCCATACTGGATATAGAAATCACAGTTGGCTGTTTTTTTTATTGCACTTGAAATATTTTATCCCACTGCCTTTTAGTCTTCATTGTTTTTGACAAAAAGTTAGCTGCTAATCTTAATGGAGTTCCCTTGTGAATAAGTCATTTTTCTCTCACTGTTTGTAAGATTTTGTCCTTGTTTTTTGCATCCAGCATTTTTACTATGACATGTCTTTTTATGAATGTGTTTATCCTTTTTAGAGTTTATTGATTTTTCCCAAATGAGGAAGGTCTTTTTCTTAAAAATGTGTGTAATTTACAGCCATTATTTATTGAAAAAAATATATATACATATAATTTGTCTTCTCCCCTCCTCATATTCCCAATATGTGTTCTTGCACTGATTGATGTTTCACACTTCTCTGAGACTCTGCTCATTTTTCTTTATATTGTCCTCTCTGTTCTTTGGATTTAATAGTCTATTGCTCTGTTTTCAAGTTTGCTAATGCTTTCTTATGCCAATTGAAATCTGTAGTCTCACTAGTAAATTATTTATTTCAATTTCTATACTGTTTAACTCTAGAATTTCCATTTGGTTCTTTATTATAATTTTTATTGATTGATATATTGTATTTGACCCAACATTGTTGTCGTACCTTCTGTTACTTTTGTAACCATAGTTTTTATTTCTTTGGACATATTTCTAATGGCTACTTTGAAGCATTTTCCTGTAAATCTGACATCTGTACACTGTTACAGGCAGTTTCTGTTGCCTACTTTTATTCCCCAGTGTATGGGTCATACTTTCTTAAATTGGACATTTTAGATAATATATCAATTTTAGGTACTAGACTTCCCTTCCTGGACTTGTCATTGTTATTCGCCTTTTTGTTGTTGTTGTTGTTGTTCAGTTACTATGCGTATAATTTTAATTTTAGTGAAGCCTATTTCACTCCAAAGAAAAAGCCTTTGATGGTCCTCCTCAGAAGGCGACAATATTGGGTATGTCCACGGTTGCTCTGGAATTATAGTGTTTTTGGCAGAGCTGTCTCTTTTACTGTCACTTTCCCTGACCACACCTACTTGTTAAGCTCCATTAATTATCTACCAAATGCCCTAGTATGTTCAACAATGCTTTTGAGACATAAATTGTTCTGTAGACTAATCTAATCAAATCTACAGTCCTTTGAAGAGATCGCTTCCAAGGTCAGTCTTTGATATTTTTCAAATAACAGTTAAATTTCTGGATGTCTCCTTTCTTGGTTCTCTCTGATAATCAGGCTACAGTTTAGACTATATCTTCAATGAATCTACCAGTTTCCTCTCACTATGGTTGATTTTTTATCTATATTTATGTTTATATATTATTACCTCCACTTTTTTTTTTTTTTTTTTGAGATGGAGTCTCGCCCTGTCACCCAGGCTGGAGTGCAATGGCGCAGTCTCAGCTTACTGCAACCTCTGCCTCCCAGGTTCAAGCAATTCTCCTGCCTTAGCCTCCTGTGTAGCTGGGATTATAGGTACACGCCACCATGCCTGGCTAATTTTTTGTATCTTTACTAGAGATGGGGTTTCACCATTTTGGCCAGGCTGGTCTCAAACTCCTGACCTTGTGATCTACCCACCTTGGCCTCTCAAAGTGCTGGGATTACAGGCAAGACACCATGCCTAGCCACCATGCCTAGCCACCACCACTGTTTTTGATAGTTCCCTTAGGCTTGAACTTCTCTGTATTATGTTGCAAATTAAATTAGTTTCTTACAAAAAAGATTAGGAGCTATTGGTGTTATGGCCTGCTTCTCACCCCAGGCAAAATTGTTGAGCCTCAGCTTTGGAGTTTGGGATGAGGACAATGGCATATTTCTCTCTGAATGATATGCCTTTATTAAGGGATGAACACTAGATGGGGGATGGCAGTAGTCTCAGATCCTCTTAGCCTGCCTCTCCTGGCATTCACCCTCCACCCTATGAAGCATGGTAAGGATGATTAGGGTCCCAGTATTCTAGACTATGTTGTTCCCAAGGTATAACCTATATTTTATGAATTGGGGCTGGGCAGAAGAAGGGAAGCCCCCAAATTTGGCCACACCCATAACTTAGCCTCAAAAAAGATAAGTGGTGGCAGGATGAAAAACGCTGACATTCTGTTCCTTCTTAGAGGTTATCCTCCCAACTAGAAGTTGGTGAGAGTAAGAGCCCTGTGTTTCTAACTGCACTAGTCTGAAATAGAGTCTCTACCACACTGAGTGAGGGGTAGGAGATTGAACAGTGTTAGTTAAAATACCACAGACTCTCAACTTTCTTACCGAATTTCAGTAGATACTCTTGAACAGATATTTCTTTATTTGCTATACGCCCTTGGGACCATTTCTGGAGACTTTAAATGGTTGTTTTATTAAATTTTCTCTAGATTCTCTGTGGAGATTGCCTACAGAACTTCTCATACTGCCATGCTGGAAGTTAATCTCTTCTCCATTCTCTCATAATATCAATTTTTCCATTTTACTGAATCATTTTTTACCAGTATACACAGAAACTGTTTTCTCACATTAAAAAATAAAATACAGTAAAACTTTTCAGCCCACTTTTCAGCTATTACCACAGTTTTCTTTTTTCATGTAAACAGTTCCATAAAACAAACTTCTACATGCTTGCTTCTAGTTCTTCTCCCATTTTTCTTTTGAACCCATTGCTATAGTATGACAGGTCCCTGACCAGGTAACTTGAGTGTTTATGTCTCTTAGGTTGAGCCAAAGGCATAGTGCCCATCCAAGGACCAGGTGTCCCTGAGAACCCAAGCATTATCAGAGAGTATCTGAGAACCTACTTAGGAAAACAGTCCTATCACACATACACGGCAGGCAAAGAGCCAGAAAATCAGCTTAAAAGCCACTTGGAGACAGGAGGCATGGAGGATCTCTAAATCTGTTCTTCTGCCACCCAGGAGTGCCTTGTATGTAAGTCCTAGTAAACTCATCTACTCACCAAACTGGACTTGTCCCGGTCACTCTTTGGTCTCTCAGCTCCCTTCCAGTTTGGGGAAAGGATTTTTAAGATGATTCCAGGTTGTTCTTGTTACAATTGTTATGAGGATTTTGTCTCCCCTCCTATTCCCCACTTCATTATTTTAAAGCCCTTGGTGATGGCCATGTTGTTATATTTAATGATGAATCATTGGTGTCATCTTAATTGACTTTTGTGAAGTACTCTCGTTTTCACTATTCCACACCACGTTCCCCCTCTTAGCTTTGACTGCTAATTCTTTCCCATCTCCCTAACCTCTAAATATTGGCTGGTTCAGAGCTCAGTTCTTGGACTTTTTCCCTTTTTTCTTTACACTCATTCTTTGGTTCTCAATTTAGTCTCATAGCTTTACATATTAACTAAGTCTAATGACTCTTAAATTTATATCTTCAGCCTAAACCTGTCTTCTGAATACCAGGCTAATATAAACAACTGCCTTCTTTAAATCTCTACTTGGATGTTGTAGTAAGATTTCTTATTATTTTCATTACTATTACTGCTACCATTATTGTCATCATCATCATCATCATCATCATCATAATTGGCTTTCTCCCTAAGAGAAAATTACACCACTTCATCACTTTGATGATAGTTCTAACCTTATGACTTCTTTTGGCCAATTAAATGTGGCATGCACAGTTTAAGTAGGTTTTAGGATGCAGTGTGTGAACTCTCATATCTTTTTTGTATCTACCACAGTGATTAGGAACATTCTGGTTAGAGAGGCTGACCATAAGCTTTGGTCCCAAAGAGAAGAAAACAGAAGCAGAGTGGTATCCAATTCCATAGTGTATATGTAACTTGATAAGTACATAAACTATATTGCTGTAAGTGATGAAAATTTGGGGGTAAATTGTTACTCGGTATACAGTTATCACCAGCTTAACATGTCCCAAAGGGAATGTCTCAGTCTCAAATCTGGCTCTTAGTTATTCCCACTGAAGTAAAAATGTTTTATCCCTACAGTTTCTCATGATCCTTGACTCATTCCTTTCTGAAACACTATAGGAGATTTCACTGTCTCATCATTCAAAATATAACAATAATCAATCATTTTAATCACTATATCTTTCATTATAGCCCAAGACACCATTCTCTTTTGTTTCAGTTAGCTCAACAGCCTCCTTCCTGAGTAGTCTCTCAGCTTCCATCCTCACCTGTTTTGTCTTTCCTCAACTCAGTAGCAACTATCATCTTAAGATGTAAGAGAGATCATGTCATTTGTGTGATCAATACTCTCTGATGGTTTTCTTCCTCACCAGGAAAAAAAACAAACAAAACAAACCCAAGGTCCAAACAATAATCAGTAAGTCCCATCCACTGCCCCTCACTTTCTGACCTCCTTTCCTAATACTCTGTTACTCACTGCTTGTCAGTTAAACTGGTCTTCTCACAGTTCATTGAACATAACAGGCATCCTTCTGCACCAGGTCCTTTGCATTTCATTCTTTCTCCTACCTAGAATGCTCTTTCCCTCAATATATACGGCTTACTCTCGCACTACTTTCTTGATGTAAACCTTTCTCACATTCCTATGCAAATTCTAAAATTGCTTCTTCCGCCATTTTTTTTTTCTATTCCCAGTCCCTGTTTTGTATTCTGCCATAGTACTGTCTACTCTCTAACATAATACAAATTTACTCCTTTAGCTTAGTTATTGTTTGTTCCCCTCAGTAGAATACATGCTACATGAGGGCAAATATTTTTGTCTGTTTTTTCTAGATTTAGTATCAAGAAGAATGTTTCGCACGTTGTAGATACCACATAAATATTGGTTAACAATTAAATACCATGAAAATTGTATCATGTGATTCTAGGAAATGGACCTACTTCTCATAACTGGGATTTAGAATGTTCCTAGAGTCCATTTTATGAGTAGATTTGGTCTATTTAAGTGGGTCATGCCTTATCAGACATCTACTGAGAATTTTCCTTTCTTTTCTTTTTCCTCCTCTTATAACCAAACCCCCTTTATTTTTCTTCTTTCTGCTGTACATACTTTTTATTTAACACCTATTTTTAGAATGTTATTTACAAAAAATTTTTCTGCTTCCTGTTGAATTACATATTCAAAACTTTGGGAAGGCTTCTTTTCATTACTCCCTGAATCTTTTAAGAAAAATTCCATCTTTCCAGGAGCTCTAGAAAATACAGCTTTTAATATTGTATTATCTTCTTTCATAATTTCTTTATCCATCTGTATTTACAGAAATAATGACAAACTATTTAGGCTTATATATCTTTAAAGACTCTTACCTAGAACTTCTATGATCATGAATCCTATTTTTTCTGATGTATGCTATGATTTTCAAAAGACATCAGAAATTGGCAGGTTAGGTGGACTATATAAGTTGTCAAAATCTTGGTCATATTTCAGGTTTATTTTCTAAAAATAATATTGATTTCAATTAGCTAGATCAGTAGAAAGTTACGAGCTCTCATTATAGGATTTAATATAGTTTATTTTAATCAGATTACTTTCCTCCTAAAAGCTGGCACAGTAGGGCAAGGAAGTAGAATAAGACTTTGATTGGTAGAAAGAAAGACGGGTAAGTGTTGAGTATACTGCTTAGCTTGAGGAGAATGGCTGGGTAGAACCCTTGTAATCAGGGTCTTGAGTTGCACTGATCAACGGGTTCCACAGGTGTCTGGACTCTTGGAGCACACAGGATGTCAACTGTGAGAAGAAAATTGATATGAAAGGGAAGAAGAACTAAAAAGACACTCTGTTAACTATACAGTTCTAGAAAGACTCATCACTGCTCTATATGTTCTCTTAGAAATGGGCTTTTCCACAAAACCCAAAATAGTTGTTGGATAGTTAGGGTTAAATTACTTAATTATAATCTTCTGTGTGTCATGCAGTTTACACATTCATGCAGGGACTGGGTGATTTTGCCTATGGCATCTTCACAAATGTTGAAATAATAGGCAGTAAAATAATAAACTTTAAGCTCCTTCTTTGTCACATTTGTTGCATTATCACATCTGTTGTTTTTCCCCCCTGAACAGTAAGATGATCAATTATTCATGACAGAATGATAGCAGTTTCATAATAATCTCACTTGTGGATGAAACCACCGTGTCCATTTAGGCACCCATAGGATCTGTATCACCAGAGGAATAAGTCACTATAAGAGCACCCACCTGCTCTGAGCATTTCTCTTCATCTTATTTGTTCAGGCTTTAAAAAATTACTGCAGAAAATTCTGCAATAGTCACATGCAGATTACAGCAGTAGACACTATGCAATGCCTAATAAATGACCCCATTACTATCTTTCAGTCGATAAATATAATGAATACTGAGAGAAGCTGAAAATTCTTTTTATTTTTAAAAGAGGGTGTAAATGGGCCAGTTGCGGTGGCTCACACCTGTAATCCCAGCACTTTGGGAGGCTCAGGTGTGTTGATCACCTGAGGTTGGGAGTTCGAGACCAGCCTGAGCAACATGGAGAAACCCCATCTTTACTAAAAATAAAAAATTAGCTGGCTTGGTGGCTCATGCCTATAATCCCAGCTACTTGGGACGCTGACGCAGGAGAATGTGTTGAACCCAGCAGGCAGAGGTTGCGGTGAGCCAAGATTGCACCATCACACTCCAGCCTAGGCAACAAGAGTGAAACTCCCTCTCAAAAAAAAAAAAAAAAAAAAGGGGGGGGGTGTAAATGTCATTTAATTGCCTATTCTTGATTGGTAGGTCAGGGATAAGGCAGGGATAAGAGAGAGATTGGAATTCCATCTCTGAAGAACCAATGACTAACTGAAGTTCACAGTTGATAGATGTCTAATGAGCTAGTGGAAATAAAGCTGGTTTAAGGGACATCAATGAGGTCTGGTGGAGTTCAGGGTAATTCTTCAGAGATCAGGAGAATCACCCTCACTGCTAAATTGAACTGAGGTCAGAAACAACACTGGTGATGAGAGATGAGGAGCAGTACTGTATTCTAAGGGAATAAGCTTGAGGTGTTTTTAAATTTCTGGCTTGTGTTTGTGCTTGTGTTATTTGGCATCAATTTTCCCAGCTCCAAAATTGACTATAGTAATTATCTAAACTAGTTTTCCCTGATATTTTTTTAAAAAAGATCTTGTGTTTAAATTTACAGTAGGTCTTTACAAATCTTTGAAATCAACATCAAAGTTTGGAAGCTAAATTTCTCTTTTTTTTTTTCTAATACACCATGGACTTATTTCTGAGATTTCTGGTACTAGAATTCTTCAGTGTATTGGGGAAGTGCCACCTTCAGGTAAAATGTGAAGCTGATAAAACTGTTTTGGTTTCTGAGTCCTCTGTTTTCACATTATTTCTGTATCTGTTCATTAAATGTGTCTTGGGAACCAAGAAGCCCCAGATTCTATTTCTATAATCAACACTTCTTCTCAGATACTTTTAACTAAGGTATAATAATATATTTATATAATCTCAAAATTATAAGGTATCATAAGATCATTTTATGATGGTCACAGATAACTACATAAACTCTTACTTTTCCCCCTAGGGGCTTTTGTATTTAAATACTTAAATAATAAAATTGTCACAATAAAATTTTAACTTCATGAAAGTTGGGAAGGCTGTGTTTTTACATGTCACCTCCTGAAGCCTTTTCAGTAATACTACATAGGAAATCACCTGCTTACAAGCAGAACTGAAGAAGGTTTTCAGTTAAACAAACCGCCTCACATTTTTTTAAAATAGACTAACCACATCCTCTGTTTCTGGATTTTGTATTTCAGTATGGAAGTTGTTTCTCCAGGGATTCTTTTTCTGAACTTCAGAAGATGTTTTCATACTATTTCTTATTCTGCAACATCTAATAAACTCAGTAAGAGTGTTTGTTTCCAGGAGCGTAAACAAACAGATGTTATATGAGATATCAATTTCAGTTCATTCACATGGAATTATTGAGTGATATGTTGAAATAGAGTGTCAAGGCATAGATAATAGAAAAAGAGGTGGTTAGAGATAAAGAGGACAAATCATGGTTTTTTTTTTTTTTTTTTTTACACCTTATTATGGGATGATTATGGTCTATAAGGGTAAATATGTGAACAACCTTTAGTTTCTTACATGAGAGGAACCTTGAAGGCTTATTTGCTCACTTCACCCTTAATAACATGAAATATTTTGAACACTAAAGAAGTGGAAACTAAAGTTTTGAAAAACATGGACTGAGCTCTATAGTTGATTCCTATCATCTACTGCATCAAATGCGAGGCAAATATCATCATCATCATCATCATCATCATCACCATCCTTGATTAAATAGCATGGAGAGATATGTTCAAAATTGATGGTTTAGTAAGGTCATTTAAATAATTTCAAATACTCTTTTAATTCTTTCTGGTAACATTGGATAATATTGAATTTAAAAGTTAGAAATAAGACCTCGTATTTGATAGCACAACAGGGCAACTATAACCAATAATAATTTAATCATACATTTAAAAATAACTAGAAGAATATAATTATAATGTGTGCAACACAAAGGGTAAGTACTTGAAGGGATGAATTCCCCACTTACCATGATGTGATTATGACGTATTGCATGTCTGTTTCAAAGTAGCTCATGTACCTCATAAACATATACACTACTATGTACCAACAAAAATTAAAAATTAAAAGAGAAAGTTTACAGTCACAGATGACTGGAAAATGATGCAAATGTATCCCTGAGGGTGTATTAACATGTGGGTCTATTAACTTTAGAGAAATGGGGTGGGGGTGGAACTTTACAACTCATATGAAACTCTCCTGGGCTGTTTGGAGTCTGGGAACAAAAACCAAAGTTAGATTAAATACAGATCATAAATGTCTCAAAATTAAATGAGAAAGATAATTAATTGCACTAGTCACACATTTCAATCTGAAGTTTCCTTCTGCAAAAATAATTTTCTATTTAGTTATTTTAATAGATTAGTTTTGAAATCTAATTGAAGAGGGGGATAAACTCTCATTTGCAGATTAATTTTTCAAACAATACAGCCAAGATATCAGTGTTCATTCAGATGTATCTGACTTGCAAATAGAAATGTACAAAGTGATAATTATAATGTCCTTTCAGAATTCTTCACAAATTTCAGTGAAATCTATAAAATTATCAATTAAAATATAGAATTAATTTTATCTTTTAGATCTACAATACAATTATCAAGCCATTCTAATAAAGTAAATTGAAGTGCTCTACTAAAGGAGAGTAGAATTGCAGGAAGAATAAGTTCTAGTAATTATAAAGAGAAATATAATGAAATTAAGGATTAGGCTACTAAGGAAGTTTACATCTGGAGAAAGTGTTTTAAGAAAAAAATATTTACCAACATAATTCTGGAGATACATGCAGGTTTACCGAGAATTATTCAACCCTAAGAACTCTATAATCACTAATATTTAAAAAAGAGATTATTCTGAAAAATGTGTCTTAGAAAACATGATCATACATAGGAATTAAAATTTAATATGCAATATGTCCATTTCTTCACAATTGATTCTCATAATCCTAATGGGTTTAATAAACAGGAACACATTTGCATATTTTTACAAATAAACTTTCAGAGTTAGATAATTTTAACCATGTGAGTGGCAGAACCAAGGTAGCCCCTGTATGACAGATTCGCCACTTGTGGAAGATACATGTCAGGGTGATTTCTAATACTCCACATTGGTGCAGTCCCATGTTGATGTGTGTAATTCCAGCTTTGATGAAAGTAACAGTGACAATTCCATATGGGCTGCATCCAGATTTCCTGGAGCTTAACTAAACTGTTAACTCTTCTACAGAATGGATCAGACTCTATTTCTTTCTTTTTTTTTTTTTTTTTTTTGAGACGGAGTCTTGCTCTGTAGCCCAGGCTGGAGTGCAGTGGCGCAGTCTCGGCTCACTGCAAGCTCCGCCTCCCGGGTTCACGCCATTCTCCTGCCTCAGCCACTCCGAGTAGCTGGGACTACAGGCGCCCACCACCACGCCCGGCTAATTTTTTTGTATTTTTAGTAGAGACGGGGTTTCACCGTGGTCTCGATCGCCTGACCTCGTGATCCGCCCGCCTCGGCCTCCCAAAGTGCTGGGATTACAAGGGTGAGCCAGCGTGCCCGGCCAGGATCAGACTCTATTTCTAACAAGTCTGGCATTTCTCCTATTAGGAGGCTGATGCTGAAAGCAAAACAATATTTAAGAATCCTCTGTCAAGTTTGCGTGAAAACAATAAAGTGAAGGCATTGGTATGGTTCCTTTTATGTCATCATTTTGGGCCAGAAAGCAACTACTCTTTTCCCTTGACTCTTCCTTCACACCTGCTGATGGGGCAGTGAGAGCTAACAGTGTGAAAAAGCTGCAAACTGCAGAGGGAGGTTGCTCCCACACACCTCATTAGGCCTTTAACACATTTGACTTTGTCTTTCCCTAGCACAGTCCATATTACAATTAGAAGCAGTTGGGTACTTCCTATTTTTCTCTGTAAGGTGTAATTGGGTAACAAAGGAGCTGTCACTTTCTGGACACTGCCAGCTTTGCCATCTGCCTTTGGAGCATCAATTTACTGGCTATTTCTTTAAGAGGTTTTGACTCATGGAATATTCCAATTTAAAAGAGCTCACCAGTTCTTTTGTTTAATCTCTGATTTTACAGATGAGGAAATTGAGGCCAGGAAGATTAAATGTCTTACACATGGACACACAGTTACTGGATTTATTTCAAGTTGCCTGGTTTAAAGATGAACTATCTTTACACAAAACCAATCTTTAATATATCCATGATCCTATTATTTTCTCCAAACCTGGCAACTTCATGAGTCTAATAGGTTAAATTGGCTCATTTTACATTTGGAAATAATGTAGCCCATTTAGGTATAAAATACAAGACAGGCCGGGCGCGGTGGCTCACGCTTGTAATCCCAGCACTCTGGGAGGCCGAGGCGGGCGGATCACGAGGTCAGGAGATCGAGACTACGGTGAAACCCCATCTCTACTAAAAATACAAAAAATTAGCCGGGCGTGGTGGCGGGCGCCTGTAGTCCCAGCTACTCGGAGAGGCTGAGACAGGAGAATGGCGTGAACCCAGGAGGTGGAGCTTGCAGTGAGCCGAGATTGAGCCACTGCACTCCAGCCTGGGGGACAGAGCGAGACTCCGTCTCAAAAAAAAAAAAAAAAAAAAAAAAAAAATACAAGACAAATGGGGAGAACCAGGCTGTTATGGAAAAGCTCCAGGCTGTAGCTTCAAGAAGCTATACATAGCTTCAAGAAATTTTTTGCTCCTCATTGTTCGCCATAGTTATAAAATATTGTTCTGTAACTATCATGGGTGAGTGGAAATGGGGCAAAAGAATTGGACAGTACAGGTAAATTTTAGTCTAGACTGTCATCATCTTGAATGTTTCTCTTCTATAAGACTGTGTTGGAGCAACAGAAATAAATTTGGACTGAAACAAAGGAGTCTGAGGTCTTGCCACATGGCTAACTGGCAGTATGTATCTATGAACAAGACATTTAGCTTACTCATTATTGGTTGTTATTATGTTGTATCCCAGCAAATTTTAGGGTTTGTGTATAGCTTAGGCTCTAAGCAACAGGCAAATAGCAAGAACTGTGAATGTCATGTGATTTTTTAAATAGCTTTTTCACCTAAACTGTAATTCATCATATATAAAAAATAATAAGAGTTAAGCTTTAGTAATGTGAAGCTGTAGGATTGCTATGTTTTGAATCATGCCACTGCCACCGTTCTTTCATCCTCTTCCTGTACACTCATTAGGCTCATAATTCTGTCTCACTCTTCCACCTAAGCCTGACATCTTGCAAGTCTTTATCTTCCTTCTTCATGACAATTAATAGGGAGGTTTAGAGGCTCCTTATTGCAAAACTCTAGATATGATGAAATATTGACCTCCTTCAGATGGGCAAAATTAGAATCAAGAGTAAGGATAAAGGTCCAAAAAGTATGCATTTAATTCTCTCTCTCTCCATTGTCAATTTGTAGCCATTGTAAAAAGAATCTGGGTAAGAGAGCTGGACATCTGGGAATGTTTGTCAGTCAGTGAGAGAGTAATATGACCTTAAGCTTCCTATTATTACCTGTCTCCTTCCTGGGGCATGCATCTCTAATATACCCAGAATTCCAGAAATATAGAATTTCTGCACTTACAGGAGCCCTGCTTAGAAAATAAAGTTATTTTGAGGTGATTTTTTCTGCTTTGAAAGGTTTCAACGGTAACTGGGAAATATTACTATTACTTTGACACATTTTTTTCAATAACCTTGAAGCTCTTTGTAGCTCTCTTCCTACACTCTAATACATTCTATAGTCTCCTGTCATATCAAACTTCTTAAAGTGAAACTTTATTTTATCACTTCATTTCCTTGATATCGTCAGTGACTCTGTTGCCAATTACATTAAATCTGGAGTTCAAGGCTCTTTATAACCTTTCTGTCCAGATTCATCTCCCAGTATTATACTGTTATTTAAGTATCAATCAGACCAAGCCACTCAAATTTTGCTGAATAAATGGCCCATTTCCTCATCTTTGCCTTTGCTAATGTCCATGTTCATGTCCACTTGCTTACCACACTCTTCCACACTTGTTCACACTTGCTTATTGTGCCTGCTCACAGATCTGATCTCAATTTAGAACCAAGCCTGACATGGTACCTTTCTCAAACCACTTCAGCCCCATCTTAACTCCCATGCATCTCTGTTTCCCAGGGATACAAGTCTCTATTGGTTCAATACTAAACATATTATAGACATGAAACAGCTATTGAGTTGAAGCATTAATAATTATAATCTAATAGTGAGTATGTATTTAGGACACCTATTTGTCAGGCACTGTGTGATATATCTCATTTAGTCCTTAAAACGATTGTGTGTTATAAATATAAAATAACCCATTCAAGGAAATGGACTCTGAAGCTTAGAGAAATTAAGTGCATTGCCAGGATTATATAGCTAGTGACAGAGTTGAATGCTTATTGTGTGTCTGCTTCCAAACCCTGTGCTCTCCAGGTTCTGCTCCCTTGCCTCTAAGTAAATGACACTTAGGAGAATTTTAAAATTATATTTCAAATATGTAAGTTTCAAGTTTTTCTGACACAATGCACAAGTGTGGGGAAAACATGTTTTTACTGATGTTAAAGGAAACCCATGCCTACATTTGTGATAAATTGTAGAACTGTTAGCTTTCTGCTATAGTCTATATTTGGGGTCTGAAGGACTTGTCAGTGTCTCTTTAATAATATCACTGGTTTTTTTCCTTCAGACTGAATCTCATTGTCTCTAATCACTGGTTTTACTTGTATGTGTAGCTTCCAGTCTTCAATTTTCCTAAATGTCATGTAGACATAAATGTAATACTCAATTGCTCAGCCTGAGTTTTTGTGTCTTGACGGACAGTTAGGCGGGGGAGGCAGAGAATGCCTGGTGTTGGGTTTCACCCTAATTTTGTGGGTATTTTGTGCAAATAAGAACTGAAGCATATTTTTGTTCTTGTTTTTTTTTTCCACATATAAATATATTTAGGGAAACTGGAAATGAAAAGAAAAACACCGAGCCCCACAGTTTCAAGTCAGAGACAAATTATCTCAAGGTAAAAAGCTTGGCCAGGTTGCATATAATGACTGAATTATAGCCTTTTTTTGTAAGATTAATATCAATGTTGACTAAAAGAACATTGGGCTTTCAATACAAAAAGGCTCAAATTAGAAAAGTACATAGGCATTTTCCAAAAACCCACCACGAGGTATGGCCTTGTGCCCAGATGATGTAGGTGTCATTGCACCTAGGCAGCGCAATTAAAGATTAACTGAGAGACTGTTTCCAGGCAAACATGTTCCTCCTTGCTCTGTTACACAGTATTAAAAGTCAAATTGTAGAGACTAAAGCCTTTGATTTAAAGAATTAGCCTCCCCCATCATTTATTCACTACTGTAGAACAAAACCTGGGAGAAGAGTAACACATAAAACATTTTGGAGTCATTATTATTTAGTGGCAGAGCTTCTTTTGACAACTAATTGAATTTTGCAGATAGGAAAGAGGTATGTCTCTCTGAGACATGGGTATTTGTATTCAAATATTGGGTGTAAGGAGAAGGCAAACCTGTCTTGGGAACTCTTCCTGGGGTCATGGTAAGATTGGAGTCAGGGAAGTGCTTAGAAGAGAAAACCATACATCATTTAGTCCCCACTTTCAGAAAATTGGCATTTTATATTGTTATCACCTATACCCCAGAATGAAGGCTGGGTTGACTAACTGGTTCCCCAGGGTCACTGTGCTAATCTAGATTTTTCAAATTCCTACCTCTTTGAGCAGGGAAATGCAGCCACAATGGTTTGAAAAGGCCCAGAGTTTTTGGTATTTGATGCAGTAACTCCTCTTCTTTCCAGAGACTCTGGTTAGTTAAGAACCTAACTAATGGGTTAGAGGCCATAGAGATACTCAGGACAGTGGAGTTCTTTTTTTTTTTTATTATTATTATTTTTTAATTATACTTTAGGTTTTAGGGTACATGTGCACAATGTGCAGGTTTGTTACATAGGTATCCATGTGCCATGTTGATTTCCTGCACCCATTAGCTCGTCATTTAGCATTAGGTATATCTCCTAATGCTGTCCCCGCCCCCGCCGCCCCCCACCCCACAACAGTACCCGGAATGTGATGTTCCCCTTCCTGTGTCCATGAGTTCTCGTTGTTCAATTCCCACCTATGAGTGAGAACATGCGGTGTTTGGTTTTTTGTCCTTGCGATAGTTTACTGAGAATGATGTTTTCCAGTTTCATCCATGTCCCTACAAAGGACACGAACTCATCATTTTTTATGGCTGCATAGTACTCCATGGTGTATATGTGCCACATTTTCTTAATCCAGTCTATTGTTGTTGGACATTTGGGTTGGTTCCAAGTCTTTGCTATTGTGAATAGTGCCGCAATAAACATACGTGTGCATGTGTCTTTATAGCAGCATGATTTATACTCCTTTGGGTATATACCCAGTAATGGGATGGCTGGGTCAAATGGTATTTCTAGTTCTAGATCCCTGAGGAATCGCCACACTGACTTCCACAATGGTTGAACTAGTTTACAGTCCCACCAACAGTGTAAAAGTGTTCCTATTTCTCCACATCCTCTCCAGCACCTGTTGTTTCCTGATTTTTTAATGATGGCCATTCTAACTGGTGTGAGATGGTATCTCACTGTGGTTTTGATTTGCATTTCTCTGATGGCCAGTGATGATGAGCATTTCTTCATGTGTTTTCTGGCTGCATAAATGTCTTCTTTTGAGAAGTGTCTGTTCATGTCCTTTGCCCACTTTTTGATGGGGTTGTTTGTTTTTTTCTTGTAAATTTGTTTGAGTTCATTGTAGATTCTGGATATTAGCCCTTTGTCAGATGAGTAGGTTGCAAAAATTTTCTCCCATTCTGTAGGTTGCCTGTTCACTCTGATGGTAGTTTCTTTTGCTGTGCAGAAGCTCTTTAGTTTAATGAGATCCCATTTGTCAATTTTGGCTTTTGTTGCCATTGCTTTTGGTGTTTTAGACATGAAGTCCTTGCCCACGCCTATGGCCTGAATGGTATTGCCTAGGTTTTCTTGTAGGATTTTAATGGTTTTAGGTCTAACATTTAAGTCTTTAATCCATCTTGAATTAATTTTTGTATAAGGTGTAAGGAAGGGATCCAGTTTCAGCTTTCTACATATGGCTAGCCAGTTTTCCAAGCACCATTTATTAAATAGGGAATCCTTTCCCCATTTCCTGTTTTTGTCAGGTTTGTCAAAGATCAAATAGTTGTAGATATGCGGCATCATTTCTGAGGGCTCTGTTCTGTTCTATTGATCTATATCTCTGTTGTGGTACCAGTACCATGCTGTTTTGGTTACTGTAGCCTTGTAGTATAGTTTGAAGTCAGGTAGCGTGATGCCTCCAGCGACAAACCCACAGCCAATATCATACTGAATGGGCAAAAACTGGAAGCATTCCCTCTGAAAACTGGCACAAGACAGGGATGCCCTCTCTCACCGCTCCTATTCAACATAGTGCTGGAAGTTCTGGCCAGAGCAATCAGGCAGGAGAAGGAAATAAAGGGTATTCAATTAGGAAAAGAGGAAGTCAAACTGTCCCTGTTTGCAGATGACATGATTGTATATCTAGAAAATCCCATTGTCTCAGCCCAAAATCTCCTTAAGCTGATTAGCAACTTCAGCAAAGTCTCAGGATACAAAATCAATGTACAAAAATCACAAGCATTCTTGTACACCAATCACAGACAAACAGAGAGCCAAATCATGAGTGAACTCCCATTCACAATTGCTTCAAAGAGAATAAAATACCTAGGAATCCAACTTACAAGGGATGTGAAGGACCTCTTCAAGGAGAACTACAAACCACTGCTCAATGAAATCAAAGAGGATACAAACAAATGGAAGAACATTCCATGCTCATGGGAAGAATCAATATCGTGAAAATGGCCATACTGCCCAAAGTAATTTATAGATTCAATGCCATCCCCATCAAGCTACCAATGACTTTCTTCACAGAATTGGAAAAATCTACTTTAAAGTTCATATGGAACCAAAAAAGAGCCCGCATTGCCAAGTCAATCCTAAGCCAAAAGAACAAAGCTGGAGGCATCACGCTACCTGACAGTGGAGTTCTTATAATGAGTGTCCTCACTTACTTCTCTCTTCCATAATTATTGTTTAGATGATAATTAAAAGTAAAATATAGTTGCAGGGCATAATGTCTAAATTGTCCTATTGTGTTTTTTTAGTTGATAAAAATTTGTACACAGTGTATGCTTCCTATATTGGGAATACATTTTCCTTATTTGTAAGATAATTTGTTGAGCAGATAATCTCTGCACTTCTTTCTATGGCAACATCAATAATTTATATTTTAAATTTACGGGTTCCTAAGTCTGATTACTTTAGTCCCAGGTAATCCTGAAAAAAAACAGAATGTATGGATACTCAAGAGAGCTAAGATTTCATAAAATTTCTTTTAATATACTCTTTTGGCTTGCTTTTTTCATTTTTGGAAAAAAATATTAAAGCACCTATAAAAAGAAAAGTTAGACTATGCATACCAGTTTCTAATTCTTGGAATTAATAGCAGGGATGCTGTGACTTTAGTAGCAACATATAACTGAGATTCAGAAAATCACAGCATGAAAAAAAGCAATACAAGTTGTTATTGATAGCACCTGAGGAGCATTATTCAACAGCTTCACAGAGTGCCTTTAGAAGATATTAAAGTCAGCTTCTACATTCATAGTCTGCATTTTAAACTTAGAAGGAACTATAGACATCATGAGCCCACAAATTATTTTCAAATAAAGAAGCTGAGCTCCAGGCATAGAGAGTGCTTTGCTCAAAGTCATGCCACAGGATTTAGTTATCTCAACTTCCAGTTTTGGAGTGAGGCTATAAATTCAGTAGTGGCTTAAAGATTCCTTTTGGTATATGATAAAATTACAGCCAATTGGGAATAGAATAGGATTATCATGGTCTACAGAAAAGAAATGGAGGACAGTAAGAATGTGTGAGCTATGTGAATTCTGGAAGCCAGCAGCAGAGACACTGGGAATCTCATTTCCCCCAAGAGATGGGGCTGTCTGCAACAGCTGGGCTAAAGTCCTTGGCTGGGAGGAGCTCCTTAAGTAAGATATTCCATTAGATTAAAACTAAGAAGAGGGTAAATACTCTCATGGGCTGTAAGACTGTAAATCAGGAAGTCTTGGATGTTTCCTCAACCCTGAAATATACTAAGTGACCACAGGAAAACCACTTTTCCCTTCTGGCCCTTAGTTTCTTCATTCGCAAATTAGAGACGATGCTCCCTCCTCTGTCTACTACACAGGGTTGATACCAAGATCAAATGTAAAAGTGGATGTGACAGTGTATTAAATGTGTTTTAAAACATAGACAAATTGGAGTGATTATTCTTTTAATACCTTTACTCCTCATCAGGTCCTAATTCTTATTTGAACAAGATTGCCCTTTTTGGGTCTGGTAATTGTAAAGTACATGCAAGGGACCTGTTTTCTTTCTTTTACCTGTACTGTTACTTCCTGATTGACCTTAGACATCTCAGGAATATCCAATGGGTTCTCAGTTATTGGGTTTCTTGGTTCTATTCTCAGCTTTGTGAGAGGAAGTGTGTGCTCTGGGAAGAGCCACATCAATTTTTAGACCCTTTAGGTATTGCCTCAAGCTTCAAAGAACGAACTTGTCTAAGGCTTATATTTCTTCTGAGTGTGGCCAACACCTAGTGACTGATCAATGTAGGAGTATAAAAAGGCTCAGCCAACAGGGGGCAACTCTGAAGTGCCAGCAGTTTCATATCGCCCCAAGGGGCTGGTCAAGCCTGTCAGTAGTCTTGCAGTGTAGCTTTTTTTCCTCCCATCCAACTTTCTTCCTCTTTTTTCTACAGGCATTGGTACCAAGACAATTATCTAATAAATATCTGACATTTAAAACACTGTGTCAGTATCTGATTCCTAGAGAACTCAAGCTAAAACATGCACGTTTCAGCACATTTTCTTATTATTTCCCCTTGAAGGGGAGAATCATTCTGGGACATGCAGACCTGAGTAGCTCTATCCATCCAATAGAAAGAATGATAGCCAGGCCCAGCATCCCCATTCTACCTCTAATTCCTATCTATCTACACACTATTAACTCTCCTTGTAACCTCAATCTCAGTTGTCCAACTTTGGATAAGATTAAATTCCATGATAAAAAGTAAATACATTGCACCTAGCAGAGCTCAAAAGATCATGTTTGGTCTGTGATTTTATTGTTCATTGCAAAGCATTGGGATGTAATTAACTTTTAAAATTCATGCCAAAGAATGTTATTTACAATTACCAAATGAGCCAGCAAAACCAGAAACAAACAAACAAACAAACAAAGGCAGTATCTAAATGCCTGCTGACCCTTGTCCAGGCTCATGGGGAAAAATGTTACTTGGATAATGAAAACTATTGAGCCATTTCTCATTTAGTCAACTCATTCCCTTTCTTGAATTTCTGCCTACATGATGATGAAATGGCCTTTGTTGTTTGGTCTCATTGTCTGTACTTGAATTTGGCCTAATAGGGCCTAATCCTGTAACTCTTTGGTAACTGCTCAGACTTTAAATATCTTCTTCCCTATGCATGAAAGAAGACAAATTAAGATGGGTTTCCTGGATTAAAGGCCCATTGCATTATTTGTGATTCTTTTATTTCTTAAATTTTCTTGCCTGTTAAGAGTGAGATCTTATGCTTGATACTGGTGAGTAGATGGTGGCTGTGATCAAATCAGTCCCTGCCTTTGCTGAGCTTAGAGTTAAATGGAGGAGGCAGAAAAATAAATAGGCAATTATAACTTAGTGGAGTAGAACTCGGTAATGGAAAGGTCAGAGTGCTCTTGGAATTGGAGAAAGAATACAAAACAGGGCTTTGTAGGTCAGAGAAACTTTCATTTATCCCAACTTTCTCTGAGTGCTCATTGAAATGTTAACCTGGTTTTCCTCCAAGTATCAGGAAAAGGGTTGCTGTTCACACTCTCTCAGTATGTGGGGAATTACACACTTTGGGCAGGCCAGCTCCCAAGGCACCTGGTGATCTAGAGCAGGCCTGAATCTAATTTGGTTTCTAGTGACAAGGAAGGGGAACTCTGTCCAGTGCTACAAGGAGGTGACAGTTCTGCATAGAAGGTGCTCAGGTCCTTGTATTTGGCTCCTCAGACACTGAGTTTAACTAATTACCTGATTCCAAAGATAATGAGAGAAATTACCTGGCTGTTTAATGGAAGTTATCTCTTTTCTTCCCAAGTTCAAGCCATTGCTTAAACTTTCACATTCTGTTTCCTCTGTTTGGAGAAACTATGGTTTTTATTGCACATATTCAAATACTTCTGTGCCTTGTTCTCTAAGGGATTTAAAAGAGAAAAAATGGGCTCCATCCTATAAAAGTATGTAGTTTTGTTGAGGAAAGGATAGGATAGATTAAAAAACAAAAAATTTCACCAAAATCATACATTTTAAGAGATACATTTACAATATAACCAATAATTGTAATGTTACTTACCTAATAATAGTGACACTTGGCAGTAATTTGGTATAATGAAAAGAAGCAGCACAAGGCCAACCTATCATTCAGGCTAAGATTCTCTCCCCCTCTTCCATTCTTTGCCTCACTGACTTCCATTCATTATTGGTTCATGTGCCACCTACTTCATGGAGCCTTCCATTTTTCCACTCCCTGACCTCTGCATAAATTCTCTGGCTCTGTCCTGCAGAGCTCTATAATCATTCATGTAATTTTTTATGATAGCTACGTACATATATTTTGATCTTTCTTATTAACCTGTGAATTCTAGGATTGTTCTTTTCCAGTATGCAGAAAAGATTTATGGCACTTTCGTGTTTCCTGAATGTTGAAAGAATAGCAGCATATTTATCTGTCTTTAAATAGGTGTATGATTTTGAGGGAGAATGTCTTCTAGGACTACTACAGTTAGTTATGTGTTCAGCAGATAAGAGGTGGCAATCAAAGGGCATTAGAGTTAGGCACTAGTATATTCTCATTGTAAACCATCTTCTGGAAAGTTAGAAATGCTATGGAGATAGAAGGGGTTCCTTCTAAATTAAAAAAAATGTTACACTCAATTGAAAATATTAGTGCTTAAATATTGACCTAGATTTGAAACCATGAACACTCTATACTTTAATGATGTTGGGGGCAGGTGGTTAAAAAGATGGCCTCTAAGATACTTCTATGCTTCACTGAGCCCTCTACCAGATTTACTTGCTTATATTACTTCTAGGGAAGTATATTATATTATGTCCACAACCAATCCAATTTCAAATGAATTCCAAAAGTTATAAAAATTTAAAAAGCCAAAGCACCAATGACTTTAAGGAACTTTGAGTAGGTGGCAAATGGAACTCCATGAATGCTAAGGGACCCTGACATCAGACATTTTTCTAAGAGCAAATCAGAATTTAGAGTCACATATTCAAAACTGTACCTCTAGCCTAGTGTGAAGCTTCCTGAAAGATTATTCTATGGTGAAATACTTTTGGGAGCTTTGCCTACAATTTCCCCCTCTTGGAATATCATCGTGCATTTTAGCTATTAAATGTTCTGCCAAGCTCTGCAATAAAATAACCAGTTAAACTTTGTTTAACCTCTCTTTTTCTGAACTAATTTGATCTCAGAATCTTTTTTGTGTCTATTACCAATTATAATTTCATGGAACTAGACTTCTAAGGAACACAGTTTGAAAAAGGCTGACCTGGGCTCTTTGCACTGCTGCTCTTTAGTACAATGTTAGGCCCATATCTGGAAGTCAATATTTCACCTCACTCTAACCAACTTCTTCCTTAAGACTTTTTAAAACATATTTTTGTACAGAACAAGATAGAAACTGGCATGGTGTCCATTTTTAACTTTGGAATGTAGCTTCCAGAACATTTTCCTGAACTTTTTTCATGGAATAATAATTACAGAATAACAACCATTCTATGAATGATAAAAATAAGTAGAAAATAACCCTTGCCTTAAAGAAATGCCTAGTTGTGCCAGGAACTGTGGCTAATGACTGTAATCTCAGTGACTAGGGAGGCTGAGGCAGGAAGATTGCTTGAGGCCAGGAGTTCAAGACCAGCCTGGACAACATAGTAAGACCCCATCTTTAAAAATGTTAAAAACAAAGAAATACCTAGCTATGTAAGTATAGAGAAAGAAATAAAAGTGAATATTAACACCAACTAATATAGACCATGGGGATTATAATTTCAAAGAGACAGCAACCAATAATTATGAGAAGGATAAATTAAATCTTCTAGGAGACAAAACTGGAGCCAGCAGTTGAGACACTTAGAGGAATGAGCTGGGTAACACCAAAGTAGTTAATCCAGACTAAATTCATAAATGAACCCAGGCTCAAGTCATAAATGATGATTCTAATTAGGTTTAGGTTTACTGCCATGTAGGTTACTACTGAGCCAGCAATTACGTAGTTTGGGAAGGAACACATAGATAATATTATACATCAGTATTTAAGGCTCTCTCATACCTCCCGTGTTTCTCAGAGACATTGCCTGAACTGACATTTGGTGGTTTCAGCATCCTGCAGGAGTGGGAGTTCTCCCAGATTGGAGAAGCTCAGTGCTTCAGGTTTTCTGATTTTTTTTTTTTTTTATTCTGGCAAGGCCATATCAGGGGGTGAGAGTCTCACTCTTACAAAGTAGGAATTCATTAGTAGACCACAGCTATGAGATTTCACGTTCTATTTCTGTCAACATCACTGGGTTAGCAGTAGGTAGGGCCATGGCCTCTCACAGAGTTGATGGAGAGTATTTGAAACAAAAAAAAAATTTAAAAACTGAGAAAATTAGGAAACCGGGAAGAGAGCTTTTATGAGGTCAAGTTCTTATACTTCTAAGTACTTGAATTGAGAACTGTGTGCATGTATGTATGTTGGTGTGGTCCTTTATTTAAAACCCAGGAGAACATTACCTCTCTAAGTTTTTGAAGAGAGAAAAGGAAGGTGGTAGCTTGGGCTGCCCCAAAGCCTTAGACACAATGATCACATCCCTGTTTCTATTTCCCGGGTTCTCTTGCCAGCAGAAGCTTGCTGGAGAAAATAAAGTGTTCCCATTAAATCTTTATAATTTCAGAAGGGATTTGGTATATTATCAAAGCCTTCATCAGTGGCTTTTTAAATGGTAGATGAGGTTATCCTTCTGCATGTTTTATAAAGTTATCTAGTTTGCATTAAATATGTATCGTGTATATTCTGTTATTTTACACCAACAAGTTGATGGTGCCAGTAATTTTGCCTTCTTTCTCTGAGGTCCCATGCTCTGTCCCTCCCGCAGAGTACACAGCTCCCTCTGGGTTCCAGGGAAAATTGGGCAGCAGTACAATCAAAATGATGTGTTTCCCCGAGTCTCATTTTTAAGGAGGCTTTATCAGGTTTAATTAGACAGCTGCCATCTCTCGTGGCTTGCAGTGTATATTTAAGGAGAGAAACATGAGTCGTCCTCTGTGAAATGAAAAACAATGCCATCAACACTGTCTCTCCAGTGCTCTGCTGGCTCTTTACTCATAGCCTAGAAACACGTTTGAGCGCTTTCCAGGGCTCTGTGGAGAGTTTTTTCTCAGTAAAGATGTGCAGATTGCGTTAGCTTTGATAGCAGTGTTTTTATAGGAAAATGCCTAAAATGGATTGAACATTTCAGGTAGGAAATATGTGGGCACAAAAGGTGTAGACTGTTTTTTCTCTGGAGCATGAGAGAGGCTTGACCCCAAAAAGGCAAAGCTAAATGTATTTTCCACTCTACATTCAATTCTGATCTTCAGTAGTCATCTAGTATGTTTTGGGTCCTGAAGCTAAGTAGGCAAGTGTGCAGATAGGGGAACAAGTGATGGGAGAGAACAAATGATAGGAGGGAGAAAGATGGCGTGAAAAATCTCTGTGACTGAGCATACCATGAGGTGCTATGGAAAATGGTGCCTCCTCCTACTCTCCTACTCATACTTAAGTGGCATACTATCCTATTTTATTTATTTTCCTTCCATGCCTGTCCTTGATGTTACCTGTTTCCAGGATTCCCTGGATAACAATATTGATGTGTGGGTAGTACATTTTAGACCTGCAGGCATTATGCTCATGCTAGACAGGTATCTAAAAGAGATGGTCCCTCTGACACCTTTGGTTTTTAATTTTTTTGTTTGGCTATGATTCTGTGTTATTACCATTTCTGAAATAAACTTCAGCAAGACAAATACCTATTGGGTCTTTCAGTTAGTTTCCATTCTTCCAGCAATATAGGGGGAAAAACATGAAGATGCTTCCAGGAATCTCTAATCTTCCCTATAGAATGACTTGGTGATGTCTGAATCCCTCTAGTGTCCCTGTGAAGCTGAACGAATCTCTAGCCAATATTTTAGAAATTAGCTGCAAATTAGCTTTTCTTCCCTAGATCTTTCATCATTTCATTCAGTGTTGGCTTCCATCCTCACCAATTTCCCTGATATCCTGTGCACTCATGGAGCCAGGAAGTGCCAATTAGGAGGTTTGTGACTATATTCCAGGCTTTGATGCTACCCAGGATCCAGACATTGAAGTGGTAAAATGTGTGTAGCAAGGGATGAGAGCCTAGGATGTATTTGGCTTAAGTATGAATAATCAGAATGAAGTAGAAAATGAAGAATTGTTAAGAAGCATATGGGTAGCAATTTTGGTTGCTTCCAATGTACTGTGGTAAATTCTGCACATAAACATCTTTTTTTTTTTTTGCGAGACGGAGTCTAGCTCTGTTGCCCAACTGGAATGCAATGACGTGATCTTGGCTCACTGCAACCTCTGCCTACCGGTTTCAAGCAATTCTCCTGCCTCAGCCTCCCGAGTAGATGGGATTACAGGTGGCTACCACCATGTCCAACTAAATTTTTTGTATTTTCAGTAGAGACAGGGGTTCTCTATGTTGGCCAGGCTGGTCTCGAATTCCTGACCTCGTGATCCACCCACCTTGGCCTAAACATCTTATATAATCCTCAAAATCATCCTGTGAGGACTTATGTTACATACAATGACAGTAACTATAGGTTCAGTACACATTAGCACATTTTATTATTTATTTATTTATTTATTTTGAGACGGAGTCTTGCTCTGTCCCCCAGGCTGGAGTGTAATGGCATGATCTCAGCTCACTGCAACCTCCGCCTCCCAGGTTCAAGCGGTTCTCCTGCCTCAGCCTCTGAGTAGCTGGGATTACAGGCATGCACCATCATGCCTGGCTAATTTTTGTATTTTTAGTAGAGACAGGGTTTCACCATGCTGGCCATGCTGGTCTCAAACTCCTGACATCATGATCTACCAGCCTTGGCCTCCCAAAGTGCTGGGATTACAGGCATGAACCACTGCACCCAGCCAGCACATATTATTTCTACTAGCTGTTTGCTCTCCATGATATCAGTTATATGAATTGACTGATTACTTTGTCAAACTATTTTCATCTCATATACTTCAAGTAAGAAATCAGTTGGTTCTTCAAAAAATAGGGATGATGTTTTTTTCATTGGATTGTGAGGATAAAATGAGATGATAATTCATGAAAATGGAACATAGCTGTTGTAATCTATAGGAATTGTCCACTAGTTAATGTATTTTCTTCTTATTCTATCACTGATTAGAGTATGATGTTAATATGCAATTCACAGTTGAAGACTGATGATTGCTGACAATTTCTGATGATCATTTGGCAAATATTTATTGAGAAACTTTAATTATCCTAAATGTTATGTGCAATGCTGAACTAAATAAATTATCTACCTACAAGGTGTTTATAATCTAGTAGTTTAAATAAAACATGAAGAAGCATTCGAAACTTTCCCCAACACATTATCTTTTTCTCCAAGTTTCCTCTTTGTAAATGTATGCATGTGCCTGAGTGTGCAAGTACAAAAAAGAGGTGGAAGTACAAAAAAGTGAAGTGTATTGAGGTATTTTGGAAAATGCTATGAATAGCTTCCTTGCAACAGGAGGAGGAGGGCCCAACAGGAGGAGGAGGGTTCCTCTGATGATAATAGATTATCTTTTGAGGTGTAGTTTGTGTCCTTACATCTCTGGGTGGTCTGCTAGTATGTGCTACTGAGAGATGTAGTTGCCAAACGCAGCATTCTTTGCTAAAACATCTCCCCTCAATTCTTTTTGGCCTTGCAGATACTGGTGTATCAGTGGCTCAATTTTTATATTTGTTTCCAGATAGCATTGCCCTGTGTTTCCCCGGGCAGATTTAATGGCAAGCCCATTGTCTCTCAGTTCAACATCGGTGCCACACGGGAAGATGCATTAACCTTGTAAACACAAACTTACCTCCCCTTTTGTGCCGGGCCATGCTGTTTCATCATCTCGAACTATTCTGAGGCTGCTTCATTTTAGGGTATAGCTGCCTGCTGTGGAGGTTTCCTCCCGGAGTTCTAGATGGGTAGCCAGTCAAGAACTCCCTTGGCATTTCTGCTATCTAGCAATGCCCTTTTCTGCCTCGGCTCTGAATCACTTTGGTGAGGAGATTAGGACTCGCATTTAATTAACTTCTTTCTTTTTTCTCTCCACAAAATAGCAGACTGAAAGAGTAAATTTTCTTTTTCTCGGTGTGTGACTCTTCTTACTCTAGTGCTCCAGAACTTCTGGACTAGCTTTCATGATGGAAAAAGTGTTTTCTTCGTACTACCAAAAAACATGATGAGCTGAGATTCCAATCATAGTTCTTTAGGATCCACAGCACGACTTGCAGTAAATGGCGCTAGGTAATAAAAATACAGTATTACCAAAAATACAATGTAAATTATATAAACAACAAAATACAAATGATAATGTAATGAGTTCCATATGTGACATAAAGAAGTAGGTGATTTCATAGGAAGTGAAGACAATTTCTGGCATAAGAAATCCCATGCTTTTTTTTTTTTTGAAGGAGATTAATCTGGTTTAAAAAATAATAAGGTATTAATAGGTGAATATGGAGGCACAGATTATTTCATTTAGTGGAAATGGCTTGAGTTGTAGTTCATAGGCATTATGTAACTGAATGGCTTTAAAAACATTTTCCCATGCTTAAGCTGTGATGATGATATAACACCTTTTTAAAGGACAAAAAATGTAGATAATATGGAAAGAAACATCAAAATTTTTAAAAAAATGAAATTAAAAACAAATAAACATTTCCTTGTATCAGCAGTGAAACCAAAATACCAAATTATAATCAAGGCTAGACTCAGAGCCTTATAGGATCTGGTTCATAGAGCGATATGGTTTGGCTTTGTGTCTCCCACCCAAATCCCATGTTGAATTGTAATTCCCAGTGTTGGGGGAGGGACCTGGTGGGAGGTGATTGGATCATAGGCATGGATTTTCCCCCATGTGATTCTTGTGATAGTGAGTTCTCATGAGATTCAATGGTTTAAAACGGTACGGCACTTTCCCCCTCATATTCTCTCCTGCCACCATGTGAAGAAGGTTTTTCCTTTCTGTTCACCTTCTGCCATGACTATAAGTTTCCTGAGGCCTCCCAGGCGTGCTTCCAATTGAGCTTGCGAACTGTGAGTCAATTAAAACTCTTTTATTTATAAATTACTCAGTCTCAGGTAGTTATTTATAGCAGTGTGAAAACAAACTAATATAGAAAATTGGTACCAGTAGTGGGGGGGGGCATTGCTATGAAGATACCTGAAATATGGAAGCAACTTTGGAACTGATTAATGAGCAGAGGTTGAAACACTTTGGAGGGCTCACAAGAAGAGAAGATGAGGGAAGGTTTGGAACTCCCTAGAAACTTATTAAATGGTTGTGACCAAAATGTTGATAGTGAAATGGACAATGAAGTCCAGGCTGGGATAGTCTCAGATGGAGATGAAGAACTTATTGGGAACTGGAGTAAAGGTCATTCTTGGTAATTTGGGAGGGGCCAGGGTTGGAATGATATGTTTTGGCCCTGTGTCCCCACCCAAATCTCATGTTACATTGTAATTCTCAGTGTTGGGGGAGGGACCTGGTGGGAGGTGATTAGATCATGGGGGCAGATTTTCCTCTTGCTTTTCTTGTAAGAGTGAGTGAGTTTTCAAGGGATTTGATGGTTTAAAAGGGTGTAGTACTTCCCCCCTCACATTTTCTCTCTCTCCTGCCACCATGTGAAGAAAGTCCTTGCTTCCCCTTCACCTTCTGCCATAATTGGAAGTTTCCTGAGGCCTCCCAGTCATGCTTCCTTTTAAGCCTGCAGAACTGTGTGTCAATTAAACCTTTTTTATCCACAAATTACCCAGTCTAGTTCTTCATAGCAGTGTGAATATGGACTAATACCTAGGAGGAGGAAGAGGCAAGCAGAAGTTATTTGTGGGAAAGGAGACAAAAGTGACTGAAAACCAAACTAAGTTCAGGACTACATGGCAGCAGTTGGTGTAGAGTTGGATTTGGATAACCAGGGAATTAAATAGATTGTCAATGAACTGCTGCTGAAAGGACTTTAGGGAGAGTGGTTCCTAGGGAAGCTGGAGAGCATAAACAAGGACTCATGACCAGCCTAGGATAAGCCTCTTGCCAGGTCTGTTCGTGGATCTGTACAATCTTCAATAGGAATAGAGGATAGGACTTTGAACATATTATGGCCATTTTAATAGCCAGGCTTTTTAATTTTATTATACATGTCATTTCTATGTTTCTTTTTTTAAAGGAAGTTAATAATACAATAGATGTGAGACAAAAGATCTAAAAGATAGTAAATAGGGGGTGCATTTGTGTTATGCTTATTTTTGTTCCCATTTCAGTGCTCAATCACTGTGGCTTCTAGTAAATAAAATTATCAGTTGCTAACATTTAAATAGTTCAGTAAGTGGAAATATTACTTATTTGTGACAGTTTTGTTTAATCTTTTTTTTTTTCTTAAGTTCTGGGATACATATGCTGAACGTGCAGGTTTGTTACATAGATATACATGTGCCATAGTGGTTTGCTGTGCCTATAAACCCATCATCTAGATTTTAAGCCCCACGTGCATTAGATATTTGTCCTAATGTTTCCTTTCCCTTGCCTCCCACCTCCCGACAGGCCCCGGTGTGTGATGTCCCTTCCCTGTGTCCATGTGTTCTCATTGTTTAACTCCTATGTATGAGAAAATGTGGTGTTTAGTTTTCTGTTCATGTGTTTGCTGAAGATGATGGCTTCCAGCTTCATCCATGTCCCCGCAAAGGACATAAACTCATTCTTTTTATGGCTGTATAGTATTCCATGGTGGATATGTGCCACATTGTCTTTATTGAGTCTATCATTGATGAGCATTTGGGTCAGTTCCAAGTCTTTGCTATTGTAAATAGTGCCGCAATAAGCATATGTGTGCAAGTATCGTTAGAGTGGAATGATTTATAACCATTTGGGTATATACTCAGTAATGGGATTGCTGGATCAAATGGTATTTCTGGTGTTAGATCCTTGAGGAATTGCCACACTGTCTTCCACAATGGTTGAACAACTAATTTACACTCCCACCAATAGTGTAAAACTGTTCCTATTTCTCCACATCCTCACCAGCATTATGGTTTCCTAACTTTTTAATGATCACCATTCTAACTGGTGTGAAATGGTATCTTATTGTGGTTTTGATTTACATTTCTCTAATGACCAGTAATGGGCTTTTTTTTTCATATGTTTTTGGCCACATAAATGTCTTCTTTTGAGAAGTGTCTGTTCATATCCTTCAGTCACTTTTTGAGGGGGTTTCTAAGTTCCTTGTAGATTTTGCATATTACACCTTTGTCAGATGAATAGATTGCAAAAATTTTCTCCTATTCTGTAGGTTGCCTGTTCACTCTGCTGATAGTTTCTTTTGCTGTGCAGAAGCTCTTTAGTTTAATTAGATCCCATTTGTCAATTTTGGCTTTTGTTGCCATTGCTTTTGGTGTTTTAGTCATGAAGCCTTGCTCATACCTGTGTCCTGAATGGTATTGCCTAGGTTTTCTTCTAAGGTTTTTATGGTTTTAAGTCTTTAATCCATCCTGAGTTAATTTTTGTATAAGCTGTAAGGAAGGGGGTCTAGTTTCAGTTTCCTGCATATGGCCAGCCAGTTTCCCAACACCATTTATTAAATATGGAATCCTTTCCCCATTGCTTGTTTTTGTCAGGTTTGTCAAAGATCAGATGATTATAGATATGTGGTGTTTTTTCTGAGGCCTCTGTTCTGTTCCATTGGTCTATTTATCAGTTTTGGTACCATTAGCATGCTGTTTTGGTTACTGTAGCCTTGTAGTATAGTTTGAAGTCAGGCAGCATGATGCCTCCAGCTTTGTTCTTTCTGCTTAGGATTGTCTTGGCTATACAGGCTCTTTTTGGTTCCATATGAAATTTAAAGAATCCTTTTCTAGTTCTGTGAAGAAAATCAATGGAAGCTTGGTGGGGATAGCATTGAACCTATAAATTACTTTGGACAGTATGGCTATTTTCATGATATTGATTCTCCTATCCATGAGCATGGAATATTTTTCCATTTGTTTGTGTCCTCTCTTATTTCCTTGAGCAGTGGTTTCTAGCTCTGCTTGAAAAGGTCCTTCACATCCCTTGTAATTTGTATTACTAGGTATTTTATTTTCTCTGTAGCACTTGTGAATGGAAGTTCACTCATGATTTGGCTCTTTGCTTGTCTATTATTGTTGTGTAGGAATGCTTGTGATTTTTGCACACTGATTTTGTATCCTGAAACTTTGCTTAAGGAGTTTTTGGGCTGAGACAGTGGGGTTTTCTAAATACACAATCAGTTGATCTGCAAACAGAGACGATTTGACTTCTTCTTTTCCTATTTGAATACACTTTCTTTATCTTGGTTGATGGCCTTCTCCAGAACTTCCAATACTATGTTGAATAGGAGTGGTGAGAGAGGGCATCCTGGCCTTGTGCCGGTTTTCAACGGGAATCCTTCCAGCTTTTGCCCATTCAGTAAAATATTGGCTGTGGGTTTGTCATAAATAGCTCTTATTATTTTGAGATGTGTTCCATCAATACTTGGTTTATTGAGATATTTTAGCATGAAGGGTGTTGAATTTTATCTAAGGACTTTTCTGCATCTATTGAGATAATCATGTGGTGGTTGTCATTGGTTCTGTTTATGTGATGGATTATGTTTAAAGATTTGTATATGTTGAACCAGCTTTGTATCCCAAAGATGAAGCCGACTTGGATAAGCTTTTTGATGAGCTGTTGGATTCTGTTTGCAACTATTTATTTATTGAGGATTTTCACAAGTATGTTCATGAAGGATATTGGCCTGAAATTTTCTTTTTTTGTGTTGTGTCTCTGTCAGGTTTTTGTATCAGGATGATGCTGGCCTCGTAAAATGAGTTAGGAAGGAGACTCTCTTTTTCTGTTGTTTGGAATAGTTTTAGAAGGAATGGTACTAGCTCCTCTTTGTACCTCTGGTAAAATTTGGCTGTGAATCCTTCCAGTACTGGGCTTTTTTTTTGGTTTGTAGGCTAGTAATTACTGCCTCAATTACTGCCTCAATTATGGAACTTGCTATTGGTCTATTCAGGGATTTGACTTCTTCCCAGTTTAGTCTTGGGAGGGTGTATTTTTCCAGGAATTTATCCATTTCTTCTAGATTTTCTAGTTTATTTGTGTAGAAGTGTTTATAGTATTATCTGATGGTAGTTTGTATATCTGTGGGATCAGGGGTGATATCCCCTGTATCATTTTTTATTATGTCTATTTGTTTTTTCTCTCTTTTCTTCTCTATTAGTCTGGCTAGCAGCCTATTTTGTTAATCTTTTAGAAAAAACTCGCTTCTGTATTGATTTTTTTTTTTTGAGACAGATGGAGTCTTGCGCTGTTGCCCAGGCTGGAGTGCAGTGGTGCAATCTCGGCTCACTGGAAGCTCCGCCTTTCTCCTGCCTCAGCCTCCCAAGTAGCTGGGACCACAGGCACTTGCCACCATGCCCTACTAATTTTTTGTATTTTTTAGTAGGGATGGGGTTTCACCGTGTTAGCCAGGATGGTCTCGATCTCCTGACCTCATGATCCACCCACCTTGGCCTACAAAAGTGCTGGGATTACAGGTGTGAGCCACCGTGCCCAGCCTGAAGGGTTTTTTGTGTCTGTATCTCCTTAAGTTCTGCTCTGATCTTAGTTATTTCTTGTCTTACACTAGCTTTTGAATTTATTTTCTCTTGCTTCTCTGGTTCTTTTAATTGTGATGTTAGGGTGTCAATTTTAGATCTTTCCCACTTTCTGATGTGGGCATTTAGTGCTATAAATTTCCCTCTAAGCACTGTTTTAAATGTGTCCCAGAGATTCTGGTTCTTTGTCTCTTTGTTCTCATTGGTTTCAAAAAACTTCTGATTTCTGCCTTTTTTTTTTTTTTTTTCCCCAGTAGTCATTCAGGAGCAGGTTGTTCAGTTTCCATGTAGTTTTGCAGTTTTGAGTTAGTATCTTAATCCTGAGTCCTAATTTGATTGCACTGTGGTCTGAAAGACTGTTACAATTTCCATTCTTTTGCATTTGCTGAGGAGTGTTTTACTTCCAATTATGTGGTCGATTTTACAATACATGCTATGTCACACTGAGAAAAATATATATTCTGTTGATTTGGGGTGGAGAGTTCTGTAGATGCCTATTAGGCCCTCTTGGTCCAGAGTTGAGTTCAAGTCCTGAATATCCTTGTTAATTATCTGTCTTGATCTATCTAATATTGAGAGTGGGGTGTTAAAGTCTCCCACTATCATTGTGTGAGAGTCTAAGTCTCTCTGTAGGTCCTTTAGAACTTGTTTTGTGAATCTTGGTGCTCCTGTATTGGGTGCATATATATTTAGGATAGTTATCTCTTCTTATTGCATTGATCCCTTTACCATTATGTAATGCCTTTCTTTGTCTTTTTTGATCTTTGTTAATTTAAAGCCTGTTTTATCAGAGACTAGGATTGCAAGCCCTGCTTTCTTTTGCTTTCTATTTTCTTGGTAAATATTCCTCCGTCCCTTTATTTTGAGACTATGTGTGTCTTTGCACGTGAGATGAGTCTCCTGATTATAGCACATTGATGGGTCTTGACTCTTTATCCAGTTTGTCAGTCTCTATCTTTTATTGGTGGCATTTAGTTCATTTACATTTAAGGTTAATATTGTAATGTTTGAATTTGATCCTGTCATCATGATGCTATCTGGTTATTTTGTTCATTAGTTGATGCAGTTTCTTCATAGTATTGATGGTCTTTACAATTTGGCATGTTTTTGCAGTGGCTGGTACCAATTTTTCCTTTCCATATTTAGTGCTTCCTTCAGGAGCTCTTGAAAGCCAGGCCTGGTGGTGACAAAATCCCTCAGCATTTGCTTGCCTTGAAAGAATTTTATTTCTCCTTCACTTATGAAGCGTAGTTTCACTGGATATGAAATTCTGGGTTGAAAATCCATTTGTTTTAAGAATGTTGAATATTGTCCCTTACTCTCTTACGTCTTGTAGGGTTTCTGCAGAGAGATCGGCGCTAGTCTGATGGGCTTCCCTTTGTAGATAACCTGACCTTTCTCTCTGGCTGCCCTCAACATTTTTTCTTTCATTTCAACCTTGGAGAATCTGGTGATTATTTCTTGGGGTTGCTCTTCTCAAAGAGTATCTTAGGGGTGGTTTCTGCATTTCCTGAATTTGAATGTTGGCCTGTCTTGCTAGGTGGGGGAAGTTCTGGATAATAACCTGAGGTGTATTTTCCAACTTGGTTCCATTCTCCCGTCATTTTCAGGTACCCCAATCAATCGTAAGTTTGGTCTTTACATGTCCCATATTTCTTGGAGCCTTTGTTCATCCTTTTTTTTTTTCTTTTTTCTCTAATTGTGTCTTCACACCTTATTTCAGTAAGTTGTTCTTCAATCTCCGATATCCTTTTGAAGGAATAGGATTGATTCGGCTATTAATATTTGTGTATGCTTCACAACGTTCTTGTGCTGTGTTTTTCAGCTCCATTTATGTTCCTCTCTAAACTGGTTATTCTATTTAGCAGTCCTGTAACCTTTTGTCAAGATTCTTAGCTTCCTTGCATTGGGTTAGAACATGCTCCTTTAGCTCAGAGCAGTTTGTTGTTATTACCCACCTTCTGAAGCCTACTTTTGTCAATTCGTCAAACTCATTCTCTGTTCAGTTTTGTGTCCTTGCTGGAGAGGGGTTGTGATCATTTAGAGGAGAAGAGGCATTTTGGTTTTTGGAATTTTCAGCATTTTCATGCTGGTCTTTCCTCATTTTCATGGATTTATCTACCTTTGATCTTTGAGGCTGATGACCTTTGTATGGGGTTTCTGTGTGGGGGTCCTTTTTGTTGATGTTGATGTTATTGCTTTCTGTTTGTTAGTTTTCCTTCTAACAGGCCCCTCTTCTGCTGCAGTTTGCTAGAGGTCCACTCTAGACCCTATTTGCCTGGGTATCACCAGTGGAGGCTGCAGAACAGCAAAGATTGCTGTGTGCTTCTTCCTCTGGAAGCTTCATCCCAGAGGGGCACTGGCCTGATGCCAGCCGAAGTGCTCCTCTATGAGATGTCTGTCAACCCCTGCTGGGAGATCTCTCCCAGTCAGGAGGCATGGGGACCAGGGACCCACTTGAGGAGGCAGTCTGTCCCTTAGCAGAGCTTGAGCACTGTGCTGGGAGAACCCTCCTTGTCAGGATCTGCTGTTCTGATCCACAGCCAAAGCCCACAGCCAAAAACGTTTAAGTCCACTGAAGCTGCACCTATAGGCGTCTCTTCCCCAAAGTGCTCTGTCCCAGGGAGATGGGAGTTTTATCTGTAAGCTCCTGACTGGGGCTGCTGTCTTTCTGTTAGAGATGCCCTGCCCAGTGAAAAAGAATCTAGAGAGGCAGTCTGGCCACAGCTGCTTTCACATGCTGTGTTGGGTTCTGCCCAGTCTGAACTTCCAGCCCTCCTTAGCACTGTCAGAGGAAAACCGCTTACTCAAGCCTCAGTAATGGCAGACACCCCTCCCCCAGACTAAGCTCTATCATTCCAGGCCAACTTCAGACTGCTGTGTTGGCAGTGAGAATTTGAAGCCAGTGATTCTTAGCTTGCTGGGTTTCATGGGAGTAGGACCTGCTGAGTGAGACCACTTGGCTCCCTGGCTTCAGCCCCATTTCCAGGTTCTGTCTCACTGCAGTATGAAAAAACACTCCTGCATCTAGCTTGGTGTCTGCCCAAAAAGCCACCCAGTTTTGTGCTTGAAACCCAGCGTCCTGGTGATGTAGGGATATGGGGGAAACTCCTGATCTGTGGTTTGCAAAAACTATGGGAAAAACATAGTATCTGGGCCACATAGGAGAGTCCCTCACAGCTTCCCTTGGCTGAGAAAGAGAGGCTCCCCACTCTTTGCACTTCCCAGATGAGGCAATGCCCCACGCTGCTTCTGCTCACTTACCATGGGTTGGACCCACTGCCTAACCAGTCCCAATGAGATGAACAGGGTACCTCAGTTGGAAATGCAGAATGGTCTTGCCTGGGTGCTGTAGACAGTAGCTGTTCCTATTCAGGCATCTCACCAGATCCCACACTTCTGTGTTTCTATTGACATATTTTTCTCCTGGTTATGGAGATGTGTCCTGCTATTTCATTTGTCTACCAATTTTTATTTGAATGCCAGATGTGACTATAAGGTTTGCAACACTGGATCATGCAGATTCCTGGAGCTCTTTCCCCATGTTGCTCCCTCTTCTGAAAGACTTATCCTCACAATTTTATAGGTCACCATTTAGTATAATTAGCTTATTGGTTTTATTTTTAGCCATTCTAATAAGTGTTAGTGATAGCTCTTTTTATTTTTTTGCATGCCCTTCATTATGAATAATATTAAGCATCCTTTGGGTACACTTCTTCGTCATTCATATATCTTTAGTAAAGTGTCTATTCAAACGTTTTGTTTATTTGTAAAGTAGGTTGTCTGTTTTTTATTTTGAAGGATCCCCTTGAAATAGTTTGGTTATTCTAGATCTTTTGTGTTTCTATGTACATTTTAGAAAAACATTGTCAAGGCACATTCTCAGGGGCTCAATCCAAGATGGCTGACTAGAGGCAGCTGTGGTCAGCCCACCCAGGAACAGCACAGAGCCCCCCACCCCCAACCAAGGGAAGTGGTGAGTGATTGCACAACCCTACCTGGGAAACCATGCTTCTCCCATGGATCTTTGTAGCCCACAGATCAGGAGATCCACTCATGAGCTTATGCCACCAGAGCCTTGAATCTGATACACAGACCTGTGTGGAGTATTGGCAGAGCAACTGCTCAGGCACACACACAGAACTGGGAGTTTTGCATACTTCACCCATAGGATCCCAGGCAAGATGGGAAATTCACCTGTAAATGTCCTTAAGAAGGGGGCCACATGGTTTTGTTGGGCCCACTTCCACAGCACCTCACAAGTTGAGTCCCACTGCCAATGGCAGTGGGTTGGAGTCCAACTGAGATAGGTTCAAGTTCCTGGAGGGGAGAGGCAGCCACCATCTCTGTGGTTCAATCTACTCAGATGCTCCAGCCTGCTGGATTTGGAGAATACAGGTAGTCTGGACAAGGAAGCATCCACCCCCAAAGTAGCACACTTGTTCTACCCAAAACCTGCCAGACTGCATCTTTAGGAAGGTCCCTGATGCTGTTATTCCTGACTGGGTGAGACCTCTGAACAGAGGGGAAGAAGCTGGCTGCCATCTTTGCTGTTTTATGGCCTTCATTTGTGATACCTCCAGAAAACAGCAGCCCTATGATAGAGTAGCCTGATGATTGAAAACAACAACAACATCAACAAGAAAGACCCAACTAAAATCTCATTCAAAGGTGAGAAACCTCCAAGATTGAAGGTAGGGAGGCCCACAAAGATGAGTAAGAATCAATGCAAAAATGCTGAAAACTCACAAAGCCAGAGTGCCTCTCCTCCTCCACATTACTGTGACACCTCTTCAGCAAGAGCACAAAACTGGGCTGAGGCTGAGATGGCTGAATTGACAGAAGTAGGTTTCATAAGGTGGGTAATAATGAGCTTTGCTGACCTAAAGCAACATGTTGTAACTCAATGGAAAAAAGCTAAGAATTCTGATAAAACAATGCAGGAGCTGATTGCCAGAATAGCGAGCTTAGAAAGGGACATAACCAATCTGATGGAGCTGAAAAACACAACATGAGAAACTCACAATACAGTCACATGCATCAATAGCAAACTAGACCAAGCAGTGAATAGAATCTTCAAGCTTGAAAAGTATCTTTCAAGACAAAAATAGAGACAAATGAATGAAAACGAACAAACAAAACATCCAGGAAATATGGGACTACGTAAAAAGACCAAATCTATGACTGATTCAGATACCTGAAAGAGAAAGGGAGACCAAAACTAAGTTGGAAAACATACTTCAGGAAATGCAGAAAACTCCAATAAGATACTCCACAAGAAGATCAACCCCAAGACACAAAATCATCAGATTCTGTAAGATTGAAATGAAAGAAAAAATGCTAAGGGTAGCCAGAGAGAAAGGCCAGGTCATCTACAAAAGGAAACCCATCAGAACAGCAGACCTTTCAGTGGAATTCCTACAAGCCAGAAGACATTGAGGACCAATATTCAACATTCTTAAAGAAAATAATTTTCAACCCAGAATTTCATATCCAGCAAAACTGATCTTTATAAGCAGAGAAATAAGATCCTTTTCAGATAATCAAATGCTGAGGGAATTCATCACCACTAGGCCTGTCTTGCAAGATCCCCTGAAGAAAGCACTAAATATGGAAATGAAAAACTGTTACTAGCCACTACAAAAACACACTGAAGTATACAGACCAGTGACATTATGAAGCAATTACATGAACAAGTCTGCAAAGTAGCCAGCTGGTATCATGACAGGATCCAATTCACACATAACAATTAACTTAAAATAATAGGCTGAATGCCTCAATTAAAAGGCACAGAATGGCAAGCTGTATAAAGAGCTAAGACCAATTGGTATGCTGTCTTCAAGAGACCCATCTCATATTCAAAGACACACATAGGCTTAAAATAAAGGGATGGAGGAAAGTTTACCAAGCAAATGGAAAACAGAAAGAAGCAGGGGTTGCAATCCTAGTTTCTGGCAAAACAGACTTCTTTTAACCAACAAAGATAAAAAAAGACAAAGAACAGTATTACATAATAGTAAAGGGATCAATTCAACCAGAAGTGCTAATTGTCCTAAGCAGACATGCACCCAATACAAGAGCACTCAGATTCATAAAGCAAATTCTCAGAGATCTACAAAGAGACTTAGACTCCCACACAATAATAGTGGGAGACTTTAACACTCCACTGACAATTTTAGACAGATCGTTGAGGCAAAAAATTATCAAAGATATTCGGGACCTAATCTCAGCTCTGGATCAATTGGACCTGATATCTACAAAAATATTCACCCAAATTCAACAGAAAAGAGGGAAATTTATACACTAAATGCCTACATAAAAAAGCTAGAATGATCTCAAGTTAACAACCTGAAGAACTCAACTAAAAGAACGAGAGAACCAACAGCAAACAAATCTCAGAGCTAGCAGAAGTCAAGCAGTAACCAAAATCAGAGCGAAACTGAAGGAGATAGAGAAACAAACCCTTCAAGAAATTTTAAAAAAAACAGCTCCTGAATTTGTTAAAGTTAATAAAACAGAACTCTAGCTAGACTAAAAAGGAAAAGAAAGAAGAATCAAATAAATACAATAAGAAATGATAATGGGGATGCCACCACTGACCCCACAGAAATACAAACAACAATCTGAGAATACTATAAACACCTCTATACTCATAAACTAGAAAATCTAGAAGAAATGAATAAATTCCTGGACAAATGCACCCTCCGAAGACTGAACTAGGAAGAAATTGAATTCCTAAGTAGACCAAAAACGAGTTCTGAAATTGAAGCAGTAATAAATAGCCTAACAACCAAAAAATCCCAGGATTAAATGGATTTACAGCTGAATTCTACCAGAGGTACAAAGAGGAGCTGGCATCATTTCTACTGAAACTATTCCAAAAATGGATTAGGTTGGGCTCCTCCCTATGAGGCCAGCATCATTTCCTACCAAAGCCTGGCAGAGATACAACAAAGAACTTTCAGCCCAATATACTTGGTGAAGAGCAATGCAAACGTTCTCAATAAAATAAAATACTGGCAAATGAAATCCAACAGCACATCAAAAAGCTTATCCACCACAATCAAGTTGGCTTCATCCCCGGGAACCAAGGTTGGTTCAACATATGCAAATCAACAAATGTGATTCATCACACAACAGAAATAAAGGCAAAAAACACATGATTATCTCAACAGACACAGAAAAAAAATTTAATTGAAAAATTGAAAATGCATCGTAGTCTTTAACATGAAATTTATCAAGCAGAATAATGAATTAATGACTTTAAAGATAGGTTACTTGAAAATACACAGGCAAGATGAAAGAAAAATAAAAAAGAATGAAGCACACCTACAAGGTATAGAAAATAGCCTAAAAAGAGAAAATCTAAGTAAGTTATTGGCTTTAAAGATTTAAAAACAGAGATCAGGTTAGAATGTTTATTTGAAGGGATAATAACAGAGAACTTCCCAAACCTAGAGAAAGATAATTATATTCAAGTACAAATAGGTTATGGAACAACAAGCAGTTTTAACCCAAATTATATGACCTCAAAACATTTAACCAAACTTCCAAAGGACAAGAGAAAAGGAATAAATAACACGTGAAAAATCTCTAATATGTCTGGCAGCAGATTTCTCACTGAAAACCATACAAACCAATAGGCAGTGTTATGATATGTTCAAAGTTCTAAAGAAAAAAATAACCTTTTATGCTAGGATAGTATATCCAGTGAAAATATTCTTCAAACATGAAGGAGAAATAAATACTTTCCAGGCAAACAAAAGATGAGAAATTTCATCAGCACCAGACCTGTACTACAAGAAATGCTAAAAGGAGTTCTTCAACTGGAAAGAAAAAGGATGTCAATGCACAATAAGAAATTATCTAAAGGTTTAAAACTCACTGATAATAGTTAAGTACCAAGAAAAACACATAACATTGTAACACTGTAATTGTGATGTGTACACTACTTTTATCTTAAATAGAAAGACTAAAAGATGAACCAGTAAAAAATAACTACAGGGGAGGGAGAGCATTAGGACAAATACTTAATGAATGTGGGGCTTAAAACCTAGATTATGGGTTGATAGGTGTAGCAAACCACCATGGCACATGTTTGCCTACGTAACAAACCTGCACGTTCTGCACATGTATCCCAGAACTTAAAAAATAAACAAAACAAACTACAACAACTTTTTAAAACATAGACTGTATAATATATAAATAGAAACAACAAAAAATTAAAAGCAGGGGGATGAAGTTATACTATGGAGTTTTTGTTAGTTTTTTTGTTTGTTTATGCAATCAGATTTTAGTTGTTATCAATTTACAATAATGGGTTATGTTATTTGCAAGCCTCATGGTAAACCTGAATCCAAAAAACCTACAATAGATACACGAAAATCAAGAAATTAAATTGTAAAACCAAATAAAATTACTTTCCTAAAAAGAAAGGCAGGAAGAAAGATAGGAAGGGAAAAAGAGAAGATCAAAAACCAACCAGAAAACAGATAACAAAATGACAGTGGTAAATCCTTACTTATCAATAATATTAAATGTAAATGGAGTAAACGCTCCAGTCAAACTACATAGAGTGGCTGTATGGATAAAAATACAAGCCTAGGCCGAGGCAGGCAGATCATGAGGTCAGGAGATCGAGACCATCCTGGCTAACATGGTGAAACCCCGTCTCTACTAAAAATACAAAAAAATTAGCCAGGCATGGTAGCAGGTGCCTGTAGTCCCAGCTACTTGGAAGGCTGAGGCAGGAGAATGGCATGAACCTGGGAGGCGGAGCTTGCAGTGAGCTGAGATTGCACCACTGCATTCCAGCCTGGGCGAGAGCGAGACTCCACCTCAAAAAAAAAAAAAAAAAAAAAAAAAATACAAGCCTAAGGGAGTCCCAGCCAAAACAATTTGGCAAGATAAAGAAATGAAAGATATACAAATAGGAAAACAAAAAGTCAAACTTTCTCACTTTCATGATCATGGCATTCTATACCTAAAGACTCCATTAAAAGAGCCCTGAAACTGATAAACGAATTCAGTAAAGTTCCAAGATACAAAATCAATGTACAAAATCAGTAACCTATCTATACAAGCAATAATATTTAAGCTGGTGGTCAAATCAAGAACACAATCTGATATACAATAGCTACACACCCACATTAAATAGATCTAGGAATATTAATCTTACCAAGGTGGTAAAAGATCTCTACAAGGAGAACTACAAACACTGCTGAAAGAGATAAGACAAATACAAGGAAATACATTCCCTGTTCATGAATTTGAAGAATAAATATTGTTAAAATGGCAATACTGCTCAAAGCATTCTGCAAATTCAATGATATTCCTTTATTTATTTATTTTGAGATGGAGTCTCACTCTGTCACCAGGGCTGGAATGCAGTGGCATGATCTCGGCTCACTGCAACCTCCGCCTTCTGGGTTCAAGTGATTCTCCTGCCTCAGCCTCCCGAGTAGCTGGGATTACAGTTGCCCACCATTACGCTGAGCTAATTTTTTGTACTTTTAGTAGAGACAGGGTTTCACCATGTTGGCCAGGTTGGTCTTGAAAACTGCAAGTGTCATTTTGCACAGAATTAGAAAAAGCTAGAACAAAAAAGATCCCAAATAGCCAAATAATCCTAAGCAAAAAGAACAAAGCTGAAGGCATCATACTACACAACTTCAAAATATATTGTAAAGTTACAGCAACCAAAACAGCATGGTACTAGTACAAAACCAGATAAATAAACCAATAGAACAAAATAACCCAGAAATAAAGCCATACTACTACAGCCATTTGATTTTTGACAAAGAAAACAAAAATAAAAAATGGCAACAGGACTCCCTATTCAACAAATGTGTTGGAATAGTTGGCTAGCCAAATATAGAAGAATGAAACTGGATCCTTGTGTTTCACCATATATATAAACTAACAATGAATTAAAAAATTAAATGTAAAATATCAGACTAAAAGAAATCTAGAAGAAACCCTAGGAAACACCATGTATGACTAAGTCCTGAAAAGCAATTGCCACAAAACAAAAATTGACAAGCGACACCTATTTAAACTAAAAAGCTTCTGTACAGTGAAAGACACTATCAGTAGTGTAAACAACAGAAAACTTACAGAATGGGAGAAAATATTTGTATACTGTGCATCTGATAAAAGTCTAATATCCAGAATCTATAAGGAACTTAAACAAATTAAACAAATTTACAAGCAAAAAGCAAACAACTCCATTAAAAAGTAGGCAATGCACATGAAGAGACACTTTTCAATAGAAGACATATACATGGCAAATGAGCATATTAAAAAATACTCAAAATCATTAATCATTAAACAAATGCACATGAAAACCATAATAAGATACCATCTCACCCCAATCAGAAATGACTATCATTAAATAGGCAAAAAATAACAGATGTTGTCAGTTCGTAGAGAAAAGGTAATGCTTATACAATGCTGGTGGGAATTAGTTCAGTCACTGTTGAAAGCAATTTGGAGGTTTCTCAAATAAAACATAATGACTGAGGGTGGCTAGAAAGATGGCCGAATAGGAACAGCTCTGGTCTGCAGCTCCTGGCAAGATCAATGCAGAAGGCAGGTGACTTCTGCATTTCCAATGGAGGTACCCAGCTCATCTCATCAGGACTGGTTAGACAGTATGTGCAGCCCACAGAGGGTGAGCTGAAGCAGGGTGGGGTGTTGCCTCATCCAGGAAGTGGAAGGGGTCGGGAACTGCCTCCCTTAGCCAAGGGAAGCTTGAGAGACTGTGCCATGGGAACAGTGCACTTTGGCCCAGATATTATGCTTTTCCCACGGTCTTCACAACCCACAGACCAGGAGATTCCCTTATGGTGCCTATGCCACTAGGGCCCTGGGTTTCAAGAAAAAAACTGAGCAACTGTTTTGGCAGACACCGAGCTAGCTGCAGGAGTTTTTTTTTCATACCCCAGAGGCACCTGGAATGCCAGTAAGACAGAACCGTTCACTCCTCTGGAAAGGGGGCTGAAGCTAGGAGGCCAAGTGGTCTAGCTTAGCAGATCCCACCCCCACACAGCCCAGCAAGCTAAGGTCAACTGGCTTGAAATTCTCGCTGCCAGCACAGCAGTCTGAAGTCGACCTGGAATGCTTGATCCTGGTTGGGGGAGGGGTGTCCCCCATTACTGAGGCCTGAGTAGGTGGTGTTCCCCTAGAGTGTAAACAAAGCTGCTGGGAAGTTCAAATTGGATGGAGCCCACTACAGCTGGGCAAAGCCACTGTAGCCAGACTGCCTCTCTAGATTCCTCCTCTCTCGGCAGGGCATCTCTGAAAGAAAGTAGCAGCCCCAGTCACAGACTTACAGATAAAACTCCCATCTCCCTGAGACAGAGCACTTGGGGGAAGGTGCAGCTATGGGCCCAGCTTCAGGAGACTTAAACGTTCCTGCCTGCTGGCTCTGAAGAGAGCAGCAGGTCTCCCAGCACCATGCTCAAGCTCTGCTAAGGGACAGACTGCCTCTTCAAGTGGGTCCCTGACACCTGTGCCTCCTAACTGGGAGACAGCTCCCAGCAGGGGTAAACAGCCACCTCATACAGGAGAGGTCTGGCTGGCATCTGGCAGGTGCCGCTTTGGGACAAAGCTTCCAGAGGAAGAAACAGGCAGCAATCTGGTGATACAGGCAGGGTCTGGAGGGGGGCCTCCAGCAAACTCCAGCAGAACTGCAACAGAGGGACCTGTTAGAAGGAAAACTAACTAACAGAAAGGAATAGCATCAACGTCAACCAAAAGGACATCTACACAGAAACTCCATCCGAAGCTCACCAACATCAAAGACCAATGGTAGATAAATCCAAGAAGATGAGGAAAAACCAGTGCAAAAAGGCTGAAAATTCCAAAAACTAGAATACTTCTTCTCCAAAGGAACACAACTCACCAGCAAGGGAACAAAACTGGGCAAAGAATGAGTTTGACAGAAGTAGCTTTCAGAAGGTGGGTAATGACAAGTTTCTCTGAGCTAAAGGAGCATGTTCTAATCCAACGCAAGGAAGCTAAGAATCTTGAAAAAAGGTTACAGGAACTGCTAACTAGAATATCCTGTTTAGAGAAGAACATAAATGACCTTATGAGGCTGAAAAACACAGCACAAGAACTTGGTGAAGCATACACAAGTATCAATAGCTGAATCAATTAAGTGGAGGAAAGGATATCAGATATTGAAGATCAACTTAATGAAATAAAGTGTGAAGACAAGATTAGAGAAAAAAAGAATGAAAAGGGAACAAACAAAGCCTCCGGGAAATATAGGACTATGGTGTACCTGAAAGTGAGGAGGAGAATGGAACCAAATCGGAAAACTCACTTCAGGATATTATCCAGGAGAAATTCCCCAACCTAGCAAGGCAGGCCAATATATAAATTCAGGAAATACAGAAACTACCACTAAGATACTCTTTGAGAAGAACAACCCCAAGACACATAATGTCAGATTCCCCAAGGTTGAAATGAAGGAAAAAATGTTAAGGGCAGCCAGAGAAAAAGGTCCTGTTACCTACAAAAGGAAGCCCACAAGACTAACAGCCAATCTCTCTGCAGAAGATTGTAAGGGCCTATACATGCCAGAAGAGAGTAAGGGCCTATATTCACCATTCTTATAGAAAAGAATTTTTAACCCAGAATTTCATATCCAGCCAAACTAAGATTCATAAGTGAAGGAGAAATAAAATCATTTCAAGACAAGCAATTACTGAGAGATTTTGTCACCACCAGGCCTGCTTTACAAGAGCCCCTGAAGGAAGCACTAAATATGGAAAAGAAAAACCGGAACCAGCCACCTCAAAAACATACCAAATTGTAAAGACCATCGATACTATGAAGAAACTGCATCAACTAACGGGCAAAGTGACCAGCTAGCATCATAATGACAGGATCAAATTCACACATAGCAATATTAACCTTAAATGTAAATGGGCTAAATGCCCCAATTAACATACACAGACGCAAATTGGATAAGTCAAGACCCATTGGTGTTCTGTATTCAGGAGACCCATCTCACGTGCAAAGACAAACATGGCTCAAAATAAAGGGATGGAAGAAAATTTACTAATCAATCAGAAAGCAAAAACTAAAAAAAGCCAGGTTTGAAATCTAAGTCTCTAATAAAACAGACTTTAAGCCAACAAAGATTTAAAAAGACAAAATAGGCATTACATAATGGTAAAGGGATCAATGCAACAAGAAGAGCTAACTGTTCTAAATATATATGCACCCAATACAGAAGCACCCAGATTTCCACTTAAATTTAGACTCCCATACGATAATAGTGGGAGATTTAACACCCTACTGTAAATATTAGACAGATTAATGAGACAAACAATTAACTAGGATATTCAGAACTTGAACTCAGCTCTGGACCAAGTGGACCTAATAGACAACTACAGAACTCTGCACCCCATATCAACAGAATGTACATTCTTCTCAGCACCACAACACACTTATTTTAAAATTGATCACATAATTGGAAGTAAAACACTCCTCAGCAAATGCCAAAAAAAAAAAAAAAGAAAGAAATCATAACAAACTGTCTCCCAGACTTCAGTGCAATAAAATTAGAACTCAGGATTAAGAAACTCACTGAAAATCATACAACCACATGAAAACTGAACAACTTTCTCCTGAATGACAACTGAGTAACAAAATTAAGGCAGAAATAAATAAGTTCTTTGAAAGCAATGAGAAAAAAGACACAACTTACCAGAATCTCTGTGACACAGAAAAAGCAGTGTTTAGAGTGAAATTTATAGCACTCAATGCCCACAGGAGGAAGCAGGCAAGATCTAAAATCGACACCCTAAAATCACAATGAAAAGAACTAGAGAAGTAAGAGCAAAAAAATTCAAGAGCTAGCAGAAGAAAAGAAATAACTAAGGTCAGAGTAGGACTGAAGGAGATAGAGACACGAAAAACCCTTCAAAAAAATCAATGAATCCAGGAGCAGGTTTTTTGAAAAGATCAACAAAATAGACTTCTAACCAGACTAATAAAGAAGTAATGAGAGAAGAATAAAATAAACACAATAAAAAATGATAAAGGGAGTATCACCACTGATCTCACAGAAATATAAACTACCATCAAAGTATACTACAAACACCTGCACACAAATAAACTAGAAAATCTAGAAGAAATAGGCAAATTCCTGGACACATACACCCTCCAAAGACTAAACCAGGAAGAAGTCAAATACCTGAATAGACCAATAACAAGTTCTGAAATCGAGGCAGTAATTAATAGCCTATCAACCAGAAAAAGCCCAGCACCAGATGGGTTCACAGCCAAATTCTACCAGAGGTAAAAAGAGGAACTGGTACCATTCCTTCTGAAACTATTACAAACAATAGAAAAAGAGGGAATCCTCCCTAACTCGTATTATGAGGCCAACATCATCCTGGTACCAAAACCTGGTAGAGACACAACAAGAAAAGGAAATCTCAGGCCACTATCCCTAATGAACATTGATGCAAAAATTCTCAATAAAATCCTGGCAAACCGAAACCAGCAGCACATCAAAAAACTTATCCATGATGATCAAGTTGGCTTCATCCCTGAGATGCAAGGCTGGTTCAACATATGCAAATCAGTAAACACAATTCATCACATAAACAGAACCAATGACAACCATGATTATCTCAATAGATGCAGAAAAGACCTTTGATAAAATTCAACAGCACTTCCTGTTAAAAACCCTCAATAAACTAAGTATTGATGTGTGGTGGTATTTTGAAGGCCTCTGTTGTATTCCAACATAGGAACACAACAATATCTCAAAATAATATCTCAAAATAATAAGAGCTATTTATGACAAACCCACATCCAATATCATACTGAATGGGCAAAAGCTGGAAGCATTCCCTTTGAAAACCAGCACAAGACAAGGATGCCCTCTCTCACCATGGCTATTCAACATAGTATTGGAAGTTCTTGCCAGGGCAATCATGCAAGAGAAAGAAGCAAAAGGTATTCAAATATGAAAAGAAGAAGTCAAATTGGCTCTGTTGCAGATGACATGATTGTGTATTTAGAAAACCTCATCATCTCAGCCCAAAATCTCCTTAAGATGATCAGCAACTTCAGCAACGTCTCGGGGTACAAAATCAATGTGCAAAAATCACAAGCATTCCTGTACACCAATAATAGAGAGCCAAATCATGAGTGACCTCCCATTCACAATTGCTACAAAGAGAATAAAATACCTAGAAATACAACTTACAAGGGATGTGAAGGACCTCTTCAAGAAGAACTACAAACCAGTGCTCAAGGAAATAAGAGAGGACACAAACAAATGGAAAAACATTCTGTGCTCATGGATAGGAAGTATCAATATCATGAAAATGGCCATACTGCCCAAAGAAATTTATAGATTCAATGTTATCCCCACCAAGCTACCATAGACTTTCTTCACAGAATTGGAAAAAACTACCAATCCTAAGCAAAAAGAACAAAGCTGACGGCATCACACTACCTGACTTAAACTACACTACAAGGCTACACTAACCAAAAGATCATGGTCCTGGTACCAAAACAGATTTTGTATATATATATATATATACACACACACACACATATACATATATACACATATATATACATACATATATATGTATATATATACACATATATATACATACATATATATGTATATATATACACACACACATATATATATACACATACATATATATACACACACACACACACATACACAAAATGGAACACAACAGAGGCCTCAGAAATAACACCACATATCTAAAACCTTCTAATCTTTGAGAAATTTGACAAAAACAGGAAATGGGGAAAGGATTCCCTCTTTAAAAAATGTTGGGAAAACGGGCTAGCCATATGCAGAAAATTGAAACTGGACCCCTTTCTTACACCTTATGCAAAAATTAACTCAAGATGGATTAAAGACTTAAATGTAAGACCTAAAACCATAAAAACCCTAGAAGAAAACCTAGGCAATACCATTCAGGACATAGGCATGGGCAAAGACTTCATGACTAAAACACCAAAAGCAATGACAACAAAAGCCAAAATGGACAAATGAGACCTAATCCAACTAAAGAACTTCTGCACAGCAGAAGAAACTACCATCAGGGTGAACAGGCAACCTAGAGAATGAGAGAAACCTTTGGCAATCTATCCATCTGACAAAAGGCTAACATCCAGAATCTACAAAGAACTTAAACAAATTTACAAGAAAAAAAAAAAAACCATCAAAAAGTGGGCAAAGGATATGAACAGACACTTCTCAAAAGAAGACATTTATGTGGCCAAAAAACTTTTAAAAAAGCTCCTCACCACTGGTCATTAGAGAAATGCAAATCAAAACCACAATGAGATACCATCTCACACCACTCAGAATGGTGATTATTAAAAAGGAAACAATATATGCTGGAGAGGATGTGGAGAAATAGGAATGCTTTTACACTGTTGGTGGGAGTGTAAATTAGTTCAACTATTGTGGAAGACAGTGTGGCAATTCCTCAAGCATCTAGAACCAGAAATACGATTTGACCCAGCAATCCCATTATTGGGTATATACCTAAAGAATTATAAACCATTCTATAAAAACACATGCGCGCACACACACACACATATATATATGTACATTGCAGCACTGTTCATAATAGCAAAAACTTGGAACCAACCCAAATGCCCATCAATGATAGACTGGATAAAGAAAAGGTGGCACATATATACCATGGAATACTGTGTAGTCATAAAAAAGGATGAGTTCATGTCCTTTGCAGGGACATGAATGAAGCTGGAAGCCATCATTCTCAGCATACTAACACAAGAACAGAAAACCAAACACTGCATATTCTCACTCATAAGTAGGAGCTGAGCAATAAGAACACATGAACACAGGGAGGGGGACATCATACACTGTGGCTTGTCAGAGGTGGGGGGCAAGGGGAGGGATAGCATTAGGAGAAATACCTAATGTAGATGACGGGTTGAGTGGTGCAGCAAACCACTATGGCACGTGTATACCTACGTAACAAACCTGCATGTTTTGTATATGTATCTCAGAGCTTTCTAATAATAATAATAATAAACAGAATGCCCCTTTGACCCAGCAGTCTGATTACTGGGTATATATTCAAAAGAAAAAAAAATATTTTACCAAAAAGAAACATGCATTTCTATGTTCTTCACGACACTCTACACAATGACAGACATGGAATCAACCTTGGTGCCTATTAACAGTGGATTAGATAATGAAAATTCGGTACATATTCACCATGGGCTATGACATAGCCATGGGAAAAAAAAAAAAAATCATGCCATTTGCAGCAACTTGGCTGCAGCTGGAGACCTTTATCCTAGGTAAACTAACACAGCAACAGACAACCAAATACTACATGTTCTCACTTACAAGTGGGAGCTAAATATTAGTTACTCATCGACATAAAGATGGCAACAATAGACAATGATGACTGCTAGAAGAAGGAGCTGGGAAGGGGGCAAGGGTTGAAAAGCTAACTATTATGTTACCTAGGTGACAAAATAATTAGTATAACAAACCTCAGCATTATGCAATATACCTTTGTAACAAACACGCACATGTTTCGCTTGAATTTAAACTGAAAGTTGAAACTATAAAAAGGCAAAAGGTAAAAACAAACATTTAATGAATTAAATATAAAATGAAAAAACACTCAGCTATCTGATTTTTACAAGAAACAATTTACCTATAAAGACACACGTTGACTGAAAATAAAGGAATAGAAAAAGATATTTCATGCAAATGAAAACCAAAAAAGATCAAGAATAGCTATACTTATAACACATAAAATAGCTTTCAAGACAAAAACCAGAAAAAGAGACAAAGAAGGCCATTACATAATAATAATAGAGAATATAACAATTATTATATATATATATATAATATATATTATATATAATATATATATATATATATATATATATATATACCAATGATGAACACCCAGATACCAAAAACAAAACTATTAGATTGAGAGAGAGTAGACACCAATACAGTAATAATGAGATTTAACATCCACTTCGGCATTGAACGGTCATCCAGAGTAATTAATAAAATGTAGACCAAATGGATACAACAGATATTTATAGGATATTTTATCCAACAGTTGCAGAATACACATCCCTTTCCTCAGCAAATGGGATATTCTCAAGGATAGAACATATGTTAGGATACAAAACCAGTTTTTTTAAAAAGTCAAAAATTGAAATTATATCAAGTATCTTTTCTGACTAAAATGCAATGAAACTAGAAATTAATAACAAGAGGAATTTGGAAACTACATAAACATGTAAAAATTAAACAATTTGCTTCTGAATGACCAGTGGGTTAGTTAAGAAATTAAGGATTGCTGGCAAGATGGCTCAATAGGAAGAGCTCCAGTCTGCAGCTCCCAGTGAGTTCGGTGGGTGGGGTGTCTCCTCAGCTGGGATGTGCAAGGGGTCGCGGAACTCCCTCTCCTAGACAAGGGTAGCCATTAGGGACTGTATTGTGCACTCTGGCCCAGATACTGTGCATCTACCACAGTCTTTGCAACCTGCAGACCAGGAGATTCCCTCCGGTGCATATGCCACCAGAGCCCTTGGTTTCCAGGACAAAACTGGGCATCCATTTGAGCAGACACCGAGCTAGCCACAGGAGTTTTTTTTGTTTGTTTATTTTGTTTTTCATACCCTAGTGGTGCCTGGAATGTGAGTGGGAGGGAACTGTTCACTCCCCGGAAAGGGGGCTAAAGCCAGGGAGCCAAGTGGTCTGGCTTGGTGGGTCCCACCCCAACATAACCCAGCAAGCTAAGATCCACTAGCTTGAAATTCTTGCAGCCAGCACAGCAGTCTGAGATCGACCTGGGATGGTCGAGCTTGGTGGGGGGAGGGGCGTCCGCCATTGCTGAGGCTTGAGTAGGCAGTTTTCCCCTCACAGTGTAAACAAAGCCACTGGGAAGTTCCAACTGGGTGGAGCGCACCACAGCTCAGCAAAGCCAGACTGCCTCTCTAGATTCCCTTTCCTCTGGGCAGGGCATCTCTGAAAAAAAGGCAACAGCCCCACTCAGAGACTTATAGATAAAACCCCCACCTCCCTGGGACAGAACACCTGGGGGAAGGGGCAGCTGTGGGTGCAGCTTCAGCAGATTTATCCGTCCTTGCCTGGCAGCTCTGAAGGGAGAAGCAGATCTCCAGCACAGTGTTTGAACTCTGATAAGGGACAGACTGCCTCCTCAAGTGGGTCCCCGATCCACATGTATCCTGACTGGCAAACACTTCCCAGTAGGGTCCGACAGACACCTCATACAGGAGAGCTCTGGCTGGCATCTGGCAGGTGCCCCTCTGGGAAAATCTAACAGAGGAAGGAACAGGCAGCAATCTTTGCTGTACTGTAGCGTCTGCCAGTGATACCCAGGAAAACAGGGTCTGGAGTGAACCTCCAGCAAACTCCAGCAGACCTGCAGCAGAGGAACCTGACTGTTAGCAGGAAAACTAACAAACAGAAAGGAATAGTATCAACATCAACCAAAAGGACTTCCACTCAGAGACCCAATCAGAAGGTCACTGACTACAAAAACCAAAGGTAGCTAAATCCATGAAGATGGGGAGAAACTAGTGCAAAAAAGCTTAAAATTCGAAAAACCAGAACACCTCTTCTCCTCCAAGGGATCACAACTCCTCACCAACAAGGGAATGAAACTGGACGGAGAAAGAGTTTGACGAATTGACAGAAGTAGGCTTCAGAAGGTGGGTAATAACAAACTACTCCGAGCTAAAGGAGCATGTTCTAACCCAATGCAAGGAAGCTAAGAACTTTAAAAAAGATCAGACAAATTGCTAACTGCAATAACCAGTTTAGAGAGGAACATAAATGACCTGATGGAGTGGAAAACACAGCACAAGAACTTCATAAAGCATACACAAGTATCAATAGCCAAATCGATCAAGTGGAAGAAAGTATGTCAGAGATTGAAGATCAAGTCAATGAAATAAAGTGAGAAGAAAATATTAGAAAAAAAGAGTGAAAAGAAACAAACAAAGCCTCCAAAATATGGGACTATGTGAAAAGACCCAATCTACGCTTGATTGGTGTACCTGACAGTGACAAGGAAAATGGAACCAAGTTGGAAAACACTTCAGGACATTATCCAGGAAAACTTCCCCAACCTAGCAAGACAGGCCAACATTCAAATTCAGGAAACACAGAGAACACCACAAAAGTACTCCTGGAGAAGAGCAACCCCAAGTTACATAATTGTCAGATTCACTGAGGTTGAAATGAATGAAAAAATTTCAAGGGCAGCCAGAGAAAGGTCAGGTTACCCACAAAGGGAAGCCCACCAGACTAACAGCAGATCTCTCAGCAGAAACCTTACAAGGCAGAAGAGAGTGGGGGCCAATATTCAACATTCTTAAGGAAGAGAATTTTCAACCCAGAATTTTATATCCAGTGAAACTAAGCTTCATAAGTGAAGGAAAAATAAAATCATTTACAGACAACAAATGTTGAGAGAGATTTTGTCACCACCAGGCCTGCCTTACAAGAGCTCCTGAAGGAAGCACTAAAAATGGAAAAGAAAAACCAGAACCAGCCACTGCAAAAACATAACAAATTGTAAAGACCATCGACGCTATGAAGAAACTACATCAACTAACGGGCAAAACCACCAGCTAGCATCATAATGACAGGATCAAATTCACACATAACAATATTAACCTTAAATGGAAACAGGCTAAATGCCCCAATTAAAAGACACAGACTGGCAAATTGGATAAAGTGTCAAGACCCATTGGTTTGCTGTATTCAGAAGACCTGTCTCACATGCAAAGACACACATAGGTTCAAAATAAAGGGATGGAGGAATATTTACCAAGCAAATGGAAAGCCAAAAAAAAAAAAGGCAAGGGTTGCAGTGCTAGTCTCTGATAAAACAGGCTTTAAACCAACAAAGATAAAAAGAGACAAAGAAGGGCATTACATAATGGTAAAGGTATCAATTCAACAAGAAGAACTAACAATCCTAAATATATATGAACCAAATACAGGAGCACCCAGATTTATAAAGCAAGTTCTTAGAGACCTACAAAGAGACATGGAATCTCTCACAATAATAGTGGGAGACTTTAACATCCTACTTTCAATATTAGATCAATGAGACAGGTAATTAACAAGGATTTTCAGGACTTGAACTCAGCTCTGGACCAAGTGGCCCTAACAGACATCTACAGAACTCTCCACCCCAAATCAACAGAATATACATTCTTCTCAGCACCTCATTGCACTTATTCTAAAATTGACCACATAATTGGAAGTGATCCTTCCAATTGAGACACTCCTCAACAAATGCAAAAGAGTGGAAATCATAACACACAGTCTCTCAGACCACAGTGCAATCAAATTAGAACTCAGGATAAAGAAACTAACTCAAAATTGAAAAATTACATGGAAACTGAACAACCTGCTCCTGAATGACTACTGGCTACATAACAAAATTAAGGCAGAAATAACAATGTTCTTTGAAACCAAGGAGAACAAAGACACAACATACCGGAATCTCTGGGACACATTTAAAGCAGTGTGTACAGGGAAATTTATAGTGCTCAGTGCCCAAAGGAGAAAGCAGAAAAGATCTAAAATCGACACCCCTAACATCACAATTAAAAGAACTAGAGAAGCAAGAGCAGATTCAAAAGCTAGCAGAAGACAAGAAATAACTAAGATCAGAGCAGAACTGAAAGAGATAGAGACACGAAAAACCCTTCAAAAGAATCAATGAATTTAGGAGCTGGTTTTTTAAAAAGATAATAAAATAGATAGACTGCTGGCCAGACTAATAAGAAAAGAGAGAAGCATCAAATAGATGCAATAAAAAAAGATAAAGGGGATATCACCACCAATCCCACAGAAATACAAACTACCATCAGAGAATACTATAAACACCTCTATGCAAATAACTTAGAAAATCTAGAAGAAATGGATAACTTCCTGAAAACGTACACTCTCCCAAGACTAAGACAGGAAGAAGTCAAATCCCTGAGTAGACCAATAACAAGTTCTGAAATTGAGGCAGTAATTAATAGCCTACCAACCAAAAAAAACCCCAGGACCAGACAGATTCACAGCTGAATTCTACAAGACGTACAAAGAAGAACTGGTACCATTCCTTCTGAAACTATTCAAAACAACTGAAAAAGAAGGAATCCCCCCTAACTCATTTTAGAAGCCCAGCATCATTCTTATACCAAAACCTGGCAGAGACACAACAAAAAAAGAAAATTTCAGGCCAATATTTCTGATGAACATTGATGTGAAAATCCTCAATAAAATACTGCAAACCAAATCCAGCAGCACATGAAAAAGCTTATCCATGATGATCAAGTTCGCTTCATCCCTGGGATGCAGGGCTGGTTCAACATACACAAATCAGTAAACATAATGCATCACATAAACAGAACCAATGAGAAAAAAACACATGATTATCTGAATAGATGCAGTAAAGGCCTTCGATAAAATTCAACAACCTTTCATGCTAAAAACTCTCAGTCAACTAGGTATTGGTGGAACATATCTCAAAATATTAAGAGCTATTTATGAAAAACCCACAGCCAATATCATACTGAATGAGTAAAAACTGGAAGCATTTCCTTTGAAAACCAGCACAAGACAGGGATGCCCTCTCTCACCACTGCTATTCAACATAGTATTGGAAGTTCTTGCTAGGTCAATCAGTCACGAGAAAGAAAGAAAGGGTATACATTTGGAAAACAGGAAGTCAAATTGTCTCTGTTTGCTGATGACATGATTGTATATTTAGAAAACCCCATCGTCTCAGCCCAAAATCTCCTTAAGCTGATAAGCAACTTCAGCAAAGTCTCAGGATACAAAATCAATGTGCAAAAATCACAAGCATTTCTATACACCAATAACAGACCAACAGAGAGCCAAATCATGAGTGAACTCCCATTCACAATCACTGCAAAGAGAATAAAATGACTAGGAATACAACTTACAAGGGATGTGAAGGACCTCTTCAAGGAGAACTATAAGCCACTACTCAAGGAAATAAGAGAGGACATAGACAAATGGAAAAGCATTCTATGTTCATGGATAGGAAGAATTAATATTGTGAAAATGCCCACGCTGCTCAAAGTAATTTATAGATTCAGTGCTATTCCCATTAAGCTCCCACTGACTTTCTTAACAGAATTGGAAGAAACTACTTTAAATTCCATATGGAAAGAAAAAAGAACCTGCATATCCGAGACAATCCTAAGTAAAAAGAATAAAGCTGGAGGCATCACGCTACCTGACTTCAAACTATACTACAGGGCTACAGTAAAAAACAACAACAACAACAACAACAACAAAAAAACAGCTTTCTACTGGTCCCAAAACAGATATATAGAACAATGGAACAGAATAGAGTCCTCAGAAATAACACCACACATCTACAACCATCTGATCTTTGACAAACCTGACAAATACAAGCAATGGTGAAAGGATTCCCTATTTAATATGTGGTTTTGGGAAAACTGGTTAGCCATATACAGAAAGCTGAAACTGGATTCCTTCCTTATACAAACATTTACTAAGATGGATTAAAGACTTAAGTGTAAGACCTAAAACCATAAAAACCCTAGAAGAAAACATAGGCAATACCATTCAGGACATAGGCATAGGCAAATACTTTGTGACTAAAACACCAAAAGCAATGGCAACAAAAGCCAAAATTGACAGATGAGATCTAATTAAACTAAAGAGCTTCTGCACAGCAAAAGAAACTATCATCAGAGTGAACAGGCAACCTACAGAATGGGAGAAAATGTTTGCAATCTATCCATCTGACAAAGGGCTAATATCCAGAATCTACAAAGAACTTTAAATTTACAAGAAAAAAACAACCCAAATGAAAAGTGGGAGAAGGATATGAACAGACACTTCTCAAAATAAGACATTTATGCAGCCAACAAACATATTAAAAAAAGCTCATCATCACTGGTCATTAGAGAAATGCAAATGAAAACCACAATGAAATACCATCTCTCTCCAGTTAGAATGGCGATCATTAAAAAATCAGGAAACAACAGATGCTGGAGAAGATGTGGAGAAACAGGAAAGCTTTTACACTGTTGGTGGAAGTGTAAATTAGTTCAACTGTTGTGGAAGACAGTATGGAAATTCCTCAAGAATTTAGAACTAGAAATACCATTTGACCCAGCAATCTCACTACTGGGTATATAACCAAAGAATTATAAATCATTCTACTATAAAGACACATGCACACGTATGTTTATTGTGGCACTGTTCACAATAGCATAAACTTTGAACCAACCCAAATGCCCATCAATGACAGACTGGATAAAGAAAATGTGGCACATATATACCATGGAATACTACACAGCTATAAAAAATGTTGAGTTCATGTTCTTTGCAGGGACATGGATGAAGCTGGAAACCATCATTCTCAGCAAACTAACACAAGATCAGAAAACCCAACACTGCATGTTCTCACTCATAAGTGGTAGTTGAACAATGAGAACATGGACACAGGGAGGGGAACATCACACACTGGGGCCTGTTGGGGGGTGGGGGGCTAGGGGAGGGATAGCATTAGGAGAAATACCTAATATAGATGACACATTGATGGGTGCAGCAAACCCCCATGGCACATGTATGCCTATGTAACAAACCTGCATGTCCTGCACATGTACCCCAGAACCTAAAGTATAATTTAAAAAAGCAAAGAAATTATGAAGAAAATTCAACAATTTATTGAAACAAATGAAAATGGAAATAACATACCAAAACCTGTGGGATACAGCAAAAGCAGTAAGAGGAAAGTTTATAGTAACGAGTGTCTCCATCAAAAAAAGTAGAACATCTTTAAACAAATAAAGATGAATCTTAAATATCTATGAAGCAAGAGGAAACAAAATAAAAAATTAGTAGAAAAAAGGTTGTAAAGATCAAAGCATAAATAAAATTTATAAGAAAAAAGTACAAAAATCAATTAAATAAAAAGTTCACTTTCTAAAAAGATAAAACAAAATCAGTAAGCCTTTAATACTCTAAAAAAAGAGAGCTGACCCAAATATATAAAATCACAAACAAAAGAGAAGATATTACAATGGATACTGAAGAAATTCAAAGGATCATTAAAGGCTACTATAACTACTATGAGCAACTGTATGACAATAAATTGGAAAACCAAGAATAGCCAAATTACTAGATGCATTAAACCTATCAAGATTGAACTATAAAGAAATCAAAAACCTTAATAGACAAATAACAAGTAATAAGATCAAAATTTTAATAAAAACTCTCTAAGCAAAGAAAAGTATGCAAATTAATGGATTCACTTATGAATTTTACTAAACATTTAAAGAAGAACTAATACCAATACTACTCAAAGTATTGTGAAAAATAGAGGAGAAAGAAATACTTCCAAACACATTTCACAAGTCCAGTATTATCTTGATACCAAAACCAGACTAAGACATCAAAACAAACAAAAAAACTACATGCCAATTTATCTGCAATGAACATTGATATAAAAATCTCCAGCAAAATGTCAGCAAACTGATATCAGCAACACATTGTGAACATTATTTATCAAGACTAAGTGGGATTTGTTCCAGGAATGCAAGAATGGTTCAACATACATAAATCAATCAATGTGATACATTGTATCAACAGAGTGAAGGGCAAAAAAAACATATGATCATTTCAATAAATACTGAGATAGCATTTGATAAAATTCTACATCCCCTTATAATAAAAGCCCTTAAAACACTGGGTATAGAAAGAGCATATGTCAACACAATAGAAGCCATATATGACAGGCACTCAGCTAATATTATACTTAGCAGGGAAAAAATTGAAAGCCTTTCCTTTAAGATTGGGAACATGACAAGGATGCTAACTCTCACCACTCTTATTCAACATAGATAGTGCAGGAAGTCCTAGCTAGAGAAATCAGACAAGAGAAAGAAACAAAGGGCATCCGAATTCAAAAGAAAAAACTCAAATTGTCCTGTTTGCAGATGATATGATCTTAATTTTGGAAAAACCTAAAGACTCCACCAAAAAACTATTAGTAAAGTTTCAGGATACAAAATCAATATACAACAATCAGTAGCATTTTTTTTTTTTTTTTTTTTTAGATGGAGTCTCACTCTGTTGCCCAAGTTGGAGTGCAGTGGTGTAATCTTGGCTCACTGCAACATCTGCCTCCCACATTCAAGCAATTCTCGTGCCTCAGCCTCCCAAGTAGCTGGGACTACAGGCATGCGCCACCATGCCTGCTAATTTTATATTTTTCTAGTAGAGACAGGGTTTCACCACATTGGTCAGGCTGGTTTCAAACTCCTGACCTCAGGTGATCTGCTGCCTCGGCCTCCCAAAGTGTTGGGATTATAGGCATGAGCCACTGCGCCTGGCCAATCAGTAGCATTTCTACATGCCAACAATAAATAATCTAAAAAAAAAAAAAAAAAAGCAAAAAACAAAATTCAAGAAAGTAATCACATGTACAATAGCTACAAATAAAATACCTCGAAATAAACCAAAAATGTGAAAGATCTCTATAATAAGAACTATAAAATATTGATGAAATAAATTGAAGAGGACACACACAGAAAGGAAAGATATTCCATGTTCATGGATTGTAGAATAAATATTGTTAAAATGTACATATTACGCAAAGCAATTTATAAAGTCTATGCAATCCCTATCATCACAAATTGGTGCCCATCAGAGGATGGGATGACAGGAGGGAGAGTATTAGGAAAAATAGCTAATGCATACTGGGCTTAATACCTAGGTGATGGGTTGATAGGTGCAGCAATGCAGCAAACCACTATGGCACACATCTACCTATGTAAAAAACCTGCACATCCTGCACAGAACTGGAAATAAAAAATTAAAAAGTAAAAAAAAAAAAAAAAAAAAAAAAAAAAAAAAAAACTATGATGGTCAGAATGCAATGGCATGACATACTAAAAATGCTGAGAGAAAAAACCATCAACCAAGAATTCTACACTCAGCAAAAGTATCCTTTGAAAATGAGGGAGAAATCAAGACATTTTCAAATAAACACAAAAACTGAGGTAATTCATTAGTAGCAAATTTGGTCTTCAAAAAATACTCAAGGAAGTCTTTCAGGCTAAAATGAAAGGTCAATAGACTGAACTTGAAACCCCATGAAGAAATAAGGAACACTGGTAAACATAACTATATAGGTAAATAGAAAGCACAAATTTCTTTTTGTTTGTAACTCTTTATCTGATTTGAAATACCACTTTATAAAGTAATTATGAAAAATACAATGAAATAAAATACCGATGACATTGTTCACTGAAATAAAAAAAATCCTAAAATGTATATGGAATCACAAAAGACCCAAAATAGCCAAAGCTACAAAAACAACAAAAAAAGAAAACTTCAGGTATCACATTACCTGACTTCAAATAATATTATACAGCTGTAGTAACTAAAACATCATGGTACTGGAATAAAAACAGGCACATAGACCAATAAAACAGAATAGAGAACTCAGAAATAAATCTGTAACATATATAGTGAACTCATTTTTTATAAAGGTGCCAAGAACCTACACTGGGGAAAGAACATTCTCTTCCATAAAAGGTGATAGAAAAACTGAATTTTCATATGCAAAATAATGATACTAGACCCCTATTTCTCACCATATGCAAAAATCAAATCAAAATTCATTAAATCTAAGACCTGGAAATATAAAACTACTAAATGGAACATTGGAAATATTCTCCAGGACACTGTTCTGAGCAAAGATTTCTTGAATAACACCTCAAAAGCACAGCCAACCAAAGCAAAACTAGATAAAAGGATTCCCATCAAGTTATAATGCTTCTGCACAGCAAAGGAAATATTCAACTAAGTGAAGAGACAACTCACAGGATTGGAGATAATATTTGCAAACTATCCATCTGACAAGGGATTAATTACAGGATATGTAAGGAGCTCAAACTACTCAATACAAAAAAACCCTAATCTGATTTTAGAAATGGGAAAGATCTGAATAGCTATTTCTCAAAAGAAGATATACAAATGGCAAACAAGTATATGAAAATGTGCTCAACATTATTGATCGTCAGAAAAAATGCAAATTAAAACTATAATGAGGAGTCATCTCACCCCAGTTAAAATAGTTTTTATCCAAAAGGTGAGCAATAATGAATGCTGGAAAGGATGTGGATAAAAGATAACCCTCATACGCTGTTGATGGGAATGTAAATTTGTGCAACTACTATGGAGAAAAATATGGAGATTTTTTTAAAAAAACTAAAAATGGAACCCCCATATAAACCAGCAATCCTACTGCTAGATATATATCCAAATGTTAGGAAATCAGTATATCAAAAATATATCTGCACTCCATATTTATGTTCAGCACTATTCATAATAGTCAAGATATGAAATAAACTTAAGTGTTCATCAACTGCCAAATAAAGAAAATGTGGAACAAATATACAATGGAGTATTATCAATCCATAGAAAATAATGAAATCCTGTAATTTGCAACAACATGGATGGAACTGGAGGACATTATGTTAAGCAAAATAAGCCAGGTGCAGAAAGATAAACTTTTCATGTTCTCACCTATTCATAGGAGATAAAAATTAAAACAATTGAACTCATGGATAAAGAGTAGAATGATGGTTAGCAGAGGCTAGGAAGGGTAGCGTCTGTGTCGGGGGCATGTGGTGATGATTAATATGTACAAAAATACAGTTTGATATAATGAATAAGATCTAGTCTTTTATAGCACAACATGATGACTATAATCAACAATAATGTACTGTACATTTAAAAGTAACAAAAAAGTATAATTTGACTATTTGTAACACAAAAGATAAATGCTTGAGCTGATGGATAACCCATTTACCCTGATGTAATTAGTACACACTGTATGACTATATCATGTATCCTGAACATATATATACTTACTATATACCCATAAAATTAAAAATTAAAAAAATAAACTTATAAATACATTTTTATACCTTTTGGTGTGGTTCCCACATCTGAGCATACCTTCTAAGACAGTAATTTTAAAAAGTACAAATGCTGTAGGTGTATATGTAGATATTAAAATGTTATTTATAATAGCAAAGATTGGGGTCATCTGTGACACTGACAACAGAGGAATGTTGGATACATTTTAATACTGCATTTCTCCATGTGCCATTTAACCAAACACTTAGTGTATATCTATAACAGATAAAGATATTTTTAAATCACAACTTCAATATCTTATCAAAACCAGTACAATAAAGGTCATTTAGAAATATCTTTAAATCACTTAATACAAGTCTGTTTTAAATTTTCCTTAATTTTCACAGAAATATCTGTTTAAATCAGGTTCCAAACAAATTTTATGCACTATTGTTTAATGTCCTCCTGAAGTCTTTTTAACTTGTAACAAGCTAAAACTGACCCTGTATTCTGTATCATTTTCTTTCAAATGCCAGTTAGTTATTCAAAAATCTGGGTCATTTGTCATATAGAATTTCCCACATTGTATTTGGCTAACTCTTTGTGGTTATCATTTAACATGTTTTTCTAAGCTTCATTTTTTTCCTGAAAACTGGCAGTTGGATCTAAAGGCTTAGTAAGATAAAAGCTTATTATTATTTTTACTCTAGCAAGAGCAAGGCAGAGGTGGTACTGTATGCTTCATATTGCATTATATCAAAAGAAATGAAATCTTTGCTTTTCCTGCCTTTAGTAACAGTAGATTTCAATGATGAAATCTTCATTTTTAAATGAAGGTCCCAATTAGCTTTCATCTGAAGGGTTAAACAGCCATTCATGACTAATACCTAGATCCACTGTTTCTTTATTTTCTTTCTATTTTTGTTGAGGTAGGGTCTTTCTGTTGCCCAGGCTGGTCTCAAACTCATGGTCTCAAGTGATCCTTCCACTTCTGCTTCCCAACTGGCTAGAATTGCAGGTGTAAGCCATGCCTCCAGCTATTATTTCATTAGGAAAAAATTATATAACAATCTTACTTCATTTATAAGCTGTATTTATACTCCAAAGAATAACTTTTTCTTATTCCCTTTCTGATTTCACTGAAATACAATCCATGCAGAGTAAATACATGACATTTTCCAATTTTCAGAATAATGAGTTAGTTCCTGTGAAAATCCCAACTTTGATGAGAATTTTTAAAAGATCATGAACACATGTATTTTTAATGTTTTGATATGTTTCAATTCATTGAAGTTATTATTATTTAGATAGTTATGTTTGGCCCCTATTTTTGGCCAGTAAGCTTCCCTAAAAGTCAATTTGTATGTCCTTCTGACATTACCCCATACTTTGCATATCTCTTGGCTTTTAGAGACAACAAGATAACCACACTCATTTTGGAGTTGTCTTGCCCTAGAGAGGAACTACAATCTCCTTCATTCCAAATTTTGGCAGAAGAAGAAGAATGTTTCATACTGGTCTGTCTGCAGGCTAGGACGAGGGAAGAGTCCGAAATTGGGAGTGGGGGGAATGGAGATAATACCCCTTCTGTGGATTTTAATGAGAACTGGCTCTGTAGGGGGTTTCTCTCTGTGTATTTCTTTCTCTTATTTTTTGAAAGCCTAAGGGCTTTCATCATTGACTTCTTGAATGATTATGTCACATTTATCTCTCTACTTTCTTGTTTGTTTTTACTGAATTTGAAAAATAAAGTTTGGAGCCAGAAAGCACTTTTAGCCAAGAGTCAAAACACTTGGATTCTCAGAACCTGCTAACTATGTGGCCATAGACAAAACTAAAAATGCTCTGGCTCTCATTTTGTTTTCACTTACAAAATGAGGATTATAATAAGTGCCAACTTAACTTTCAGAAAAGATGTGCAAATATTACTAAAGCAAAAGTGGGATGTCTTCAGAAAACACAAGTGTACAATTGTGTGTTGCTTAATGACAGGGATACACTTTAAGGAATACATTGTTAGGTGATTTCATTGTTGTGCAAACATTATAGAGTGTACTTTATATAAACTGTGATGGTACAGCCTACCACATACCTAGGCTATATAGTATAGCCGATTGCTCCCAGGCCACAAACCTGTATAGCATGTTGCTGCACTGACTAGTGTAGGCAATTTTATTTATTTATTTGACAAGAATGAGACTTTAATCAGTTTTAAGTGGAGTTTATAGTGTAGGCAATTTTAACACAATGTTAAATATCTGTATATCTAAACATATCTAGATGGAGAGGACAGAGCAAGATGGCCTAATAGAAGCCTTCATCGATCATCCTTCCCTTAGGAACACCAATATAACATCTACACAAAAAAGCACATTCACAAGAATGAAAAATTATGTGAGGTATCACAATACCTGGTTTTAACTTCATATCACTAAAAGAGGCACTGAAGAGGGTAGGGAAAACAGCCTTAAATTACTGATGCCACCCTTCTTCCATACCCCCAACAGTGGCCATGTGGCAAGGAGAATCTATGTGTTTGGGTGAGGGAGAGTGTGGTGAATGAAGTGCTGCTCTGTCACAGCAGAAAGGAAAACATGGCTAAACTCATCTGATGCCTACACATGGAGAGGGGATCATTTAGACCAGCTTTAGCCAGAGGGGAGTTAGCCATTCCAGTGGTTGAATTTGAGTTTTGGGAAGCCTTGACCATGAGGGCTAAGGGGCTCTGGGGTCCTAAAAAAGCTTGAAATGCAGTCTAGGCTACAAGGACTTGCAATTTCTAAAAAGTCCTAGCACCATACTGGGCTCAGAGCTAGTGGATGTGGGACACCAGCCAGGGTGACTAAGGGAGTGCTTGTGCCTCTCCCCCCACAAACCCAGGCAGCACAGCTTGCAGCAACAAAAGTGACTCTTTTATTTTGCTTGAGGAGAGGAGGAGGGAGAGAAGAGTAAAGGGGACTTTGTCTTGCATCTTGGATACCAGGTCAGTCATATTAGGATAGGGCACTGGGAAGAGTCATGAGTCCCCCATTCCAGGCCCTAGCTCCTGAACAACATATCTAGACATACCCTAGACCAGATGAGAACTTGCTACCTTAAGGAAAGAAGCCAGTCTGGCAGGATTAATCACCTGCTGACAAAAATGCCCTTGGGCCTTGAAGGACCAGCAGCAATACCCACATAGTTAGTCATGGGCCTTGGGTGAGTCTCTGAGATATACTGGCTTCAGGCACCAGCTTGGCCACATTGGGTAGAGCACCAAGAGGGCTACTGACTTCCCTGATTCTAGGCCTTGGCTCTTGGGTGGCATTTCTCAACATGTCCTGGGCCAAACTGGAGCCCACTGCCCTGAAGGATGAGTCCCAGGCCTGATGGCTTCACCACAGGCTGACTGAAGAGCCCTTGTGGTCTTTAAGTGAACATCTGTGATAGCCTGGTAGTACCTCTCTTGAGTCTCTGGTGGTGGTGGCCACGAGGAAGGGCTCCTCTGCCTGGGGAAAAGGGAAGGAAGAGTAGGAAAAATATTATCTCATGGTTTGAGTGACACCTTAGCCTCAATACAGTAGAACACCAGGCAGATTTCTAAGGTCTTTGATTCCAGTCCCTGGCTTCCAGACAGTACCTGTGGACCCACCTGGGGACTAAGGAAACTCACTACCCTGATGAAAAAGACAAGCCTGACTGGTTTTGTCACCTGCTGATTATAGAGTCCTAGGGCCTTGAGCAAACATAAGCAGTAGCCAGGTAGTGGTTACACTGGGCTTTGGGTGAGACCAAGTGCTGTGTTGGCTTCAGTTCTGACCCAGTGCAGTCTCAGTGGTAGTGGCCACAGAGGTGTTTATGTCTAGCTTCAGGCAGCTCAGCAGGTAGAGAGAGACTTTGTTTGGGAGAAAGTAAAGGAAGAGAACAAGAGTTTCTGTTTCTGCCACTTTCAACTTTCCCCCACTAAGCATAATGTTGACTGTGAGTTTGTCATAGACGGCTTTTATTACCTTAAAGTATGTCCCTTCTATGCCGATTTTGCAGAAGGTTTTAATCATAAAAGGATGCTGGATTTTGTCAAATGCTTTTTATGCATCTCTTACTGAGGTAATCATATGATTTTTGTTTTTAATTCTGTTTATGTGGTGTAACACATTTATTGACTTGCATATGTTCAACCATGCCTGCATTTCTGGTATGAAACCCACTTGATCATGGTGGATAATTTTTTTGATATGCTATTTGAATACTTGCAGTCAACTGATCTTCAAAAGAGCAAAAACAAACAAACAAACAACAAAAAAAAACATAAACTGGGAAAAGGCCCCCCTATTCAACAAATGATGCTGAGATAACTGGCAATCCACATGGAGAAGAATAAAATTGGATCCTCATGTCTCACCTTATACAAAAATCAACTCAAGATGGATCAAAGACTTAAACCTAAGACCTGAAAACATAAAATTTCTAGAAGATATCAGAAAAACTCTTCCAGACATTGGCTTAGGCAAAGAGTTTATGATGAAGAACCCGAAAACAAATGTAACAAAGATAAATAGATGGGAGTTAATTAAACTGAAAAGCTTCTGCACAGCAAAAGAAATAACCAGCAGAGAAAATAAACAACCCACAGAGTGGGAGAGAATTTTCACAAACTATGCATTAAAAAAGGACTAATTACAAGAATCTACAAGGAACTCAAACAAATCAGCAAAGAAACCCAAATAATCCCATCAAAAATTGGGATAAGGACATGAATAGATATTCTCAAAAGAAGATATACAAATCACCAAAAAGTATATGGGAAATGCTCAACATTACTCTTTATCATGGAAGTACAAATCAAAACCACAATGAGAGATCACCTTACTCCTGTAAGAATGGCCATAATCAAAAAATTTAAAAATAATAGATGTTGGCATGGATGTGGTGAAAAGGGAATGCTTTTACACTGCTGGTGGGAATGTGAACTAGTACAACCAATATGGAAAACAGTATGGCGATGTCTTAAAGAACTAAAAGTAGATCTACCATTTGATCCAGCAATTTCACTACTGGATATCTACCCAGAGGAAAATAAGTCATTATATAAAAAAGACACTTGCAAATGCATGTTTATAGCAGCACAATTTACAATTGTAAAAATACGAAGCCAGTCCAAATGCCTGTCAATCAACAAGTGGATAAAGAAAATATGATACACACACACACACACACACACACACACACACACACCATGAAATACTACTTAACCATAAAAAGAATGAAATAATGACATTTGCAGCAACCTGGATGGAGTTGGAGACCATTATTCTAAGTGAGGTAAATTAAAAATAGAAAACTAAGCATTGTGTGTTCTCACTTGTGAATGAGAGCTAAGTTATGAGGACACAAAGGTATAAGAATTATAAAATGAACTCTGGGGATTTGGGGGGAGGAGTGGAGGGGGAAAGGTTAAAAGACTACCCATTGAGTACAGTGTATACTGCTTCGGTAATAGGTGCACCAAAATCTCAGAAACCACCACTAAAGAAATTATCCATGTAACCAAACACCACATGTTCCCCCAAACTATTGAGATTTTTTAAAAAGACAAAAAAAAATTAAGATAACACAGAAAAGGAATTCATAATTCAATTAGATATATTTAATAAAGAGATTGAAATAATTAAAAAGAATCAAGCAAAAATTCTGGAGTTGTAAAATGTAACCGACATACTGAAGGTGTCAGGATCCCTTATTGGCAGAATTGATTAAGCAGAATAAATAATTAGTGACCTTGAAGAGAGGGTATTTGAAAATACACAGTCAGAGGAGACAAAAAAAAAATAAGAATAAAGCACACTTACAATATCTAGAAAATTCTCTCAAAAGATCAAATCTTAAAGTTATTGGCCTTAACCATTTATGGGTTAACCCATTATGGGAAGAGGTAGAGAAAGAGATAGGGGTAGAAAGTTTTTTCAAAGAGATAACGGAGAACTTCCCAAACTGAAGAAAATATATTAACATTCAAGCACAAGAAGTTTATAGAACACTAAGCAGATTTAACTCAAAGAAGACTACCTCAAGACATTTAATAATCAAACTCCCAAAGGTCAAGGATAAAGAAGGATTCTAAAAGCAACAAAATGAAAGAAACAAATAACTCACAAAGGAGCTGCAGTATGTCTGGAAAGTTTAAAGGCCAGGCAAGAGTGGCATGACATATTTAACTTGCTGAAGGAAACATCTCTTAACACAGAATATATCTGGCAAAAATGTTCTTCAGTCATGAAGGAGAAATAAAGACTTCCTGACAAACAAAACCTGAGGTATTTTATCAACATCAGACTTGTCCTATGAGAAACACTAAAAGGAGTTCTTCAATCAAAAAGTAAAGAATATTAATGAGCAATAAGAAATTATCTGAAAGTTTAAAGTTCACTGTAAATAGTAAGTACTCAGGAAAACACAGAATATTATAACACTGTAATTGTAGTGTGTAAACTACTGTTAAGTAGAAAAACAAAGATTAACCTAGCAAAATAAAAACTACAACAACTTTTCAAGCATAGACAGCATAATAAGATATAAGAGAAACAGCCAAAATTAAAAAGGGGAGAGATAAAGTGTAGAGTTTTTATTAGGTTTTTTTTTGCTTGTTGGTTCATTTGTTTATGCAATATGTGTTAAGTTGTCTTCAGTTTAAAATAGTAGGATATAAGAAAGTATTTGCAAACCTCAAGGTAATGTCAAATTAAAAACCCAACAACAGATACACAAAAAATAAAAAGTAAGAAATCAAATCATACCACCAGAGAAAATCACCTTCATTGAAAAGAAGGAAGGAAAGAAGAGAAGACCACAAAATTATGAGAAGAAAATGGTTATTTTCTTTTAATGGCAGGATTAAGAGTTCTCACTTATCAATAATAAAATTGAATGTAAATGAACTAATTTCTCTGATCAAAAGACATAAAATGGCAGAATGGATTAAAAAAGAAGACCCAGTGATCTGTTGCCTGCAAGAAACATACTTTATCTATAAAGACACACACAGACTGAAAATAAAGAGATGGGGAAAGATATTCCATAACAATGAAAACCAAAAAAGAGCCAGAGTAGCTCTACTTATATAAGAAATAATAGATTCAAGTAAAAAACTATAAAAAGAGACAAAGTTACTATATAATGATAAAGGGGTCGATTCAGCAAGTGGATATAACAATAGTAAATATATATGCAACCAACAATGTAGCTCCCATATGTAGAAAACACATATTATTAGAGCTAAAGGCAGAGATAGGCCCCAATATAATAATAGCTGGAGATGACAACATGTCACTTTCAGCATTGGACAGATTTCCAATTTAAAAAATCAAAGAAACATCAGACTTAATCTGCATTATAGATCAAATGAACCTAGTAGATCTTGACAAACATTTTATTTTGTGACTGCAGAACACACGTTCTTCTCTTCAGCATGTGGTTCATTCTCAAAAAAAGACCACGTTAGTATACAAAACATGTCTTAAAACATTCAAAAAATTGAAATAACATCAATCATATTCTCTGGTTACAGTGCAGTAAGACTAGAAATTGATAACAAGAGGAATTTTGGAAACTACACAAACACATGCAAATTAAATGATATGCCCCTGAATGACCAGTGGGTCAATGAAGAAATTAAAAATAAAATTGAAAAGTTTCTTGAAACAAATGATAATGGAAACAAAACATATCAAAACCTATGGGATACAGTGAGGGGAATACTAAGAGTGAAGTTTATATCTATAAGTGCCTACATCAAAAAAGTAAAATAATTTCAAATAAATAACCTAACAATGCATCTTAAATAACTGGAAAAGCAAAAACAAACAGAATCAATAATTAGTAAATAATATCAGAGCATAAATAAAATTGATACAAAAATACAAAAAATGAAATAAAAAGTTTTCTAAAAAGATAGACAAAATTTACAAACTTTTAGCCAGATTAACTAAAAAAAAACAGAAAAGACCCAAATAAAATTATTGATGAAAAAGGAAACACTAAAACTGATACTAAAGAAATTCAGAAAATCATTAGTGGCTACTATGAGCAACTATATGACACTATAATGAAAAATTAAGAAATGGATGATTTTCTAGACATATGCAACCTACCAAGATTGAATCATGAAGAAACCCAAAACCTGAATAGACCAATAACAAGTAATGAGATTGATTCTGTAATAAAGTCTCTCAGCAAAGAAAAGCCTGGGACCGAAGAGCTTCAATGCTGAATTTTACCAAACATTTAAATAACTAATCCCAAAAACTACTCCAAAACCCAGAAGAGATAGAAACACTTTCAAACTCATTCTATGAGGCCAGTATTAATCTGATATCAAAACCACAGACACATAAAAAAATACTACAGGCCAATGTCCCTGATGAATAATGATGCAAAATCTTCAACAAAATGCCCACAAAATAAATTTGACAACACATTAAAAAGATCATTCATTATGACCATGTGGGATTTATCCCAAGGATAAAGTTTGGGTCAACATATGCAAATCAATCAATGTGATACATCATATCAACATAATGAAAGACAAAACAATATGATCATTTTAATTGATGCTGAGAAAATATTTGATAAAATTCAATATCCCTTTATGATAAAACCCCTCAAAACACTGGGTATTGAAGAAGAAATATACCTCAACATCATAAAAGCCATTTATGACAGATGCACAGCTAGTATCATATTGAGTAGGGAAACACTGAAAGCCTTTCCTCTAAGGTCTAGAACACAAAGATGCTCACTGTCATTCAAGATAATACTGGAAGTTCTACCTATAGCATTCTGACAAGGAAAAGAAATAAAGAGCACCCAAACTGGAAAGAACAAAGTCAAATTATTATTGTTTGCAGATATACAACCTTATATTTTTAAAAACCTAAAGACTCCAGTTTTGGAGATGGAGCCTGGTAGGAGGTAATTGAATCATGGGTGAGAATTTCCCCTTTGCTGCTATTCTTGTGATAGTGAGTGAATTATTGTGAGATCTGGTTGTTTAGAAGTGTGTAACACCACCTGCCTCTCTCTCTCCTGTTCTAGCCATGTGAAGTTATAGCTCCCTCATTGCCTTCTGCCATAATTGTAAGTTTCCTGAGGCCTCCTCAGAATTTGCAAAAATGTTGTCATGTTTCCTGGACAGCTTGTGGGATCATGAGCCAATTAAATCTATTTTCTTTATAAATTACCTAGTTTCAGGTATTTTTTTATAGTATAGCAGTGAGAGCATAGACTACACTCCACCAAAAAAAATTAGAACTGATAAATTCAGTAAAGTTGCAGGATACAAGATCAACATTCAACAATAAGTAGCATTTGTATATGCCAACAGCAATCAATCTGCAAAAGAAATCCCACTTTCAATGGCTACAAAAAAAATACAATACCAAGGAATTAACCAAAGAAGTGAAAGCTTTCTACAATGGAAACAATAAAATTGATGAATGTCTAACTACCCAAAGCAATCTACAGATTCAATGCAATCCCTATCAAAAAACCAATGACATTATTGAAGTAGAAAAAAAATCCTAAAATTTACATAGAACCACTAAAGATCCAGAATAGCCAAAGCCATCTGGGGCAAGAGAACAAAACTGTAAGCATCACATTACTTGAGTTCAAATTATATTACAGAGTTATAGTAACCACAACACCATGGTACTGACATGTAAGCAGACATATAGAGCAATGAAACAGAATAGAGAACCCAGAAATGAATCCATACATTTACAGTGAAATTTTTTACAAATGTGGCAAGAACATACACTGGGGAAAGGATACTCTCTTCAATTAATGGTGTTGAGAAAACTGGTTATTCGGATGTCTAAAAATAAAATAAAACTAGACCCGTATCTTTCACCATATGCAAAAATCGAGTCAAAATTTATTAAAGACTTTAAGACCTCAAACTATGAAACTACTGCAAGAAAGAGAAGAGAAACTTTAGGACATTGGAGTGGGCAATGATTTGAGTAATACCCCACAAGCCTAGATAACAAAGCAATAATGGACAAATGGGATCACATTAAGTTAAAAACCTGTACAGCAAAGAAAATGATCAAAAAATTGAAAAGACAACCCATAGAGTGGGAGAAAATATTTGGAATCTATCCATCTGAAAAGGGATTAATAACCAGAATATATAAGGAGCTGAAACAAGTATATAGAAAAAAATCTAACCATGTGATTTAAAAGTGTACAAAAGATCTGAATATATATTTCTCAAAAGAAGACATACAAATGGCAAATATGGATATGAAAAGGCACACAACATCATTCATTATCAGATAAATGCAAATCAAAACTACAATGAGATGTCTTCTCTTCCCAGTTAAAATGGCTTTTATCAAAAAGGCAGGCAATAAAAAATATTGGTGAGGATGTGTATAAAACAGGATCCTCATATGCTATTGACGGGAATGTAAATTAATACTACTATGGAGAACAGTATAAAGGTTCCTCGAAAAACTAAAAATAGAGCTACCATATGATCAAGCCTTACCACTTATGGGTATATACCCACCCCCCTACCCCACCAAAAAAAAGAAATCAGTATATTGAAGTGATGTCTGTACTCCCATGTTTATGGCAGCACTATTCACAGTAGGCAAGATTTGGAAGCAACTTGTGTCCATCAACAGATGAATAGATAATGAAAATGTACATATACATAATAGAGTGTTATTAATCCATAAAAAATAATGAGACCCTATCATTTGCAACAACATAGATGGCACTGGATTTCATCATTTTAAGTGAAATAATCTCAGGCTCAGAAAGACAAACTTTGCATGTTCTCACTTATTTTAGGAGCTAAAAATTAAAACAATTGAATTCATGAAGGGAGTAGACGAATGGTTACCAGAGGCTGGAAAGGATAATGAGGAATGGGGGGGAAGTGAGAATAGTTAATTCATGTAAAAAAGAAAAGAATATCCAAACAAACGCAATCTTTAATGACAAGGGGCATTACCATCAACTCCAGGGAAGTTCAAAAAAACCCTTAGAGACTACTATTGACACCTCTCTGCACATAAACTGGAAAATCTAGAAGAAATAGGTAAATTCCTGGAAACTTACAACCTCCTAAGATTGAACCAGGAAAAAACTGAATCCCTGAACAGACCAATAGTGAATACCAAAATTGAATCAGTAATAAAAAGCCTTCCAATTGGAAAAAAGCCCAGGACCAGACAGATTCACAGCTGAAGTCTACCAGATGTATAACGCAGAGCTGGTACTATTCCTACTGAAACTATTCCATAAAATTGAGGAGGAGGAAGTCCTCTTTAACTCATTCGCTGAGGCCAGGATCATCCTGATGGGAAAACCTGGAAGAAAGGCAGAAACACAATAGAAAAAGAAAACATCGTGCAATATCCTTGATGAGCAAAGAAGCAACAATCTTTAACAAAATACTATCAGACCAAATCTAGCAGTACGTCAAAAAGCTATTCCACTATGATCAAGTAGGCTTTACCCTTTGATGCAAAGTTGGTTCGAGATATGCAAATTAATAAATGTGATTCATCACATAAACAGAACTAAAATTTAAAAAATCTTATCAGAAAAGTCATTTGATAAAACTCAACAACCCTTCATGTAAAAAAATCCTCAATGATAATAGCCATCTATGACAAACCAAAAGTCAACATCATACAGAATGGGCAAAAGCTGGAAGCATTCTCCTTGAGAACTGGAACAAGGCAAGTTTGGTAACTCTCACCACTCCTATTTAACATAGTACTGGAAGTTATAGCCAGAGAAATCAAGCAAGAGAAAAAAATAAAAGGCATCAAAATGGGAAGAGAGGAAGTCAAACGATCTCTGTTTGCAGATGATAAGATTCTATACCTAGAAAACCCACAAGGCTCTGCCCAAAGGTTTCTAGATCTGTTAAACAACTTCAGCAAAGTTTCAGAAAACAAAATCAATATACAAAACTCAGTAGCATTTCCATACACCAACAATGTCCAAACTGGCAGCCAAATCAAGAACACAATTCAATTCACAATAGCCATAAAAAGTATAAAATACCTAGGAATAGAGCTTAACAAGTGAGGTCTAAGTTCTCTACAACTATGATAATGCAACACTGCTCAATGAAGTCAGAGATGGTGTAAAGAATTGGACCATGCTCATGGATAGGAAGGATCCATGTTGTTAAAATAGCCATACTTCCCAAAGCAATCTAGAGATTCAATGTTATTCCTATCAAACTACAAATTACAGTCTTCATGGAATTGGGAAAAAACTATTTAAAAATTCATATAAAAGCAAAAAAGGAGCCCAAATAGACAAGGTAATTATAAACAAAAATAACAAAGCTCGAGGTGTCTTGTTACTGGCTTCAAACTATGCTACGAGGCTAGAGTAACCAAAACAGCATAGTACTGGTACGAAAACAGACATTTAGACCAAAGGAATAGAATAGAGAGCCCAGAAATAATGTCAGACACCTATAACAAAGCGTCTATAACAAAGTTGGCAAAAATAAGCAATGAGGAAAGGACTCCCTATTCAATAAGTGATGCTGGGATAACTGGCTAGCCATATGCAAAATATTAAAACTGGACCCTTTCATTACACCATATATAAAAATAAACTCAAAATGGATGAAAGACTTAAGTGTCAAACGTAAAGTTATAAAAACTTTGGAAGATAACCTAGGAAACATCATTCTGAACATAGATCTTGGCAAAGACTTCACAATGAAGATGCCAAAAGCAATTGCAACAAAAACAAAAATTGACAAGTGGCACCTAATTAAACTAAAGAGCTTCTGCAGAGCAAAACAAAACTATCAACAGCATAAACAGACAACCTACAGGATGAGAGAAAATATTCACATACTGTTCATCTGACAAAAGTCTAATATCCAGAATCTATAAGGAAGTTAACAAATTTACAAGTAAAAAGCAAACAACCCAATTAAAAAGTGGGCAAAGCATGCAAACAGACACTTTTCAAAAGAAGACATGCATGTCGACAACAGGCATATGAAGAAATGCTCAAAATCACTAATCATTAGAGAAATACAAATCAAAACCACAATAAGCTACTGTATTAGGGTTCTCCAGAGGGACACAACTAATAGGATATATGTATATATGAAAGGGAGTTTACTAAGGAGAATCAACTCATAGGATCACAAGGTAAAGAAATCCCACAATAGGTCGTTTGCAGGCTAAGGAGCAAGGAAGCCAGTAGTGGCTCAGTCTGAGTCCCACAGCCTCAAAATTAGGGAAGCCAACAGTGTGGTCTTCAGTCTGTGGCCAAAGGCTCAAGAGCCCCTGGCAAACCACTGGTGTAAGTCCAAGAGTGCAAAGGCTGAAGAACCTGGAGTCTGATGTTCAGGGACAGGAAGCACCCAGCACAGGAGAAAAATGAAAGTTTCAAGACTAAGCAAGCCAGATATTTTACTTTCTTCCGCCTGCTTTTTCCAGCCACACTGGTAGCTGATTGGATGCTGCCCACCCACATTGAGGGTGGGTCTTCCTCTCCCAGGCCACGAACTCAAATGTTAATCTTTTCTGGAAACACCCTCACAAACACAGCCAAAAACAATAATTTGCATCCTTTAATCCAATCAAGTTGACAATGTTAACCATCACAGGTACTATCTCATACCAGTCAAAATGGCAATTATTAAACAGGCAAAAAAATAACAGATGCTGGCAAGGTTGTAGAGAAAAGGGAATGCTTATACACTGCTGGTGGGAATAAAATTAGTTCAGCCTTTGTGGAAAGCAATGTAGCAATTTCTCAAAGAACTCAAAACAGAATTATCATTCAACCTGGCAATCTTATTCTTGGGTATATACCCATGGGAATAAATCATTCTAGCAAAAAATATATGCATGAATATGTTCATTGCAGCACTCTTCACAATAGCAAAGACATGGAATCAACTTAATGCTCATCAATATAGATTGGATAAAGAAAATGTAGTACATACACACTATGGAATATTACACAGCCATTAACAATGAGATCATGTCCTTTGCAACAACATGGATGCAGCTGGAGGCTATTATTCTAAGCTAACTAAAAGAAACAGAAAACAAAATACCACATGTTCTCACTTATAAGTGGAAGCTAAACATTGAGTACACATGGATACAAACAGGAAACACAATAGCCACTGAGGCATACTTAAGGGTAGAGCATGGGAAGAGAGAGGATCTAAAAACTATTTATGAGATACTATGCTTACTACCTGGATGATGAAATAATCTGTATGCCAAACCCCTGTGACATGCAGTTTACCTATATGAAAAACCTACACATGTCCCCCTGAAGCTAACAATTAAAATAGTAACTACAATAATAATATATAGCAGCTTAAAATAAAAGAACTGATATGTTTCCTGATACCCATTGCACATTTTTTTTCCTCTCATATTTTGTTTTTTGTGTTTCTGTTTTCTTTTTTTATTATATTTTAAGTTTTAGGGTACATGTGAACAACATGCAGGTTAGTTACATATGTATACATGTGCCATGCTGTTGTGCTGTACCCATTAACTCGTCATTTAACATTAGGTATATCTCCTAATGCTATCCCTCCTTCCTCCCCCCACCCCACCCCACAACAGGCCCCAGTGTGTGATGTTCCCCTGCCTGTGTCCATGTGTTCTCATTGTTCAATTCCCACCTGAGTGAGAACATGTGGTGTTTGGTTTTTTGTCCTTGAGATAGTTTGCTGAGAATGATGGTTTCCAGCTTCATCCATGTCCCTACAAAGGATGTGAACTCATCTTTTTTATGGCTGTATAGTATTCCATGGTATATATGTGCCACATTTTCTTAATCCAGTCTATCATTGTTGGACATTTGGGTTGGTTCCAAGTCTTTGCTACTGTGAATAGTGCCACAATAAACATACTTGTGCATGTGTTTTTATAGCAGCATGATTTATAATCCTTTGGGTATATACCCAGTAATGGGATTGCTGGGTCAAATGGTATTTCTAGTTCTAGATCCCTGAGGAATCCCCACACTGTCTTCCACAATGGTTGAACTAGTTTACAGTCCCACCAACAGTGTAAAAGTGTTCCTATTTCTCCACATCCTCTCCAGCACCTGTTGTTTCCTGACTTTTTAATGATCACCATTCTAACTGGTGTGAGATGGTATCTCATTGTGGTTTTGATTTGCATTTCACTGATGGCCAGTGATGATGAGCATTTTTTCATGTGTTTTTTGGCTGCATAAATGTCTTGTTTTGAGAAGTGTCTGTTCATATCCTTTGCCCACTTTTTGATGGGGTTGTTTTTTTCTTGTAAATTTGTTTGAGTTCATTGTAGATTCTGGATATTAGCCCTTTGTCAGATAAGCAGATTGCAAAAATTTTCTGCCATTCTGTATGTTGCCTGTTCACTCTGATGGTAGTTTCTTTTGCTGTGCAGAAGCTCTTTAGTTTAATTAGATCCCATTTGTCAATTTTGGCTTTTGTTGTCATTGCTTTTGGTGTTTTAGACATGAAGTCCTTGCCCATGCCTATGTCCTGAATGGTATTGCCTAGGTTTTCTTCTAGGGTTTTTATGGTTTGAGATCTAACATTTAAGTCTTTAATCCATCTTGAATTAATTTTTGTATAAGGTGTAAGGAAGGGATCCAGTTTCAGCTTTGTACATATGGCTAGCCAGTTTTCCCAGAACCATTTATTAAATAGGGAATCCTTTCCCCATTTCTTGTTTTTGTCAGGTTTATCAAAGATCAGAGGTTGTAGATATGCAGCATTATTTCTGAGGGCTCTATTCTGTTCCATTGATCTATATCTCTGTTTTGGTACCAGTACCATGCATGCACATCTCAATCATAGTAAATTACTGAGGTTTGAATCTGGCTTGATGTAAAGATGTGAACTCCTTGGTTGTAGAAACTGCATTTATTTTTCACTACTATGGACTTGTTTACCCAGTAGTCAGTGGAATACCTGGCACATGGCTATCGTTAAGTAAATACATGTTGAATAAATAGTTTTCTTTTGAAAGAAAGTTGGTTAATGTAAGAGTTTGATGTATCACTGGCTCCAGAATCGGACAGCCTTTGATTCATGCACCAACAGGGTGAGACATAAACAGAAGTATAGCTATATTCATATTAAAAGCCATCACTCTAATGTTATGGCCATGTTCATTGACTATTTCCATCCTATCCCCACCCAACGCCCAGAAAAAGAAACAAAACAACAGATCAGCTTGGATTCTATTACAGTGCTTATGGTAACAGCATCTTTGTAACCTACCTAATAGGTTGGTGCAAAAGTAATTGTAGTTTTGCCATTTTAATGGCAAATTTTAAAAACTGCAATTACTTTTGCACCGACATAATAGTATGCCAGAACTTTTCTTCACGTTTGCTGAGTTTGCTTTCCTTTGAGCTTGTAACAAGTATTGTTTTCTGCAACATTTTATTAGAACTTGATTTCACGTGGACTGTGGACAGATATATCCATACTTATTTCAATCAGCTTATAAACTATTATTTTTTTAAATAAAGACATAGACCTAGATTCATATTCTTTTGTTTTCATTTGGGGCAGTAACTATTATAATATGCCTTTTGAGTATATCAAGTAATTTTAAAGCTTTACTTCCATGTACTAATATATTTTAAAAAAATCTCTTTAAGTAGTATCTATTGCCCTTAGGGCCATTTAATGTCAAATTATAATTTTTTGATAATCATTCTCTTATGTAATTTTTGAGATAGAATCTGTGATATTATTTGGGGAGCTGGGAGCAATTTGGGGCTTGTTATGGGCATTTTTCCTGAATAAATTATTGAAAGGAGACTAAGGAAAAAATTATGACTATTATAAAATTGCTGATTACATGATAATAAACAAGGAAGTCATCTGGTTATCTTTGTTTTTCCTTCTGATAGTGCTTCAGATTTCTATAGATACAAACATCTAGGTGATTGTATGAAATTGTCACCATTTCCAAAGTATTTTCTCAAAAATATATGATGGAGGTTCAATCAGGCCTATGATGATAGGCTTCATTTGTGTGGGTGTGACTAGGGAGGGAGAAAATATCAAAGTACGAAATAGAACATTTCTGAATAGAGCTACACATGCTTCGATTAGATAAATCCTAAGATTTCTGTACCATCTTCACATTCCCAATAATTCCGTTTCTACAGACTCCTGTGAAAGGAAGAAATTGGTTGGCATCTCTGCAAGCCCCTCCTAGCCAGAGCAGTCAAGAAAATGCCATACAATGTGTCCCCTTGCTTATTCTACTCAACATGTGCAGATCTTTGAATTTGTGTCTTTTATTAACTTGGCTTTTTGATAATATGGTCATGCACCACAAAACAATGTTTTGTGAAATGATAGACCTCATAGATGACAACAGTAGCCCTATGAGATTGTAATAGAGCTGAAAAAGTTCTATTGCCTAGTGACATTATAGCATAATTACTTTATTTTAAAAATAAATTTAGTGTAGCCTAGGTGTACAGTGTTTATAAAGTCTATATTAGTCTCCAATAATATCCAGGGCTTCACATTCACTCACCTCTCCCTCTTTGACTCATCCAGATCAACGTCGAGTCCTGCAAGCTCCATTTATGGTAAGTGTCCTATCCAGTTGTGCCATTTAAACATTGTTTTGACCATATATTTGTCATACCTTTCCTGTTTAGTTACACAAATATTTATCATTGTGTTATAATTACCTACAATATTTAGTACAGTAACATGCTGTATAGGTTTGTAGCTTAGGAGCAATAGACCACACCATCTAGGTTTCTGTAAATACCTTCTATGATGTTTGCAAAATAACAAAATTTTGTAAAAATGCATTTCTCAGAATGTATGCTATCATTAAGCCACATGTGACTGTATATGGTAACAGGACACTTATAAATAAACAGATAAAATGGTAAAAATCTTGAGTAGCCTTTCAGAACAAACTGCTGAGAGAAAAATACATTGTGCATTGTAAATTTCCAAAGGAAATATATCACGAGGACAAATTGATAGAAGTGATCAGGGTTTTTTGAAAGCATAACTGTATTGGTGTATAAAGGAATATGTATGATTTGAATTAATTATTTAACAAAATGGATACATGTGAAAAAGACAACGGCTTTTTTTTTTTTTTTTTTTTGCCTTTCTCTGAAGGACAACTGTTACAGATGCTCTTAGATTGTACATGCAACATAAAAAAAACTTAAATCATCTTTAATTCTTGGGTGCAATATTTACAAACAGTAATAGCTTATATTTATATCACTCAAAGGTTTGCAAACCTTTTTTCTACATATTTATTACCTTATCCATATTGGTATATGGTGGGCAGATGGGAATTTGTCTTTCTTTTACTTAAGGGAAATTAGCTCCGAGAGATTAAATAGTTAATGGGGCAATATAGGAACCTGGTCCTCTGAGCCCCTGTGCAAGGGTTTGCCTCCTATTTACCACACATCTTTTGGGCTCTGGGAGCGAATGCTTCTTATGGCACCATCTTGAGCAAATAATTTCAGTTTTTTGTTTGTTTGTTTGCTTCATTTGCTCCCATATCAGATGGACGATGTTTCAAGAATTCTTGGAGATTTACACCTAATTTGTGTTTTCTGTTTTGCAGAAGAAAGAGACATTATACAAATGCGAGCTGTTGTCACAACAATGATAAGAAATCAGGAGTCGAAAGATGTGGAGTAAGGGGGAATTTCAGAGAAACCACAAAACACAAAATAGGAAACAGAGACAGGATAAGATTGCTATGACAAAAATGCAGAAGGTGAAATCTTTGGCAGCCTCTTAGTTCTCTGGAGAATATGATATTGTCAGGCTGAGGTGGAAGAATCACATGGTCATACGTGGAAGAATCACATGGTCATACTGTAAGTGCTATGGTTCTGAGTGGTAATGTTATTGATCAGTTTTCAACCTGAGATTTGTAGTGATAATCCCCACAAGTTGCTTGAGATCCTGAACAGTGAGGTTTTTAGTGAGTTTAACCATCAGTGCTTGAAAACTTGCCTAAAGGGGGCAGCACAAATACAACTAAACTTAGGGGCAAAGCATGAAATGCATCCAGATTCAGTTTTGTTTCAGGATCCGCTTGCAACTGAAGCACTGGCTGCACAAGATTCAGCTGAAGGAATGTATATAAAACAGAATATTCCTGTATGATGTTAGTTTTAAAGGTAGATTTTTGGCAGTGGGAGGGTTAGCATTAACATTCATAATGTCACCTGTTATATATGTATTATTTTGACATTTTAATATTTTAGAATACAGAAATGAGTATGCTAATATCATTTTGGAGAGATAATGCCCATATACATATATATATATATATCACTTGGAATTGTTAGAAATTGGTTGAGAATAAAAGATGCTCCCTTCTTATGAACTTGGAATTGTTAGAAATTGGATAAAAATTAGAGATGATCCCTTCTTATGACTTCAGCCTAGGAGTACATTGTAGAGAGCCAGGACCAAATCTGACACACTGAAACTTTGATTCCTGATTTTCAAACAAGAAAAAATACTAGGTGATGTAAACTGGCTTAACAAGAAGTTATGAATCCAGAACCTGGATGTCAGATATAGATGATCTAGGCTGAGGTGCCTATTCTCTGCCCTTTGCCCTATCCTAAAACTGTATGGATGGAAATGAGGCCACCTTTTGCTCTAAACTGGTGCATTCCTTCCTCACCACAGGTCGAAGAGGTCTTAAACATTGGGCTTTCCTCTACAAGGGGAAGGATAGCCCTGGCAGCCATCCACTGGCCCAGCAATATCCTGGATTGAGAGGATATCATTTGCATTACTTGCTGAATGAAACATAGTGAAAATGACTGCAGATAACCTCAACTAAGTCCAAGACATCATTTTCAAATCTGGACCAGCCCTTGCCCTCTAGACTGAACAGAGATTCCAGTTTCCAGGAGAGTAGATGAAGTAATGATAAAAGCACCTCCCAAAACTTTTGCCTTGGTAGGTTTTGGATTCAGGAGATATCTGGGTTTCCATTCCCTTCAAATTTTCAATGACAGTGACTTCCAGTTCCCCACAAATTTCCCTTGATTTCCTGACCATAGAGCCACATATTCATGTTATTTCCATCCATATATTAATACATGGGTATAAGCCAAGATATAGGACTTCAAGCACTTTGCAGGGACGCCCAGTCCATCTCACTGACCATGTATTCTCAAAGCTTACCACTGGGCCTTAAGCCGTTTACTGAACGTAAAGCATGCAATAAAGAGTTTAAGGGCTCTTTTCTTTATTTCTGCCAAATCCAGAATGCTTGGTTTAGTTAGGATCTGAAAAGGAATTGTACTTAAACTTCTCATTTAGATTCTTCTAAGGAAAATGCCAAGAAAAGAAGGTTGTGATCTTTTTCTTGGTAGTTTCATAATAGAAAGTCCTAAGAACAGTTACAGTTGTTGAAATCCACCCTCTCTCTGATTCATTGAATTGGAGATAGCTATCCAACTACTAGTTGTCCTTTCTCACTAACTCTCTTAATTATTTCTAGGTACTACAGAGTGGCACATAACTAAACATTATCAAGGAATTTTACAGCCCTAGGCCTTCTATTACTGTTTATTACAGTCTGCTGTAATCATTCTAATGGTCTAAGATGTTGCAACTAATTTACCCAAGACCTGAACACCAGAAGTGCCGAAATTGTCTGGGAGTTTTATTCTGCATCCAACCATTACCAGGAAGGAGGATGTATTACTTCTCATTTCTTTACAAGTGTCAGTGCAAATCCAGCCATCAAACAAAAGTTAGACCTAAAAGCTTTTAGATTACAGCGATTATTACAGATTTTACATGAGATAAAAACGTAATTGCTCCATTTCCTTTATTCTTTCTTTCATTTTCTTCCCTCTCACTGTATATTTTAGATTGTCCTGCTTGACTGCCAGGTCAGACCCAGCACACAAAGATATCTGTCATAAGACTGGGGAGCTACAGTGTTCTTTTCCATAAGAATTGAAATGCTTGGAATTTCTCTTCCAAATGAATTACAAAACTTCCATGGTCATTTTCATTTTAAATTATTTTATGTCTATGTAAACTCATGCATTGCCTATAAAGGAATAATATTTCTAGCCATGTGGATAGTGACAGAGAATGAGCTGAAGGCAGCAATCCTTCACAGGCAAAGTGGTGCATGCATTTTTTTTCATCTTGCTTCTTTTTTCCTTTTCCATATTCACTCATCCTTTTAAATTCTTTGAATTCATTTTTTCCTCCCTCGCTCCCTTCCTATTCTCCATCTCTATCTTTGTCATTTATTAATTCCTTTTCTTCTTTTTCTCCAGACTTGGATATTTGTCCATCCTCTCATAATTCTCTTTCATACACATTCTCTGACTTATAGGTCCTAAGATTCTCATATTCTAACATTAGCCCTCTGCTTAAGAGGGTATGTTTATAAACTATTTGACCGAGGAGGAATTGCCCAAGTTATCAAAGACATCCTGTCAGGAATGTCAACCTTTTACTCTTGTTCATGCTCAGAGAAACAGTGCTGCAGGGATTATAGCCTGGAATATGGTAGACCCAGATTTTAGATTTGTTTGCCCTTTGCCTCCTAATATCCATTTTCCCCTAAGTTTACCTGGGCATATTTCCCAGTTTGCTTTGCAAATGTGTTGCCATATAACTGCACTTTGTCTAAGTCTTTTTAAAAGAAACATGGTTTACTTGCACAAAACTGATCAGTTTTGAGAGATTGTTAATGCCCTTGAAGTGGTTTTTGTGGGTGTGAGACAAATGGTGAGAATTTGAATTGGTCCCTCCTATTATAGTATTGAAATTAAGTCTACTTAATTTATCAAGTCATGTTCATGCCCTGATTTTATATACTTGTATCTACCAATAAACATTGTGATACTTTATGTAATAAATAAATAAAATAAATAAATAAAAATAAAAAATAAAATAAAATGAAACTGAGTATGTTTTGTGTAGTTTCTGGGAAGAGTCCTTAAATAGAGAAGGAACTCTGTTCTTATTATCTACCTTATGTCCTGAAATGCTTGCGTGATGGCTGAAGCTCCAGCAGTCATTTGTAACCATTAAGACAAGAGTCTTTTCCTAGGGAGGATGAGATAGAATAAACTGATAACTTTGTGGATTACTCATAATAGTCCTGAATTGCCTATATTTGTGCTTTATTGTTAAAAAAAAAAAGTGAAACAGATCAACTTTTATTATGTTTAAACTACTTTTTTATTGAAGTTATCTATTCTATGCAGCTGAATCTAATTCCAACTGATGCACCCAGATTTTCCTAATTCCTGTTTCTACCCCAGATGCCCTGCTGCTTATCTGAGTTTCTGGAATGATTTCTCATTTGATTACTTCCTACATGTCCCTGTTTCCTAATGCATTAATATTGGGTTTGCCAATAAGAAACTTTTTAGAGTTGGAATATTGCTGATCATTTCTGTTTGCTAGATTTTGGTAACCAAATCATTTTGACTTCTAGGATCGGCCTTTATTTATGCTTTTCTGCCCAATTTTGATCCATGTTCTATTCTGCCTGTAAAATGTGCCCCAAAGTCATGCACATAACCTTGACCTTTGGGTTTTGGTGGTTTGAGACCATTTCATTGACATTTCTCAATATCAGTGAAAATTCTAGATGTTAATTCTTCGTATTTTAAAAATTTTCATGTTGATTCTCACTTTTTTCCTTTGCTAAAGTTTATCTCTTTATTTCTATTAACATTTTTTCTATTAGTGCGTCCTTGTTATATGTTCAAAACAAAATACTGAACAACTTAATTTACATATATTTTCTGATGTAACTTACATCTGACAGTTTAATCTTCCTTAGTACTTCTGGTGAATGCCTTTTAGAATTAGAAGGAGGAAAATTTTACCTAATTATAATAGTTTACATATGCAAATATTATCAGATTTAATAATCATGTTTCCCTAGAAATGATGAACAAAGCCACATGTGTTTTAAGTGGATCATAAATCTTGCTGATTAAGTTACTGTCCTGAGTCATTTACTATAAAGAAATTATAGTCATTAAACCTCTAAACTTTAGCTTAGCTCATTTCTCAAGCAGAGGGCCTCTGTGTTTAAGATTTAAGCATGGACCTAGAAGCAGCTTCTCCACTCCTTCTCGAATCTCCACCTGGTTTAGCCTGCCCGCCTCCACTCCTGCCTCCACCATTTCCATCAGGGTGATCCAGAAGTCCTACAAGGCGTCCACCTCTTGCCCCCCGGCCTTCGGCAGCCACTCTTACACGAGTGGGCCCTGTGCCCCATCAGCTCCTCGAGCTTCTCCTGAGTGGGCAGCAGCAGCTTCACGGGTGGCCTGGGCGGATGCTATGGCCGGCCAGCAGTATGGGACCATCACTGCTGTCACCATCAACCAGAGCCTGCTGAACCTGGAGGTGGACCCCAACAACCAGGGCATGTGCACCCAGGAGAAAGAGCAGATCAAGGCCCTTAACAACAAATTTGCCTCCTTCATCAACAAGGTACGTTTCCTGGAGCAGCAGAACAAGATGCTGGAGACCAAGTGGAGCCTCCTGCAGCAGCAGAAGACAGCTCAGAGCAACATGGACAACATATTCCAGAGCTACATCAACAACCTTAGGCGGCAGCTGGAGACACTGGGCCAGGAGAAGCTGAAGCTGGAGGCGGAGCTTGGCAACATGCAGGGGCTGGTGGAGGACTTCAAGAACAAGTATGAGGATGAGATCAATAAGCCTATAGAGATAGAGAATGAATTTGTCCCCATCAAGAAGGATATGGATGAAGCTTACATGAACAAGGTAGAGCTGGAGTCTAGCCTGGAAGGGCTGACCGACGAGATCAACTTTCTCAGGCAGCTGTATGAAGAGAAGATCCGGGAGCTGCAGTCCCGGACACACCTGTGGTGCTGTCCATGGACAACAGCCGCTCCCTGGACATGGACAGTATCACCTCTGAGGTCAAGGCACAGTACAAGGAGATCGCCAACAACAGCCAGGCTGAGGCTGAGAGCATGTGCCAGATCAAGCATGAGGAGCTGCAGACGCTGGCTGGGAAGCACGGGGATGACCTGCGTCGTACAAAGACGGAGATCTCCGAGGTGAATTGGAACATGAGCCAACTCCAGGCTGAGACTGAGGGCCTCAAAGGCCTGAGGGCTTTCCTGGAGGCCGCTATCGCAGATGCCAAGCAGCATGGGCAGCTGGTCGTTAAGGATGACAACACCAAGCTGTCCCATCTGGAGGCCGCCCTGTAGCAGGCCAAGCAGGATATGGCGTGGCAGCTGCGTGAGTACCAGGAGCTGATGAATGTTAAGCTGGCCCTGGACATTGAGATCGCCACCTACAGGAAGCTGCTGGAGGGCGAGGAGAGCCAGCTGGAGTCTGGGATGCAGAACATGAGTATCCATACGAAGACCAGCAGTGGCTATGCTGGTGGGCTGAGCTCAGCTTATGAGGGCCTCACAAGCCCCGGCCTGGGCTCCAGCTTTAGCTCTGGCGCGGGCTCCAGCTCCTTCAGCTGCATCAGCTCCACCAGGGCTGTGGTTGTGAAGAAGATCGAGACCTGTAATAAGAAGCTAGTGCCCAAGTCCTCTGACGTCCTGTCCAAGTGAACAGCCATGGCAGCGCCCCCGTTAGCCTACCCTTCCTGTGGCTGTCCCAGAGTCCATGAGAAAGGCTGCTGTGCAGGAGAGCACAGCGAACAGGAGACCCACCTGAGGCCTAGCCCTCGCCCTCAGCCCACCCGCAAGGGAGTTTACTGCCTGGGGTACCCCTCTTGCCCATGCCCCCAGCTAAAAAACAACTCAATTTTTTTTTTTTTCCAAAATAAAACCTCAGCTGTCTCAAAAAAAAAAAAAAAAGTGAACGTTGCTTACAATGAAGAGATCGATTGAAAATTTAGAGAAAATAGGCCGGACGTGGTGGCTAACTCCTGTAATCCCAGCACTTTGGGAGGCCGAGGTGGGCGGATCACGAGATCTGAAGATCGAGACCATCCTGGCCAACATTGTGAAACCCCGTCTCTACTAAAAATACAAAAATTAGCTGGACGTGGTGGCACGTGCCTATAATCTCAGCTACTCGGGAGGCTGAGGCAGAAGAATCACTTGAACCAAGGAATCGGAAGTTGCAGTGAGCCAACATCACACCACTGCAGTCCAGCCTGGCAACAGAGCGAGACTCCGTCTCAAAAAAAAAAGAAAAGAAAAATTAGAGAAAATAAGCAAAAATTAGATGCCCCCGGATGCTTAGCAATTGTTGTTTTCTCTTTGGCTTTAATATCATACCTTATTGCTATGAACTCATTTACACTGAAGATAATTTTAATATGGATTAAGAAAAAGAAAAGTATAATACCTTGTATGATACATAAACACTCAGGTTCAGATGAGTGAACAAAATAACCAGAGTGAGAGAATACTGTATCACACGGCTTGATTAAACTTAGTGCTATATGCTTCCTAAGGGAAAAGAAAGGTAGCTGGATTAAACAGAGCGGTGGAAATTAGAGAGAACTTAACATTAGCACTGAAATGTTTCACTGAATAAAATCTAATAAATATGAGAACAATGAAAGTTAACTTCTCCAGGAAAATAAAGATGGACTATTTAGTGTGAATTAAGACTCACTAGCAATGTCTTCTATTTGCAGTGTATATAAGAGTTGAAAGTACTTTCACACAGATTCTCTCAATGTAATTCATGTAAGAACCAAGGGAAAGGTGTAACACATATATCCTTATCTATATTATACAGATTTGCAGCCCAAGACTCCAAGGTTCAGAGATATAAGTGATTTGGCATTAGGAAGTGACAACTAAGACTGGAAAATTGAACCCAGGCTTTCAGACTAAATGACAGTGCCATGTCACCCTATACTGCACAGTCAACTGAAAGAGTCAGCCTGCCCACACAAAGGGGCTGTCAGTTGAAGGGGAAGAGTCAATTCATTCTCTATTGCACCGGAAATCAGGATGAGGACCAGTGAGTGGGATTTACAGGGAGGCTGATTTTGCCTCAATTTGAGGAAGAACTTTCCAACAATTAGAGCTGTCTAACCAAGGAACAATCTGCCTTGTCAAATAAATAAGCAACCTGTTACTGAAGGCATTTAAGCCTAAGCCTATAGACCACTTCTCAGGAATACTAGAGGAAAGATAACTTGAGGGACACATTTAACATCTAAGACTTTATTCAACCTAAAGATTCTGTAGATGATGTAGGATGCCATTTGAAGATGATCTACTTGGAAAGATGCTTGTGGGCATTAGAAACAATATAAGGAAAATACTGTTATTGCACCTTGGACTTCAAAATCTTCAGGTCATATCTAAGCAATCCTGATGTGCTATGAAACGATGCAATCGATGTGCAACTCTGATATTTCTTGCAGAATCTCCTTTTAGCTGGATTTTCAGTTCAACTGGTACATCCAGACTGGTTGAATGTGATGGGCTGGAGATCCACCTTCTAATAGGTTTAAGATCTATTTCTTCTTATTGATGCTCCTGAAAACATTGCTATTTCTGGAATCATTAAGAAAGAATATTTCCTCTATTAAAATATCACCTCAAACTATGTTTTGCATTTCTTTTAGGGGCTTGAGATTTCTCATAAGACATAGCAAAATAATTGAGAGTTTGGGGGGCAGGTAGGGGAAAATTAGGAAAATGTTTAAATCTGGGGTAGAATCAAATTTAAGAATTTCAGCCAGGCATGGTTGCTCAGGCCTGTAATCCCAGCACTTTGGGAGGCCAAGGCGGGTGGATCACCTGAGGTCAGGAGTTCAGACCAGCTTGGCCAACATGGAGAAACCCTGTCTCCACTAAAAATACAAAAAAAATGTAGCCAGGAGTGGTGGTGCACACCTGTCTTTCCAGCTACTCAGAAAGCTAAGCAGGAGAATCGCCAGGAGACAGAGGTTGTAGTGTATGGAGATTGTGCCACTGCACCCCAGTCTGGGTGACCGAGCGAGACTCTGTCTCAAAAAAAAATTTGAGCATGGAATTAGTGCTAAAAGGGAATCCAGTTTGCCATCTGCCCACACGTGCATTTCTCACTTCCTTTCTTTTGCACTGCTGTGAAGCACAAACATTTCCTTATTCATCTTGTGCATTTCCAATGGCAGAAATTAGTTTTCCAAGGAAAATTTTTTGTCCTCAAGCAATTGTATTTCATATCTGAGAGTCAAATGTTTGAAGCTTTGCATGGGAGACCCCAGCGTGGCATTTAAGCGCTTGTAGAGTCAACTAAACTTAGATTTTACCCTGAACCCAAGAACAGGGCAAGGTCATAAAACACTCAGAGACTCAATGCAGCACAAACAACTTTCGATCATGGCTAGGAGCTCATTCTCCACCTCATTTTTTCTCTTATTTTGAGGAAAGAGAGAGTCACATTTATGTTTGACTTTTGTCTAAGTACAAAGATGCTATATAGCAATAGTGCAATAACAATATTTTCCTTATATTGTTTCTAATGCCCACAAGCATCTTTCCAAGTAGATATGGCAATCTTCATATTTTATTTATTTATTTAAGTAACTCTAAGCTTCCATTGGTCACAAAAGATCAGGCCCAAACTAGAAATAAAAATAACTTTTTTGTTACTTCAAATGATAGGAGCTCCTATCATTTGCTGTTATTAATAACAACTTTTTAAAGAGAGCTAAACTGTGTGTGGGAAAGCATGCAGCTGAGCACCAGGTTGAACTGGACCCAGGAACTTAAAGTCGGCCAGTGTTGTTCATTCCCTCTCCATCTCTCAGCTTTTCATTCTCTGTGCCCAATTGGTACTGTTACCCTCTCACTAGACAATGACTTTCAACATTTTAATTTCAGATACCAGTCACTTGTAATATTCTCAAATAACATGTATTTTAAATTAAATATGACTATATTATGGTTTTCATATAAAATATTAATTTTAATTTAATATAAATTTTCAGTTTAAGGACTCTCTCAGCTTCTGTGTTTCTGCTGTTTTCATTTGGCAAAAACAATATTTATGTATTTTTATTTTCCAAAGTAGTTTTTGCTGAGTTATTACATTTTAACTTAACATTTATTTACTCTTTAACTTTTTATCTTTTCCATAAGTTTTTTCATTTTTAGCGTAGAGAGGTTGCTTTTTAAATTAATTTCTGATAAATTATGTTTTTGATGCTATTTGACATTGAATTCTGGTTATTTTCCAATTGTATTCTATTAGTACATAAAACTACAATTGATAGTTGTACTTTGACCTTGTATCCTGTGATGCAGCTGGAATTATGTATTAATTTAGCTTATTTAGTAATAAGATGTTTTGTGCAGTGTTTAGGATTTTGTCCACTGACAATTTTTGATGTTAGCTTTATGTTTACTTTTCAATTATTAAGGCATTTATTTTAAAAATTATTCTTGCTTTATTTCACTCTTTAGATTGAATGTTGAATAGACCTGATGAGTGTGAGAATCCTTGACTTGTGTCCTACCTTAACAAAAAAGCATTCCGTGTTTCACTATTAAGAATGATGTTAGCTGCCAGTTTTTCATAAATACACTTTTATCAGATTGATGAAATTCCCTCTATTCCAAGATCGCTGAAATGTTGTTGCATTTTATCATATTTTTTTGCATCTATTTAGATTATGATGTATATTTTATTCTATAAGATTGAATATGTTGATTTTTAAAAAAATTTAAACCAATCTTACATTCATAGGATCACCCTCCACAACGTATTTATTGCTTAATTTAATTTGCTAATATTTTGCTGGGAATTATGTGTATATTCTTATGAAGAATATTATTAATTTATATATTTTTAAAGTATTTTTCACTCTTTTTCAAGGCATTGTTTATTTCATAAAATGGAAAGTATTTTCTGTCTCTTCTGAAAACATTCTTATAAGAATGGTATTGTAGGCCAGGAGTGGTGGCTCACACCTGTAATCCCAGCACTTTGGGAAGCCAAGGCAGGCAGATCACTTGAGGTCAGGAGTTTGAGACAAGCCTGGACAACATGGTGAACTCTGTCACTACTGAAAATACAAAAATTAGCCAGGCATAGTGGTGCATGCGAGGCAGGAGAATCACTTGAACCTGAGAGGCGGAGGTTGCAGTGAGCCAAGATTGTGCTATTTGCACTCCAGCCTAGGTGACAGAGTAAGACTGTCTCAAAAAAAAAAAAAAAAGAATGGTTTTTTTTTATTAAAAGTTTGATAGAATTTACCAATGAAATAAGGAATCTAGGCCAGGTGCGGTGGCTCACGCCTGTAATCCCAGCAGTTTGGGAGGCCGAGGAGAGCAGATCATTAGGTCAGGAGATTGAGACCATCCTGGCTAACAAGGTGAAACCCCGTCTTTACTAAAAATATGAAAAATTAGCTGGGCGTGGTGGCAGGTGCCTGTAGTCCCAGATACTCAGGAGGCTGAGGCAGGACAATGGTATGAACCCGGGAGGCGGAGCTTGCAGTGAGCCAACATTGGGCCACTGCACTCCAGCCTGGGTGACAGAGCGAGACACTGTCTCAAAAAAAAAAAAAAAAAGAAATAAAGAGTCTAGAATTGTCTAATTTTTGAGAATATAACTTTTTCATGAGTATAGAGCTATTCATATCTTATGTTTTTTGTCTGTATGGCTTAGTTGAAACAATGCATTAATTTCATCTAAGTTGACCAATTAATGTCATAAAATGGCTCATAATATTTTCCTAGGATTTGCCTTTAAGATCTGTTGAGGTACATTATCTTTTACTCCAATATTTATCAGTATTATTAGATGCTTATCAATCACATAAATCTTGTCAAACTACTAACTTTTGGATTTTTAAATGATTTTCTTTCCTATTTCACTAACTTTCACACATCTTTATTTCTCCCTGTTGCTTACTTTGGCTTTAATTTGCTCACCTTTTCTCTGTCATCTTAAGATATACACATACATAATAATTCTAGAGTCGTCTTTTTTCCTAATGTTGGCATTTTGCTATAAACGTCTCTGTAAGTACTACTTTAGTATGATCCTACAAATTACAATATGTCGTGAGATTCAATCATTCATTTAAAATTACTTTTTCACTGTAATTTCATCTTTGGCAGAGGTTATTTAGAAGTCTATTTTTTTTTAATTTCCAATATATGAAGCTTTTATTCATATGTGAAATTTTCATTGTTTTTAGGGAATCAACTCGGCCAGGCACGGTGGCTCAAGCCTGTGATCCCAGCACTTTGGGAGGCCGAGGTGGGCGGATCATGAGGTCAAGAGATGAGACCATCCTGGCCAACATGGTGAAACCCCATCCCTACTAAAAATACAAAAATTAGCCGGGCGTGGTGGCGTGCACCTGTAGTCTCAGCTATTCAGGAGGCTGAGGCGGGAGAATCCGGGAAGTGGAGGGGTTGCAGTGAGCCAAAATCTGCCACTGCACTCCAGCCTGGCAACAGAGTCAGACACCATCTCCAAAAAAAAAACCAAAAAAACAAAAAAACTCTTGAAATTTCTCGAGCGTTCTCCAGTATATACCCTCTTTCAGTTAATGTTACATGTGCCTTCTTTTTTTTTTTTTTCCTGAGACGGTCTTGCTCTGTTGCCTAGGCTGGAAGGCAGTGGAAGGATCTCAGCACACTGCCACCTCCACTTCCCAGGTTCAAGTGATTCTCCCACTTCGGCCTCCCGAGTAGCTGGGATTACAGGTGTGCCACTACACCTGGCTAAATTTTGTATTTTTAATAGAGACAGGATTTTACCATGTTAGCCAGGCTGGTCTCCAACTCCTGGCCTCAAGTGATCTGCCCGCCTCAGCCTCCCAAAGTGCTAGAATTACAGGCGTGAGCCACCATGCCCGGCCAATCTGTGCTCTTAAAAAGGAGATGTATTCTTCACTAAGGTGTGCTATTATATAAACGTAAAAATTTCTATCAAAGGAGTCGCTAGTGTTGTTCACATCATCAGCTACTGATTTTTTTGGTCTAGATATAAGTAACTATAAGAGTCATGTCCTAATCTAACTGTGATTGTAGATTTGTCTGTTTTCTCCTTTATTTCTGTTTTGCTTTATCTATTTTGAATCTCTGTTACTAGGCATATACCTTTCTATAATTGTGTGTTTGATGAAATGATCCTTCTAACATTTAGAAATATCACTTTTGCTTTTTGTTCACATACTAGCTTATATCTTGCTGTTAGAAATATAAACACTTCACTTTCATGTGCTTCAATTTGTATATAGTATAACTTCCTTTTACTTTCTATCCCTTTGTTCAATTAATTTCTTTTTCAGTATATATTAACATTTTTATTAAATGTAATATATATATATAGAAAAAAGTATCATAATTCTTCAAACTGACAAAACCCATACATAGCCTCCAAGTCAACACAAAAACATTATTAGCACTCCTATAAGGGCTCTGTGAATTTGGTTCACATCATTATTTATACCAGAGTAATGAATATCCTGACTTCTAATAGCATAAAAGACAGATTCTTCCCTATGTTGTCTTATTTTATATAAAATGAATCACTCCATGTATACTATTTGTGTTATTTGTATGGTCTACAGTGTGTGGTTTGTTAAACATAATTTGTGAGATTAATCCATATAGTTCTTTGCAGTTATATACATTTATTCTAATTTCTGGATATTGTTACATTGTATAAATATGCAAAAATTATATCAATCCATTCTGCTGTTATTGTGTTGATGGGTATTTGGTAGTTTTAGTTATTGTTGTTGTTTTTGTTATTGTAAACAGTGGTTCTGTGAAAATTATTATACTTATCTTTTAATGAACAGATGTCCATGGGTCTATTGTGTATATAGAAAAAAGTTGAATTGTGGTGCCATAGAAAATGCATATATTTAGTAGATTCTGTCAAAGAGTTTTCCAAAGTTGTACTAATTTACTCTTCTACCAGTTATGTATGATATTTCTGACTGTCCCATATCTTTACAAATATTGGTTATTGCATTTTTCATTTTAATCATTCTGTTCATGTGTGAGGGGTATTTCATTGCGATTTTGATTTGCATTTTCTTGTAGACTAATGAAATTAAGCTACTTAAGTAACTTTTAATCTAATTGTTGGCCACTTGAATATCCTTCTTTGTGAACAATCTATTTAAGACCCCCTCATACTTTATTTGGTTGTTGCCCTTTTATTATTGATTCATATAATTTCTTCATGTATTTTAAATCCAAAATTGTGTGGGATATATGTAAAAATACATCCTCCCACCCCATGGCCAACCAATCATAAAGTTCCCATTTAACAAAAGTTTTTAATTTTAATATAGCACAATTTTTATTTTCCATCATGTTAACAAATTTTGTTTCCTTTAAGGAAAATGTTTCTTATATAAACATCATAATGATTTTCTCCTATGTTTTCTTCCAGAAGTTTCATGATTTACCTCTTATAGTTAAATTTGCTCTGCAAAAAAATTCTATATGTAAGTAAAGAATAAGGTATATATTTTCATATGGTAACAAATTAAACCAATACTATGTAAGAAAAAGCCAATACAATGTGTTTAAATTAGTATGGTTTTATAATAGATCCTAATCTGTTGGTATTTAATGTATCCAGTGCTATTCTTCCTTTTTAATATAAAATACACACTGAATTTTCTATGGCAGCAACAATATTATAAATCAGGGAGAGGATGAATCCTCCTTTTTTTTTTTTTTAGAGACTTTCTCAGGAGTTCTTCATCATTTCAGAAAATGTATGTATTAATGGTAATACCATTTATGATATTTAAATCACCACATAAAACCCCTATATCAGTCTGTGTTCAAGTCTGTGATATTCACTGTGGCTCAATGTTCAAGTTCAAGCATAAAACTACATTACTATATCCTCTACTGTAGTGGTGTCTAAGCACTTAAATGTTGAAACATACGTTTTATTTTAAGTAGCTTTCATTTTATTTTTCCTTTATATCTCAGGGTATTATATTGATAATTTTTTTTTAAATTATACTTTAAAATGGGCAAAGGATATGAACAGACACTTCTCAAAAGAAGATGTTTATGTGGACAACAAACTTTTGAAAAAAAGCTCATCATCACTGGTCATTAGAGAAATGGAAATCAAAACCATTCTTCTTTAAGATTGCTTTGTCTATTTTTGGCCTTTAAAATTAAATATGAATTGGAATAAAAAAAGAGCCTGCATCACCAAGTCAATCCTAAGCCAAAAGAACAAAGCTGGAGGTATCACGCTACCTGACTTCAAACTATACTACAAGGCTACAGTAACCAAAACAGCATGGTACTGGTACCAAAACAGAGATATAGACCAATGGAACAGAACAGAGCCCTCAGAAATAATGCTGCTTATCTACAACTATCTGATCTTTGACAAACCTGACAAAAACAAGAAATGGGGAAAGGATTCCCTATTTAATAAATGGTGCTGGGAAAACTGGCTAGCCATATGTAGAAAGCTGAAACTGGATCCCTTCCTTACACCTTATACAAAAATTAATTCAAAATGGATTAAAGACTTACATGTTAGACCTAAAACCATAAAAACCCTAGAAGAAAACCTAGGCAATACCATTCAGGACATAGGCATGGGCAAGGACTTCATGTCTAAAACACCAAAAGCAATGGCAAAAAAAGCCAAAATTGACAAATAGGATATCTAATTAAACTAAAGAGCTTCTGCAGAGCAAAAGAAACCACCATCAGAGTGAACGGGCAACCTACAGAATGGGAGAAAATTTTTGCAACCTACTCATCTGACAAAGGGCTAATATCCAGAATCTACAATGAACTCAAACAAATTTACAAGAAAAAAACAACCCCATTGAAAAGTGGGCAAAGGATATGAACAGACACTTCTCAAAAGAAGACATTTATGCAGCCAACAGACACATGAAAAAATGCTCATCATCACTGGCCATCAGAGAAATGCAAATCAAAACCACAATGAGATACCATCTCACACCAGTTAGAATGGTGATCATTAAAAAGTCAGGAAACAACAGGTGCTGGAGAGGATGTGGAGAAATAGGAACACTTTTACACTGTTGGTGGGACTGTAAACTAGTTCAACCATTGTGGAAGTTGGTGTGGCGATTCCTCAGGGATCTAGAACTAGAAATACCCTTTGATCCAGCCATCCCGTTACAGGGTATATACGCAAAGGAATATAAATCATGCTGCTATAAAGACACACGCCGGAGCCAAGATGGCCGAATAGGAACAGCTCCGGTCTCCAGCTCCCAGCCCCAGCGACACAGAAGACGGATGATTTCTGCATTTCTGCTTGAGGTACCGGTTTCATCTCACTAGGGAGTGCCTAACAGTGGGTGCAGGACAGTCGGTGAAGTGCACTGTGCACGAGCCGAAGCAGGGCGAGGCATTACCTCACTCGGGAAGCGCAAGGGGTCAGGGAGTTCCCTTTCCTAGTCAAAGAAAGGGGAAACAGATGGCACCTGGAATATCGGGTCAGTCCCACCCCAATACTGCGCTTTTCCAACGGGCCTGGAAAACGGCACACTAGGAGATTGTGTCCCGCACCTGGCTCAGAGGGTCCTGTGCCCACGGAGTCTCGCTGATTGCTAGCACAGCAGTCTGAGATCAAGCTGCAAGGCGGCAGCGAGGCTGGGGGAGGGGCGCCCGCCATTGCCCAGGCTTGCTTAGGTAAACAAAGCAGCCAGGAAGCTCGAACTGGGTGGAGCCCACCACAGCTCAAGGAGGCCTGCCTGCCTCTATAGGCTCCACCTCTGGGGGCAGGGCACAGACAAACGAAAACTCAGCAAGAACCACCACAGACTTAAAGGTCCCTGTCTGACTGACAGCTTTGAAGAGAGTAGTGGTTCTCCCAGCACGCAGCTGGAGATCTGAGAACGGACAGACTGCCTCCTAAAGTGGGTCCCTCACCCCTGAGCAGCCTAACTGGGAGGCACCCCCCCAGTAGGGACAGACTGACACCTCATTCAACCGGGTACTCCTCTGAGACAAAACTTTCAGACGAACTATCAGACAGCTGAATTTGTGGTCTCACGAAAATCCGCTGTTCTGCAGCCACCGCTGCTGACACCCAGCCAAACAGGGTATGGAGTGGACCTCTAGTAAACTCCAACAGACCTGCAGCTGAGGGTCCTGTCTGGTAGAAGGAAAACTAACAAACAGAAAGGACATCCACACCAAAAACCCATCTGTACATCTCCATCATCAAAGACCAAAAGTAGATAAAACCACAAAGATGGGGAAAAAACAGAGCAGAAAAACTGGAAACTCTAAAAAACAGAGCACCTCTCCTCCTCCAAAGGAACGCAGTTCCTCACCAGCAACGGAACAAAGCTGGATGGAGGATGACTTTGATGAGTTGAGAGAAGAAGGCTTCAGACGATCAAACTACTCTGAGCTACGAGAGGAAATTCAAAACAATAGCAAAGAAGTTAAAAACTTTGAAAAAATATTAGAAGAATGGATAACTAGAATAACCAATGGAGAGAAGGGCTTAAAGGAGCTGATGGAGCTGAAAGCCAAGTTTCGAGAACTACGCGAAGATTGCAGAAGCCTCAGTAGCAGATGCGATCAACTGGAAGAAAGGGTATCGCTGATGGAAGATGAAATGAATGAAATGAAGAGAGAAGGGAAGTTTAGAGAAAAAAGAATAAAAAGAAATGAACAAAGCCTCCGAGAAATTTGGGACTATGTGAAAAGACCAAACCTACGTCTGATTGGTGTACCTGAAAATGATGGGGAGAATGGAACCAAGTTGGAAAACACTCTGCAAGATATTATCCAGGAGAACTTCCCCAATCTAGCAAGGCAGGCCAGCATTCAGATTCAGGAAATACAGAGAACGCCACAAAGATACTCCTCGAGAAGGGCAACTCCAAGACACATAATTGTCAGATTCACCAAAGTTGAAATGAAGGAAAAAATGTTAAGGGCAGCCAGAGAGAAAGGTCGGGTTACCCACAAAGGGAAGCCCATCAGACTAACAGCTGATCTCTCAGCAGAAACTCTACAAGCCAGAAGAGAGTGGGGGCCGATATTCAACATTCTTAAAGAAAAGAATTTTCAACCCAGAATTTGCTATCCCGCCAAACTAAGCTTCATAAGTGAAGGAGAAATAAAATACTTTACAGACAAGCAAACGCTGAGTGATTTTGTCACCACCAGGCCTGCCCTAAAAGAGCTCCTGAAGGAAGCACTAAACATGGAAAGGAACAACCGGTACCAGTCACTGCAAAAACATGCCAAATTGTAAAGACCATCGAGGCTAGGAAGAAACAATAGCAACTAACGAGCAAAATAACCAACTAACATCATAATGACAGGATCAGATTCACACATAACAATATTAACATTAAATGTAAATGGGCTAAATGCTCCAATCAAAAGACACAGACTGGCAAACTGGATAAGGAGTCAGGACCCATCAGTGTGCTGTATTCAGGAAACCCATCTCACGTGCAGAGACACACATAGACTCAAAATAAAAGGATGGAGGAAGATCTATCAAGCAACTGGAAAACAAAAAAAGGCAGGGGTTGCAATTCTAGTCTCTGACAAAATAGACTTTAAACCAACAAAGATCAAAAGAGACAAAGAAGGCCATTACATAATGGTAAAGGGATCAATTCAACAAGAAGAGCTAACTATCCTAAATATATATGCACCCAACACAGGAGCACCCAGATTCATAAAGCAAGTCCTGAGTGACCTACAAAGGGACTTAAACTCCCACACAATAATAATGGGAGATTTTAACACCCCACTGTCAACATTAGACAGATCATCTAGACAGAAAGTTAACAAGGATATCCAGGAATTGAACTCAGCTCTAAACAAAGTGGACCTAATAGACATCTACAGAACTCTCCACCCCAAATCAACAGACTATACATTTTTTTCAGCACACACACCACACCTATTCCAAAATTGACCACATAGTTGGAAGTAAAGCTCTCCTCAGCAAATGTAAAAGAACAGAAATTATAACAAACTGTCTCTCAGACCACAGTGCAATCAAACTAGAACTCAGGATTAAGAAATTCACTCAAAACCGCTCAACTACATGGAAACTGAACAACCTGCTCCTGAATGACTATTGGGTACATAATGAAATGAAGGCAGAAATAAAGATGTTCTTTGAAACCAACGAGAACAAAGATACAACATACCAGAATCTCTGGGACACATTCAAAGCAGTGTGTAGAGGGAAATTTATAGCACTAAATGCCCACAAGAGAAAGCAGGAAAGATCCAAAATTGACACCCTAACATCACAATTAAAAGAACTAGAAAAGCAAGAGCAAACACATTCAAAAGCTAGCAGAAGGCTAGAAATAACTAAAATCAGAGCAGAACTGAAGGAAATAGAGACACAAAAAACCCTTCAAAAAATTAATGAATCCAGGAGCTGGTTTTTTGAGAAGATCAACAAAATTGATAGACCGCTAGCAAGACTAATAAAGAAGAAAAGAGAGAAGAATCAAATAGATGCAATAAAAAATGAAAAAGGGGATATCACTACCGATCCCACAGAAATACAATCTACCATCAGAGAATACTACAAACACCTCTATGCAAATAAACTAGAAAATCTAGAAGAAATGGATAAATTCCTTGACAAATACACCCTCCCAAGACTAAATCAGGAAGAAGTCGAATCTCTGAATAGACCAATAACAGGTTCTGAAATTGTGGCAATAATCAATAGCTTACCAACCAAAAAGAGTCCAGGACCTGACGGATTCACAGCTGAATTCTACCAGAGGTACAAGGAGGAACTGGTACCATTCCTTCTGAAACTATTCCAATCGATAGAAAAAGAGGGAATCCTCCCTAACACATTTTATGAAGCCAGCATCGTCCTGATACCAAAACCTGGCGGAGACATAACCAAAAAAGAGAATTTCAGACCAATATCCTTGATGAACATTGATGCAAAAATCCTCAATAAAATACTGGCAAACCGAATCCAGCAGCACATCAAAAAGCTTATCCACCATGATCAAGTGGGCTTCATCCCTGGGATGCAAGGCTGGTTCAACATACGCAAATCAATAAATGTAATCCAGCATATAAACAGAACCAAAGACAAAAACCACATGATTATCTCAATAGATGCAGAAAAGGCCTTTGACAAAATTCAACAACCCTTCATGCTAAAAACTCTCAATAAATTAGGTATTGATGGGACGTATCTCAAGATAATAAAAGCTATCTATGACAAACCCACAGCCAATATCATACTGAATGGGCAAAAACTGGAAGCATTCCCTCTGAAAACTGGCACAAGACAGGGATGCCCTCTCTCACCGCTCCTATTCAACATAGTGCTGGAAGTTCTGGCCAGAGCAATCAGGCAGGAGAAGGAAATAAAGGGTATTCAACTAGGAAAAGAGGAAGTCAAATTGTCCCTGTTTGCAGATGACATGATTGTATATCTAGAAAACCCCATTGTCTCAGCCCAAAATCTCCTTAAGCTGATTAGCAACTTCAGCAAAGTCTCAGGATACAAAATTAATGTACAAAAATCACAAGCATTCTTGTACACCAATCACAGACAAACAGAGAGCCAAATCATGAGTGAACTCCCATTCACAATTGCTTCAAAGAGAATAAAATACCTAGGAATCCAACTTACAAGGGATGTGAAGGACCTCTTCAAGGAGAACTACAAACCACTGCTCAATGAAATCAAAGAGGATACAAACAAATGGAAGAACATTCCATGCTCATGGGTTGGAAGAATCAATATCGTGAAAATGGCCATACTGCCCAAGGTCATTTATAGATTCAATGCCATCCCATCAAGCTACCAATGACTTTCTTCACAGAATTGGAAAAAACTACTCTAAAGTTCATATGGAACCAAAAAAGAGCCCGCATCGCCAAGTCAATCCTAAGCCAAAAGAACAAAGCTGGAGGCATCACGCTATCTGACTTTAAACTATACTACAAGGCTACAGTAACCAAAACAGCATGGTACTGGTACCACAACAGAGACATAGATCAATGGAACAGAACAGAGCCCTCAGAAATGACGCCTCATAGCTACAACTATCTGATCTTTGACAAACCTGACAAAAACAAGCAATGGGGAAAGGATTCCCTATTTAATAAATGGTGCTGGGAAAACTGGCTAGCCATATGTAGAAAGCTGAAACTGGATCCCTTCCTTACACCTTATACAAAAATTAATTCAAGATGGATTAAAGACTTATATGTTAGACCTAAAACCATTAAAATCCTACAAGAAAACCTAGGCAATACCATTCAGGACATAGGCGTGGGCAAGGACTTCATGTCTAAAACACCAAAAGCAATGGCAACAAAAGCAAAAATCGACAAATGGGATCTCATTAAACTAAAGAGCTTCTGCACAGCAAAAGAAACTATCATCAGAGTGAACAGGCAACCTACAGAATGGGAGAAAATTTTTGCAACCTACTCATCTGACAAAGGGCTAATATCCAGAATCTACAATGAACTCAAACAAATTTACAAGAAAAAAACAAACAACCCCATCAAAAAGTGAGCAGAGGACATGAACAGACACTTCTCAAAAGAAGACATTTATGCAGCCAAAAAACACATGAAGAAATGCTCATCATCACTGGCCATCAGAGAAATGCAAATCAAAACCACAGTGAGATACCATCTCACACCAGTTAGAATGGCCATCATTAAAAAATCAGGAAACAATAGGTGCTGGAGAGGATGTGGAGAAATAGGAACACTTTTACACTGTTGGTGGGACTGTAAACTAGTTCAACCATTGTGGAAGTCAGTGTGGCGATTCCTCAGGGATCTCGAACTAGAAATACCATTTGACCCAGCCATCCCATTACTGGGTATATACCCAAAGGAGTATAAATCATGCTGCTATAAAGACACATGCACACGTATGTTTATTGCGGCACTATTCACAATAGCAAAGAGTTGGAACCAACCCAAATGTCCAACAACGATAGACTGGATTAAGAAAATGTGGCACATATACACCATGGAATACTATGCAGCCATAAAAAATGATGAGTTCGTGTCCTTTGTAGGGACATGGATGAAACTGGAAAACATCATTCTCAGTAAACTATCGCAAGGACAAAAAACCAAACACCGCATGTTCTCACTCATAGGTGGGAATTGAACAATGAGAACTCATGGACACAGGAAGGGGAACTTCACACTCTGGGGACTGTTGTGGGGTGGGGGGAGGGGGGAGGGACAGCATTAGGAGATACACCTAATGCTAAATGACGAGTTAATGGGTGCAGGAAATCAACATGGCACATGGATACATATGTAACAAACCTGCACATTGTGCACATGTACCCTAAAACCCTAAAGTATAATAAAAAGAAAGAAAGAAAAAAAATAAAATAAATAAAAAAAAAAGACACATGCACACGTATGTTTACTGCAGCACTATTCGCAATAGCAAAGACTTGGAACCAACCCAAATGTCCAACAATGATAGACTGGATTAAGAAAATGTGGCACATATACACCATGGAATACTATGCAGCCAGAAAAAATGATGAGTTCATGTCCTTTGTAGGGACATGGGTGAAGCTGGAAACCATCATTCTCAGCAAGCTATCTCAAGGACAAAAAACCAAACACCACATGCTCTCACTCATAGGTGGGAACTGAACAATGAGCACACATGGACACAGGAAGGGGAACATCACACACCAGGGACTGTTGTGGGATGAGGGGAGGGAAGAGGGATAGCATTAGGAGATATACCTGATATACCTGATGCTAAATGATGAGTTAATGGGTGCAGCACACCAACATGGCACATGTATACATATGTAACAAACCTGCACGTTGTTCACATGTACCCTAAAACTTAAAGTATAATAAAAAAATTCCATATGAATTTTAGAAACAGCTTGTTAATTTCTCTGGTACCCCCCAAAATTTCTAAGTTTTAAAAAATTTTGTATTGAGATTATGTTGAAGTTATAAATCAATTTATCATGTTAAATAATCCAATAAATGAATATGGTATTTATTTATCTATTTATTGTCATCTTTGATTTGAGCATTAATATTGTGTCATTTTCAGAATAAAACATTGCTTTTTTCTATTACAATAAAAATAAATTTTATTAAAGTTATTTTTCTCTTTGTTGCTGATATATAGAATAAAATTCTTCTTTGTATCTAGTAACCTTGATAAATTCAATTATTTAATTGAATAATTTTCTGTAGATTATTATGAATTTTTTACATGCACATTTATCTTGTCTAAAATTACTGACATTTTCTATTTCTTTCTTTGCAATAATTATGACTTTTTGGTTGTTTTTCTTATTTTATTGACCTGGTTAGAAACTCTTAAAGTACTGAATAAAAGGGGTAATTTTCACTCATGTTTCATTCCCAGTCTTAGGAGGAAAGCTATCAAAAGTTTATCATTAAAGATGTCCCTCTACAAAACAACTAGCTAATAACTCTACGACAGGAATAAACCTCACATATCAACATTAACCTTGAACATAAATGGCCTAAATTCTCCACTGAAAAAATATGTAGACTAAGAAACTTGATGAAAAAGAAAAGTCAATCTTCTGCTGCCTACAAGACATTATGCAGGCTTAAGGTAAAGGAGTGGAAGAAGATATATTAAACTGAGAACAAAAGTGTGCAGAATCGGCCATTTTTAGATCAGGTAAAACACTCTAAACCAACAACAGTAAAAGAAGACAAAGAACAGCATCATATAATGATAAAGCATTTAGCACAACAAGATTCAAATCTCCTAAACATATATTCATCCAACATCAAACACCCAGATTCATAAAACAAATACTGCTAGACATAAGAAAAGGGATTAAGAGTAATATAATAATAGTGGGGGATTTCAAAGCCCCACTGTCAACACTAAATAGGTCATTAAGTTCAGATAGTCAACAAAGACACTCTAAACATAAAATAGATTCTAGACCAAATGGACTTAATAGACATTTCTAGAACATTCTACCTAACAACTACAGAATATCCAATTTTCTCATTTGCACATGGAAAATTCTCCACTATTGACTATATGCTTGACCATAAAGCAAGTCTCAATAAACTAAAAACATACAAAAAATCATATCAAGAATTTTCTTGGACCACAGTGGAATAAAATTAGAAGGCAATACCCAGAGGAGCTCTCAAAACTACCGAAGTACATGGAAAGTAAATAACTTACTTCTGAATGACTTTTGTGTAAAAGGCAAAAATTTTAAGGCATAAACAAGAAAATCTTTGAAATGAATGAAAATAGAGACAAAACATACCAAAAACTCTGGGATAAAGAAAAAATAGTACTGAGGAAAGTTCATAGTGTTAAATGCCTACATCAAAAAGATAAAAATATATTGAATTAACAACCTAAAATCACATCAAAAGAAACTAGAAATACAAGAAAATTTCAAACCTAAAATCTGGCAGAATAGAAGAAATAGCAAATATTAAAGAATAACTAAGTGAGACTGAGGCCAAAAAATCTATACAAATGATCAAAAGCCCCAAATTTTGTTTTTGAAAGGATAAACAAGATAGAGAGGCTGCTAGCTAGTTTCAACAAGAGAAAAGAAGATTCAAACAGGCATAATTAGGAAAGAAAAAAGTGACATTACAACAGTTATTACTGAAATGCCAAAGATTTTTTGAGATTACCGTGAACATTTCTGTGTGCACAAACTAGAAAACCCAGAGGAAGTAGATAAATTCCTGGAATATACAACTTCCCAAGATTGAACCAGGAAGAAATAGAAATCCTGAACAAACAGTAATGAGTAATGAAATTGAATCAGTAATAAAACATTTTTTAACAAAAATAAGCTCACGACAAGACTGAGTCACAGCTGTATTTTACTAAATGTACAAAGGAGAGCTGGTACCAATCTTACCGAAACTATTCTAAAAAACTGATTGGGAGGCCGAGGCGGGTGGATCACGAGGTCAGGAGATCGAGACCATCCTGGCTAACACGGTGAAACATCATCTCTGCTAAATATACAAAAAATTAGCTGGGTGTTGTGGCGGGCACCTGTAGTCCCAGATACTTGGGAGGCTGAGGCAGGAGAATGGCGTAAACCCAGGGGGTGGAGCTTGCAGTGAGCAGAGATAGCGCCATTGCACTTCAGCCTGGGGGACAGATCAAGACTCTGTCTAAAAAAAAAAAAAAAAAAAAAAAAAAAAACTGAGGAAAAAACTAACCCATTCTATGAAACCATTATCATCAGAATACCAAAATCAGGCAAGGACATAACAAAAACAAAATCTTACAAGCCAATATTCCTGATGAACATAGATGCAAAAATCTTTGAAAGAATACTAGCAAACCAAATCCAACAGCACATCAAAAAGATAATTCATTGTAACCAAGTAGATTTTATTCCAGGGATGCAAGGATGTTTCAATTTTTGCAAATCAATAAATGTGAGTCATCACAAAAGAGAATTAAAAGCAAAAACCATATGATAGTTTTGATAGATGCAGAAAAATCATTCAATAAAATCTAACATCCCTTCATGATAAAAACCCTTTACAAACAATACATTGAAGGAACATACCTCAAAGTAATGACAGCCATCTATCACAAACTCACAAGTAAGATCATATGAAAAGGGGAAAAGTTGAAAGCATTACCCCTGGGAACTGAAACAAGACAAGGATATCTACTTTCACTACTCCTATTCAACAGTATTAAAAGTCAGCCAGAGCAATCATGCAAGATAAATAAAAAAAGGGCATCCAAATTGGGAAAGAAGAAGTCAAATTATCTCTGTTTGCTGATGACATAATCTTATCCCTAGAAAATTCTAAACACTCTTCCAATAGACTGCTAGACTTGATAAACAATTTCAGTAAAGTTTCAGGATAGAAAATCAAAGTATAAAAATAGCTAGCATTTCTATACACCAATAATATTCAGGCTGAAAACCAAATCAAGAACTCAGTCCTCTTTACAATAGTCATAAAAAGATTAAAATGCCCAGGAATACATTTAACCAATGAGATAAAAGTTCTCTACAAGAACTACAAAATACTGATGAAAGAAATAGATGACACAAAAAATAAATGAAAATCTCATGCTCATATATTGGAAGTATTCATATCATTAAAATGACCATACTGCCTAAAGCAATCTACAGATTCAACACAATTTCAATAAAATTACCAATGTCATTATTCTTCACAGAATTAGAAAAAATAATTCCAAATTTCATATTGATTGAAAAAAGAGCCTGAATATTACAATTAATTCTAAGCAAAAAGAAGAAAGCCAAAGGCATCACATTACTTAACTTCAAATTATGCTACAAAGCTGTAGTAACTAAAACAGCATAGTACCAGTACAAAAATAGACACATAAATCAATGGAACAGAGTAGAGAACCTAGAAATAAAGTCACATACCTAAAACCAACTGATCTGACAAATTTGGAAAAAATAAACAATGGGAAAAGGACACCCTATTCAGTAAATGATGCTGGGGAAATTGGCTAGCTATATACAATAATGCAAAAGAGTGAATCTGAACCCCTATCTCTCGCCACACAGGAAAATCAACTCAAGATGAAATAAAGACTTAAATGTAATACCTGAAAGTATTAAAGTCCTAGAAAAAACCCTATAAAAAACTTTTCTGGACATTGGCCTAAGCTAAGAATTTATAACTGAGACCCCCAAAACAAATGCCACTAAAATAAAAATAGGCAAATGGGCTTAATTAAATTACAATGCTTCTGCACAGCAAAAGAATAAATGGAGTAAAGAGACAACCTACAGAATGGGAGAAAATATTTGCAAATTATGTTTCTGAAAAAGAATATTTGGAATCTACAATTAACTCAAATAACTCAACAAGAAAAAAATAAACAATCCTTTTAAAAAGTGGGCAAATGACATAAACAGGCACTTCTCAAAAGAATACAAGGCGCCAAAAAACAAAAAATGTTCAATATCACTAATCGTAGAAATGCAAACGAAAACTACAATGAGATATCATCTTATGCCAGTCAGAATGGTTATTAGTAAAAAGTCAAAATCAACTGAGGTTCATGTTGACACAGACAAAAGGGAACCCTTGACACTGTGGGTGAGTATATAAATTATTACAACCTCTGTTGAAAACAATATGGAGATTTCTCAAGGACCTAAAGACAGAATTACTATTCTACCCAGCAATCCCACTGCTGGGCATCTATCCAAAGGAAAAGAAATCAGTATATTAAAAAGTTGCCTGCACTTAAATGTTTATCACAGCACTTTGCACAATAGAAAAGTCATGGAATCAACTTAAGTGGCCATCAACAATTGATTCAATCAGGAAAATGTGGTGTATAGATAGATAGATATAGGTATATATAGATATATAGATATATACAGGTATATATGTATATCTATATATCTATGTATATAGATACATAGATATCAGCCGGGTGCGGTGGCTCATGCCTGTAATCCCAGCATTTTGGGAGGCTGAGGCAGGCGGATCACCTGAGGTCGGGAGTTTGAGACCAGCCTGGCCAACATGGAGAAACCCTGTCTCTACTAAAAAATACAAAATTAGCTGGGCATGGTGGCACATGCCTGTAATCCCAGCTACTAGGGAGGCTAAGGCAGGAGAATCACTTGAACCTGGGAGGCAGGGGTTGTGGTGAGCCGAGATCGCGCCATTGCACTCCAGCCTGGGCAAAAAGAGTGAAGCTCCGTCTCAAAAAAAAAAAAAAAAAGATATATAGATATCATGGAATACTATGCAGACATAAAAAAGTAAGGAATTGTGTCCTTTGCAGCAACATGAAGGAGCTGGTGGCCATTATCCTATGAAAAATTACTCAGAAACAGAAAATCAAATACAGCATATTCTCACTTATAACTGGAAGCTGAATAATAGTTACATACAGACATAAAGATGGAAGTAACAGGCACTGGGGACTCCAGAAGTAGAGAGGATGGAAAGGAGGGTGAGAGTTAAAACGATTATCAATTGGATACAATGTCCACTATTTGGGTGATGAGCATATGAGAGGCTCGAGACTCACCTTTATGTAATATATTCATGTAACAAACCTGAACATGTACCCTCCTGAATGTAAAAATAAATAAATATGATGTCTCTGGTAGATTTTGTAAATATTTTTCATCAGCTAATTAAATTTCTTAAATTTTTAGTTTGCAGAAATTTTTTTAAAATCATGAATAGGTATTTAGCTATATAATTTTTTAATGACTCTATAGAGATATTCATATAATTATTCTTTTTTATTAATGTGTGAATAACTTTAACTTTTTTATATATTTTAAGCTCTAGGGTACATGTGCACAATGTGCAGGTTTGTTACATATGTATACATGTGCCATGTTGGTGTGCTGCACCCAGTAAGTCCTCATTTACATTAGGTGTATTTCCTAATGCTATCCCTCCCCTGCTCCACCCACCCCATGACAGGCCCGTGTGTGTGATGTTCCCCACCCTGTGTCCAAGTGTTCTCATTGTTCAGTTCCTACCTATGAGTGAGAACATGCAGTGTTTGGTTTTCTGTCTTTGTGATAGTTTGCTCAGAATGCTGGTTTCCAGCTTCATCCACGTCCCTACAAAGGACGTGAACTCATCATTTTTTGTGGCTGCATAGTATTCCATGGTGTATATGTGCTACATTTTCTTTATCCGATCTATCATTGATGGAAATTTGGGTTGGTTCCAAGTCTTTGCTATTGTGAACAGTGCCACAATAAACATATGTGTGCATATGTCTTTACAGTATCATGATTTATAATCCCTTGGGTATATGCCCAATAATGGGATGGATGAGTTGAATGGTATTTCTAGTTCTAGATCCTTGAGAAATCTCTCCACTTTCTTCCACAATTGTTGAACTAGTTTACAGTCCCACCAACAGGGTAAAAGTGTTCCTATTTCTCCACATCCTCTCCAGCACCTGTTGTTTCCTGACTTTTTAATGATCACCATTCTAACTGGTGTGAGATGGTATCTGATTCTGATTTTGATTTGCATTTTTCTGATGGTCAGTGATGGTGAGTGGTTTTTCATGTGTCTGTTGGCTGCATAAATGTCTTCTTTTGAGAAGTGTCTGTTCATTCCTTTGCCCACTTTTTGATGGGGTTGATTTTTTTCTTGTAAATTTGTTTGAGTTCTTTGTAGATTCTGGATATTAGCCCTTTGTCAGATGGGTAGATTGCAAACATTTTCTCCCATTCTGTAGGTTGCCTGTTCACTCTGATGGTAGTTTCTTTTGCTGTGCAGAAGCTCTTTAGTTTAATTAGGTCCCATTTGTCAATTTTGGCTTTTGTGTCATTGCTTTTGGTGTTTCAGTCATTAAGTCCTTGCCCATGCCTATGTCCTCAATGGTATAGCCTAGGTTTTCTTCTAGGGATTTTATGGTTTTAGGTCTAACATGTAAGTCTTAATCCATCTTGAATTAATTTTTGTATAAGGTGTAAGGAAGGGATCCAGTTTCAGCTTTGTACATATGGCTAGACAGTTTTCCTAGCACCATTTATCAAATAGGGAATCCTTTCCCCATTTCTTGTTTTTGTCAGGTTTGTCAAAGATCAGATGGTTGTAGATGTGTGGTATTATTTCTGAGGGCTGTGCTCTGTTCCATTGGTCTATATCTCTGTTTTGGTACCAGTACCATGCTGTTTTGGTTACTGTAGCCTTGTAGTATAGTTTGAAGTCAGGTAGCGTGATGCCTCCAGCTTTGTTCTTTTTGCTTAGGATTGTCTTGGCAATGCCAGCTCTTTTTTGGTTCCATATGAACTTTAAAGTAGTTTTTTCCAATTCTGTGAAGAAAGTCATTGGTAGCTTGATGGGGATGGCATTGAATCTGTAAATTACCTGGGGCAGTATGGCCATTTTCATGATATTGATTCTTCCTATCCATGAGCATGGAATGTTCTTCCATTTGTTTGTGTCCTCTTTTATTTCACTGAGCAGTGGTTTGTAGTTCTTCTTGAAGAGGTTCTTCATATCCCTTATAAGTTGGATTCCTAGGTATTTTATTCTCTTTGAAGCAATTGTGAAAGGTAGTTCACTCATGATTTGGCTTTCTGTCTGTTATTGGTGTATGAATGCTTGTGATTTTTGCACATTGATTTTGTATCCTGATACTTTGATGAAGTTGCTTATCAGCTTAAGGAGATTTGGGGCTGAGATCGGGTTTTCTAAATATACAATCATGTCATCTGCAAACAGGGACAATTTGACTTCCTCTCTTCCTAATTGAATATCCTTTATTTCTTTCTCTTGCCTGATTGCCCTGGCCAGAACTTCCAACACTATATTCAATAGGAGTGGTGAGAGAGGGCATCCCTGTCTTGTGCCAGTTTTCAAAGGGAATGCTTCCAGTTTTTGCCCATTCAGTATGATAGTGGCTGTGGGTTTGTCTTAAATAGCTCTTATTATTTGGAGATACGTCCCATCAATACCTAGTTTATTGAGAGTTTTTAGCATAAAGGGCTGTTAAATTTTGTCAAAGGCCTTTTCTGCATCTATTGAGATAATCATGTGGTTTTTGTCTTTGGTTCTTGTTTATATGGTGGATTACATTTATTGATTTGTGTATGTTGAACCAGCCTTGCATCCCAAAGGTGAAGCCCATTTGATCATGGTGGATAAGCTTTTTGATGTGCTGCTGGATTCAGTTTGACAGTATTTTATTGAGGATTTTTGCATCAATGTTCATCAGGGATATTGGTCTAAAATTCTCTTTTTTTGTTGTGTCTCTGCCAGGCTTGGGTATCAGGATGATGCTGGCCTCATAAAATGAGATAGGCAAGATTCCCTCCTTTTCTATTGATTAGAACAGTTTCAAAAGGTATGGTACCAGCTCCTCTTTGTACCTCTGGTAGAATTAGGCTGTGAATCCGTCTGGTCCTGGATTTTGGTTGGTAGGCTATTAATTATTGCCTCAATTTCAATTTCAGAGCCTTTTACTGGTCTATTCAGGGATTCAACTTCTTCCTGGTTTAGTCTTGGGAGGGTGTATGTGTACAGGAATTTATCCATTTCTTCTAGATTTTCTAGTTTATTTGCGTAGAGGTGTTCATAGTATTCTCTGATGGTAGTTTGCATTTTTTGGGATTGGTGGTGATATCCCCTTTATTATTTTTTTATTGCATCTATTTGATTCTTCTCTCTTTTCTTCTTTATTAGCCTTGCTAGTGGTCTATCAATTTTCTTGATCTTTTAAAAAAACCAGCTCCTGGATTCATTGATTTTTTTGAGGGGTTTTTTATGTCTCTATCTCCTTCAGTTCTGCTCTGATCTTAGTTATTTCTTGCCTTCTGCTAGCTTTTGAATGTGTTTGCTCTTGTTTCTCTAGTTCTTTTAACTGTGATGTTACTGTGTCAATTTTAGATCTTTCCTGCTTTCTCTTGTGGGCATTTAGTAGTATAAATTTCTCTCTACACACTGCTTTAATCGTGTTCCACAGATTCTGGTATGTTGTGTCTTTGTTCTCATTGGTTTCAAAGAACATCTTTATTTCTGCCTTCATTTTGTTATGTACCCTGTAGTCATTCAGGAGCAGGTTGTTCAGTTTCCATGTAACTGAGCGGTTTGAGTGGGTTTCTTAATCCTGCATCTAGTTTGATTGCACTGTGTTCTGAGAGACAGTTTGTTATAATTTCTGTTCTTTTACACTTGCTGAGGAGTGCTTTACTTCCAACTGTGTGGTCAATTTTGGAATAAGTGTGATGTGGTGCTGAGAAGAATGTATATTCTGTTTATTTGGGGTGGAGAGTTCTGCAGATGTCTATTCGGTCTTCTTGGTGCAGAGCTGGGTTCAATTCCTGGATATCCTTTAACTTTCTGTCTCGTTGTTCTGTCTAATGTTGACAGTGGGGTGTTAAAATCTCCCATTATTATTGTGTGGGAGTCTAAGTCTCTTTGTAGGTCTCTAAGGACTTGCTTTATGAATCTGGGTGCTCCTGTATTGGGTGCATATATATTTAGGTAGTTAGCTCTTCTTGTTGAATTGATCTCTTTACCATTATATAATGGCCTTCTTTGCCTCTTTTGATCTTTGTCGGTTTAAAGTCTGTTTTGTCAGAGACTAGGATTACAACCCCTGCCTTTTTTTGTTTTCTATTTGCTTGGTAGATCTTCCTCCATCCCTTTATTTTGAGCCTATGTGTGTCTCTGCAAGTGAGATGGGTCTCCGTAATACAGCACACTGATGGGTCTTGACTATCCAATTTGCCAGTCTGTGTCTTTTAATTGGAGCATTTAGCCTATTTACTTTTAAGGTTAATCTTGTTATGTGTGAATCTGATCCTATCACTATGATGTTAGCTGGTTATTTTGCTTGTTAGTTGATGCAGTTTCTTCATAGCATTGATGGTCTTTACAATTTGGCATGTTTTTGCAGTGGCTGGTACCAGTTGTTCCTTTCCATGTTTAATGCTTTTTTCAGGAGCTCTTGTAGGGCAGGCCTGGTGGTGACAAAATTTCCCAGCATTTCCTTGTCTGAAAGGGATTTTATTTCTCCTTCACTTATGAAGCTTAGTTTGGCTGGATATGAAATTCTGGGTTGAAAATTCTTTTCTTTAAGAATGTTGAATATTGGCCTCCACTCTCTTCTGGCTTGTAGCATTTCTGCTGAGAGATCCGCTGTTAGTCTGATGGGCTTCCTTTTGTGTATAACCCGACCTTTCTCTCTGGCTGCCCTTAATATTTTTTCCTTCATTTCAACTTTGGTAAATCTGACAATTATGTGTCTTGGAGTTGCTCTTCTCGAGGACTATCTTTGTGGCATTCTCTGTATTTCCTGAATTTGAATGTTGGCTTGCCTTGCTAGGTTGGGGAAGTTCTCATGGATAATATCCTGAAGACTGTTTTCCAACTTGGTTCCATTCTCCCTGTCTCTTTCAGGTGCACCAATCAGACTTAGATTTGGTCTTTTCACATAGTCCCACATTTCTTTGAGGCTTTGTTTGTTTCTTTTTACTCTTTTTTTCTCTAAACTTCTCTTCTTGATTCATTTCATTCACTTGATCTTCAATCACTGATACCCTTTCTTCCACTTGATGGAATCAGCTACTGAAGCTTGTGTATGTGTCATGTAGTTCTCATGGCATGGTTTTCAGCTCCATCAGGTTATTTAAGGTCTTCTCTATCCTGTTTATTCTAGTTAGCCATTCATCTAATCTTTTTTCAAGGTTCTTAGTTTCTTTGCAATGGGTTTGAACATCCTCCTTTAGCTTGGAGAAGTTTGTTATTACCGATCATCTGACTTCGTCTTCTTTCAACTGGTCAAATTCATTCTCTGTCCAGCTTTGTTCCATTGCTGGCGAGGAGCTGTGTTCCTTTCGAGGAGAAGAGGCACTCTGATTTTTAGAATTTTCAGCTTTTCTGCTCTGGTCTCTCCCCTTCTTTGTGGTTTTTATCTACCTTTGATCTTTGATGATGGTGACGTACAGATGGGGTTTTGGTGTGGATGTCCTTTCTTTTTTGTTAGTTTTCCTTCTAACAGTCAGGACCCTCAGCTGCAGGTCGGTTGGAGTTTGCTGGAGGTCCACTCCAGACCTGTTTGCCTGGGTATCACCAGCAGAGGTTGCAGAACAGCAAATATTGCAGAACGGCAGTTGTTGTTGCCTGATCCTTCCTCTGGAAGCTTCATCTCAGATGGGCTGTATGAGGTGTCAGTCAGCCCCTTCTGGGAGGTGTCTCCCAGTTAGGCTACTCAGGGGCCAGAGACCCACTTGAAGTGGTAGTCTGTCCATTCTCAGATCTCAAACTCCATACTGGGAGAATCACTACTCTCTTCAAAGCTGTCAGACAGAGATGTTTAAGTCTGCAGAAGTTTCTGCTGCTTTTTGTTCAGCTATGCCCTGTCCCCAGAGGTGGAGTCTACAGAGGCAGGCAGGCCTCCTTGAGCTACAGTGGGCTCCACCCATTTCGAGCTTCCCAGCTACTTTGTTTACCTACTCAAGCCTCAGCAATGGCAGATGCCCCTCCCCCAGCCTCACTGCTGCCTTGCAGTTGCATCTCAGACTGCTGTGCAACAGTGAGAGAGGCTCTGTGGGCATGGGACCCTCCAAGCCAGGCACGGGATATAATCTCCTGGTGTGCCGTTTGCTAAGACCATTGGAAAAGTGTAGTATTAGGGTGAGAGTGTCCTGATTTTCCAGGTACCATCTGTCACGGCGTCCCTTGGCTAGGAAAGAGAATTCCCCAATCCCTTGCATTTCCTGGATAAGGTGATGCCCCACCCTGCTTCTGCTGACACTCCGTGGGCTGCACCCACTGTCCGACAAGCCCCAGTGAGATGAACCCAGTACCTCAGTTGGAAATGCAGAAATCACCCATCTTCTGCACTCACCCTGGGAGCCGTAGACTGGCACTGTTCCTTTTTGGCCATCTTGGACCCTCCCTTTTTATTTTGTTTTTTTTTTGGAGATGGAGTTTTGCTTTTGTTGCCCAGTCTGGAGAGCAATGGCGTGATCTTGGCTTACTGCAGCTTCCACCTCCTGGGTTCAAGCGATTCTCCTGCCTCAACCTCCCAAGTAGCTGTGATTACAGTGAATAACTTTAACTTTTGAATGCTAAAATACCCCAACAATTTTTTTAAAAACCTGAATTGATGATGATGATGTAATATCTAATTAATATCATTCTGAATTTGTGTTTTTTAGTATTATCTTTAGGATTTTAAATCTATGACTATGTTAGACTATTACATTATTTTTCTTTTAGTTATCTTGTCTAGTTTTGGTATCTAGGATATGTTTGTTTCATAAAACGAGCTGGGATGTTTTTCCCTCTCCTCTGGTAAGTGTTAGGTAATAGGAGTATTATTTTTGTCTAAAACGTTTGAAAAAATTCACCATTAAAGTTATCTCGACCTGAGATCTTTGAAAGTTTTACATAATGATTTTACTTTCTTTTATATTTCTGTATTTTTAAAAATACATTTCATTGAAGTTTAATATTCAACTTGGAAATATAAATGTCATACATAAATACCTACATTTTTTTAAAATTGTAGTAAAAACATTTAACATGAGATCTACTTTCTTAACAATACAGTATTGCTAAACATAGGTGCACTGTTGTTCAGTAGATTTCTAGAACTTATTCATGTTGTATAACTTTATACCACTTGAACAGCAGCTCCCCCATTCTCCCATCCCCCAGCCCCTGACAACCACCTTTCCACTCTCTGCTTCTATGAATTTGTTTATTTTTGATACTTCATATGAGTTAACTTACCAGTATCCATCTTTCTGTGACTGATTTTGCTCACCATATTTTCCCAGTTTATCCATTTGTTGCATGTGACAGAATTACCTCTTTTTTAAGGCTAATATTTTATTGTGTGTATATATCACATTTTCTTTATCCATTCATGCTACAGTATTGTTTCGAATATTTTGTCTATTGTGAATAATCTTGTAATGAACATGCTTTTACTACTATCTCTTTCAGACTCTAATTTCAATTATTTTGTGTATATATATTCAGAAGTGTGACTGCTGAATCATATGGTGGTTCTATTTTTAAGCTTTTGAGAAACCTCATACTGTTTTCCATAGTGGCTGCACTAATTTACATTCTCATCAGTGGTTTTAGTTTCATGGATAGATATTGGGTTATTAAATTTTTTTTGTATTTCCTGTCTCTTTAAGTGGTTAATTCATTGAAAAAATTATTGATTTAATCCAAACTGTCAAATTTATTGCCATGAAGCTGTTAATAGTAACCTCCTAAACTGTATAGAATTAGTTGTTATCTTTTTTATTCTCTCTCTCTCTATATATATAGAATATACACCATTTGAATTCTAACCTTTTATATATATGTATGTTTATAAATGACTATTGTTAATTTTTAGATATATATATATAAATGTTGAGTTTAAATTATATAGTCTGCATATATTCTGTATATATTTATATATATATATATACACAGAGAAAGAAAAAAATATATATATATATATTCTTGATCAGTCTTGAAGTTTTTTTTCCTTGATCAGTCTTGATAGTTGTTTTTAATCATTTTGAAAAACCAACATTCAGCTCTTTTTGATTGTTATTAATTTTCAGATAGTTGGAAAGTTTCTTTGTCATTGATTTAAAGCTTAGTTCCAGTGCAGACATTCTCTAAGTGATTTAAATCTTTTAACATTTTCTGATACTTTCTTATGGTGCCGCAAGTTGTCAACTACGGTACATATTGTATGCATGTGTGAAAAGAACGTGGGCTGTTTTTGTTATGTTGGTCTTTTTTACATGTCTATAAGATCAACTGAATTAATCCTCTTTTATCCTATTTTTCTTAAATCGTTTAGAATATATGTTAAATTCTTCCCTAGGATTGTCCTTTTTTCTGTTTACTCTCTCAGTTTTGGGTATATGTACTTTAAATCCTCTTAATGAGTTGCTACAGATAAAAAATGGCCATGCCTTCCTAGAACATTGATTGTTTGGGTACTGAGACATCTCTCTCTTTATTTCTACTAACAGGTCTTGTATTGGAACCCACTTTGATATTAGTTGTTAATATTTGAGTGTTATGTATTTTCTTAACATTTCTCTTCTAAATTTTCTGTCATTATATTTAATTTTTGTAAACAACACAGTTTTAAAAATTCAGTATTTGAAATATTCAATTGATTTATACAAATGTAATTACTGATAGAGTTGGCTTTATATCTACCATTTAACATGTGTTTTAAATTTGATTTTTTAAAATATATTTTTTCTTTTTGGCCTGTTTTAGATTATTTTTGGATTGAATTTTGGTGTTGGTTTGTTAACCTACATTATCTTGACTAATACACAGTTGATTATTTCCTCATGTGGTTTGTAAATTTCTTTGACAGATTATTTTGCCTTAGTCGTAGAGATTTGTGACCATGCTTATACTAGATTATGGCACAGTGCTGCACAGAGATTTTTGGTTAGTTTCTGCTGGAAACGCCAGGGTTTTCAACAATTTTTTTTTTTTTTTTGGTGCCAGTTATAACATTAATATGTCAGTTTTGGAATACCTTCATGATAAGAGTAGAGATTTAGGCTTGGAGATTTCTTGCCTTTTGGGAAATATTTTTTTTCCTGCCTAGAGCTCTAGGCAGAGACTTTATGCTTTCTTACTGCCTTGCCGTAGACAATGATTTTATAGAATAATTAGTTTCTCTAATCTTCTTTTCTTCGAAGGGGCACTGCTTCCATGATCTCAACTTATGCAGATGTTTTAGGGACAGCTCTTTACCTTCCCTGGTCCAAAACTTCATTTTCTGTTTTGCTGTGAATATTAAATTATAAGTTTCCATTTTTAAGGCCTGCTTTGGCTTTATTTTTTCTATTTCTGGCACTTAATAATTTCAACTCTTTTAAGCTCAATTGTGTATGTGTATTATTGTTTGTTTCCTTCCTATGTGTTTGTAGTGAGAGTGGGTCCACGTTAGTCTGACATTTGCTGGGACCCAGTTTCATTTTATGTAATGCTTATCCCTAGAACATAAGTATTAGTAAGCTTAACTTTCAGTTAAGAAAACTGTTGTTTTAGAGATGTTCATTGCTCAATCAAGACTTCCCAGCTTGTAGGTGTGTAGAATATGAATTTGTTTCCATTCTGGGCTGGCTTTAAAGCCCCTCTCTTTCGAAAGAGCAAGAAAGAGGGTTCGATTTCTGATTAGCATATTTTACTTGGAATATGTGCTTCAGACTGTCAATGATTTGGATAATACCCAGCTTCCATAAGATGGGGCTTTTCTGAACCATTGCCTTAACAAACTGGTGATGGTGAATTGTTCTTAATTTTGAGTCAACTTCAGTTTCCCTTGACATTGCAGTTCATAATAAATATTAGGAATTTCCTGTTATTTGTGAAACAACAGTCATGAGTCTTGGTTGTCAGTGTATAGTTCCCTACTCTGTATACCCACAGTGTTTTATTTATTTTGGGGGGATATTACTAAATTTTTCAGTTATAGGTTTTTGTTTACCCAACTGTCCTTATTTCCCAAAGTAGACTAACAGCTTCCAGAGGATGATAACCTGGCTGATTATCATAGTAACTTTGTATTCCTTAAACACCTAGAAGAAAGCTTTTGTTGTGTGTGCCATCCAGTGGTACGAGTGTTTGCTTCAGACTGACATAGCTGAAACCCACACCCGGAGTTATCCCTAGTTGATGGAAATTATCTCTGCCAAGATTATTCCCCCATCCTGGGAAAATCCACATCCAATAATTGGTTGATCTAAGGGTACCAGGGTCCAGCTCCCATGCCTCTACTGGGACATCTCTGAAGGGCTATCCTAGAATCAGGAAACCCATTAGATTGGCTGAAGCCTCTGTTGTTCTTGCATTCCAGTTGAGTTGGTCCATCTGCCCAGTCATGATGCTGTCAGTAACAGACCCCAATAACCTTTCTGGTACTCTAAACTAGGAGTCTTAGAATCTGACTCCCAGGACAACTGACCAAAGACAGCATTATCTAGATGGGAGATTCAATTAAATGTTTTACTTGAATTGGATCCATTTGACTGATTCTGGACTGTAAAGGCTCATAGAAAAAAATATAGATTAATAATCTATAAATCCAGGTATCTATTCTTCACTGAGAAGACACTTTAATTTGGCTGCTTCTTGTTACTACTATGACACTGAGTTACTTGCTACATATTTGGGGTACTGGATGCCTAAAATTATTATTGTAAAAATGTTATCATGAATTATTGATGCACACTCACTTATCTCATTTATTTTTCAAAATAAATGGTAAGGTTCCCTATGTTTACATTTGGAGAATTCAGCATCAGCTATACCTGAGGCATAGAACATACAGATGCATCATTGTTACTCCCTTTTGATAAGCAAACATTAACCATACTGATATCTTTAATTTCTTGCAATTTCAATTTTTATATCTAAATTTGGAATTTCCTTCTAAACTGTAATTTTCCAAGATAAGAAAAGTTTATTTTTACTACAATATCCCCCTTGTGACTAAAAAGATATTCTTCATGGGGCTGATACACAATAGAATTTTAATTAATTGAGATGTTGATAGATCATCTTACACAAGTATTTATGAAAAAAGTATTCAATTGAAAAAAAGATGACCCCTATTTAATAATAAATAACATTTTAATGATTCAAGTTATTAGGCCATTTTCACTGATAGTTATTCAAAATAGACAAAACTGAGTTTAAAAATTAATTGAAGTTCATTTTCTTCTGTAAAAGTATTTGTCAACTTTGGAAGTTGGTTGTGTATGGGTGTGAGTGTACATGCAGGGCATACAACGTGGCTGAGGCAGCTGGTTAAGTATGTTTTTAATGACCTATGAAGATAAATTCTCTATATCACAAGAGTGTTATATTTGATGACAGATTCATGTATATATTCAGAAAACTTAGCTTTGGCAATTTCCTATGGGTATTATTTATCAAGCAAAACATGAATTGTACACTATAGGAAGATAAACAGAGCGAGTTCAATGTTTTGGCCAAAGAATGCAATGTGAAGTCAGGACTAAGGGAGAAAAAAAAATACCACTACCTGAGAGTTCCAATTTGAGTAATATAGCAAATTACCTGTCAGTTCAAACAATGCCCTATGGCAGAAAAGTTTGCACTCTTTGGGCTTAGCTATTTGGGGGATGCCAGAAAGCACCAGACATAGTTCAATCTTCTTAAGACAAAGGAACCAGCTGAACAACTAGCAGATACATATGAATAAATGCTATTGCTCAGGTCATTGGTGACAGTTCTGTATAGCCTTTGTGGACCCGATTCCAGAAATAAATAAGTTCGCAAATGGAAGGTGGCTAGAAATACTTCGTGGAGGATTTTTTATATTTAATAAACTTTATATTTTAGAATAATTTTGGATTTTTAGAAAAGTTGCAAGATTATAACAGAGTTTCCACGTACCCCACAGCCAGTTTCATAGTTAATATTTTCAGTAAATGTTTGAAAATAAGGTGTTTCTGCATAGACATATGGGAAGAAGATATTTATAACATTCACAACACTGAGAGAGGACCCTGACATAAATTAGATCCTCAATAAATATTTCTGATGCTAACAAATAAAATGTAGATTGTGCTCCAATATTACAAGGCCTTTGATACCCAGGTGAAGTAAGATGTAATAAATCCTGTAGGCAATGGTAAACTATACTTTCAAGGATAATTTGATACCCAGAAAAAAACAGAACTTAAAAATTTTTGAAATAATTACAACATTTATATTTATCTTGGAAAAAAACAATGATGATGACAACAAAAACCCCAAAACTGAGTTCATGTTCTGACCCTCAAAAGACCAAAAGTTTTACTTCTTTTTTCCACAATTCAAAGGCATGGTATGTGTAATCAAAGTTAAACCCAGTTAATACCAAATAGGAATGAATTATAATTTGAGTTTATTTTCTAATGGTCAGCATAGTCCAGATGAAGAATACATATATTTCATATAGTTTTCAGGTCATTAACAAAGTGGACATTTGGAATTTGTGTTGGCTTTCCTAAGTCAAAAAAGACAGTATTCTATATAGTGCAGTTTTACGGTCATTCACATGTCTTCATAGACATCAAATTTTCCCCCAACCAGTGTGTGAGGTTATACCAAGGGTGAGCTTTTCATTTTTCATTTGGGTTTAGTATTGCTTTTAGCCCATAGTAAAACTCTGATAACAAAAAAAAAAAAAAAAAAAAAAAAAAAAAAAAAAAAAAAAAAAAAAAGGAGAGAAGAAGCCATTAACACCACATAGAAAGAAGTCATGTAATTTTGTCATTTAACATTGGTGAAAATCACGTTCTTTATGTGTAAAATGAGATATTGTAATAATTAAGCAAAATAACACATTTAAAGCATCAAGCACACTGCCTATAACAAAGTAGCTGCTTACCTTCTATTAGGTTACCTCCTCTTCATCTTCACTACCCCTCCATATTGCTTTTCATGACTGGACATTTACTTCTCAGAAGAGAATGCATTTCTGTGAGGAAACTTGTTGTCTCATTACCTGTCCACATTTTAGGGACTGAACTAATTAGAGTGTAAAAACTCTTTGTTGGGGCCTGGCGAGAGGGGGATAATAAGGTACTACATCAGGTCATGCTAAACACACGAAAACAGAAAGCAGAAACCCTGCATCTAAGAGCTGGATTATATTAGGTTCCCCTCTGCTGAGAAGAGAATGAGAATGGCTAGCTGCCAGAACTATTTTCTTTCATGGTTCCCAAGAAAGATGTACACAAAGAAGAAGAGGCCAGGCAAATCCTACATTTGTTACTGTAAGTATCCCCTCTCCCCCACCCCTTGCAGGCTCCTGGTGAGAGATGCTTGGCCAAGTGGAACTTGAAAGAACACTCCTGATGAGACTAAGGGGTTTCCTTTCCCATGGGGGTTGGCCTGGTTTCTTATGGCAATGGCTTTCTGCATCCTCCAAGAATTTAAAAAGGATTAATGTTGGAACAAAGAAGGTCAGGCAGCCTTTGTTGCTCAAGGTCCATGTAATTAAACAACTCTATGGAAGAGCAAAAAGGGAGATCCTTAATAAGAAAAGTGAAAAAGAGAGATCTTCCACCAAACACCCTATCCCTAGCACTATGACCAAAATCTGACCCTCCAGTATTCCTCCTCTATCCACCTGGACTTCACATTAGTTCCTTCATGTGCCCTCCTCCTATTACTAGCATAACAATTGGTGCTTAGGTTATGCTGGCTCTTTAGCTTTCCATATTTAATTGGCACAATTTCCCCAACATTTCTTCATGTGATTCTTGCTTTCTATTTTTGTAGCATTCATACTAGCCTGGCATTTGATGTAAAAGCTTCCTAACCCCATCAGTTCAGAGTTAACCTTAGAGCCTCGACTAGTGCTTTACATATAGGCACTAGTCTAGGTGCTAAGTTTCTCGATTAATATTTGTTACATGAATGAATGAATGCACACCCTTCACCCTATTCTAATCAAGGTTCTTTTTCCCTGTGTGAGTAATATATTAAACACATAGCTTTGATTCTCCAAAGTTAGGAATATTTTTATTCGCATCCTATTCCATCTCCTTTAATCACATTTTGAAACTAAACACAGCCGTGTTTCCCCAAATACCCTATCTAATACCACTAAATTGACCAGCCCTACTTTTTCTGCTCTTTTACCCCCCTCTCTGGAATTTCTTTTTACTATCTTCCTTCACATCAAGGTATTCCTGTGAAAATTATTTTCATGTGTTTAAAACTTGCATCTGTATCAAACACAAATAATTCAAGAAAAATTATATTTTATTCTTATTTTTAGCCCTCTTAACATATAGCATGGTACCTTATACACTTACTGGCTACATAGTAAATATTCATTTAATCAATATCAATTTCAAAGACCTCATTAAATATCTTGGCATATACATAGAACACTGAAATGAAGACACTATATAATACACATTTTCAGTGATTTATAGGGATTGGCAAAAATGAGAGACATCAATATGGACTGAAGTCACAGAATGAGTTTCCTGGAAGAGATGCTTCTTGATGTGACCCTAGAAGTCAACACTCTCTTTTTGCTAAGGAATCAGCCAATTCATATGGTAATATTATTCTACTTCATGAATGACTATGTTCACGCAGCATAGGAAGATTCAGAATTGAAAAGATCTATAGGCATTTAGAGAATATGGGAGGGAATGAAGAAAAAGAGAAGTCAGCACTATCACAAGGTCCATGTAGGGAGAAGGAATCCAGGTGCCCACAGAGAGAGAATCCTGGACAGGAATTTGAGGTTTTGCCATCTCCATCAAGCTACACCATCACCTGGGCTTTACTTGTCCCATTTGAACAACAAATTTGTTTAACTGAATGGTCTGTAGATCTTTCAGCTGTAAGAGAGCTGGGATTTCCTGATTCAAACAGCAGGCAGATAGACAGCTTAAGAGAAAACCACCCCAGGTTTTATCTACAAGGGCCAATTAAAGACAAATCATTTGAGTCGTAGAAAGTCTTTCACCCCTTCCGATCTACTCTGAACATTTCCACACTCTTGAGACTCTTGATATATATAGTCTGGAAGTGAGTGAAGGTTTAAACCTTTATTTGCTGTTAACACATACTGCCTAAGAAATAAAATGATCCCTAAGTATGATTTCTGTGTATAAACTCCTTGTAGCTATTATTGAGCTCGCAATAGGTTCTCCAAACTTCTATTAAAATATCAATAGTATTTTTCAGAGCTTAAATTGAGCGGTGATTTTATTTCAGGCTGATCCTATAAACCACTTTTCTTCAAAGATTCTCTAGTTGTTGCTAAAAATGAAAGCCATTCAAACGAGCAGTGATTGAAACAGTGAGAAAGAAGGGGGAAAAATCAATACCGCATTTTCCAGGTCACTATCTCTGCTTTTGAAAAGAGACCATTAATAATGTACTTATGGGAGAGGCAGCCAGTTGCTCAAAGTGCATTCAGGGGTGAGTTGAAAGGACAGATTTCTGGGAAGCCTCTCAAGAGAGAGATTGCTGAGAAGTCAAAGCTCACTGGTGGAATCTGCACCAAACTGACTCAAGACACACTCAGGATCTGGAGCTAAGTGGAATGCTTTGCAGCCTGGGAAATGCTTCCTCTTGTAACTCATCTGCGAATCAGTGGAGACAGGGCTAAGAGTGGTGTAAAGCAAAAAGGAAAAAATTAGCATCAGTTCCCAGTGACTCATGTGCTTATTGTGTCTCCCAGTCTGATGTGTTAAATCAAGACCAAACTCAGCAGCCAACCTAAGTCCTCAGTAATGGGGTGACCATGATTGCCCTTCTAGACTTCGCTTCCGTTTCTCTCCAGTGTTCTCCTGCTCCAGGCTGTTTAGTAGGCACAAAACTGGAGAAGTTCTAGATGAGAGAAAGTCTGTGGTTATACTTGAAATCTGAGAGGTTTTGGAGTGAAACAGTTTTGTAACTGCTAATTGATATCTCTCTTCATATGAAGGAATCTGAGAAAAGCTATATTTAGTGATTTTGTCACCACCAGGCCTGCCCTAAAAGAGCTCCTGAAGGAAGCACTAAACATGGAAAGGAACAACCAGTACCAGCCACTGCAAAAACATGCCAAATTGTAAAGACCAGTGAGGCTAGGAAGAAACTGCATCAACTAATGAGCAAAATAACCAACTAACATCATAATGACAGGATCAGATTCATACATAACAACATTAACGTTAAATGTAAATGGGCTAAATGCTCCAATTAAAAGACACAGACTGGCAAACTGGATAAGGAGTCAGGACCCATCAGTGTGCTGTATTCAGGAAACCCATCTCACGTGCAGAGACACACATAGACTCAAAATAAAGGGATGGAGGAAGATCTATCAAGCAAATGGAAAACAAAAAAAGGCAGGGGTTGCAATCCTAGTCTCTGATAAAATAGACTTTAAACCAACAAAGATCAAAAGAGACAAAGAAGGCCATTACATAATGGTAAAGGGATCAATTCAACAAGAAGAGCTAACTATCCTAAATATATATGCACCCAACACAGGAGCACCCAGATTCATAAAGCAAGTCCTGAGTGACCTACAAAGGGACTTAAACTCCCACACAATAATAATGGGAGATTTTAACACCCCACTGTCAACATTAGACAGATCATCTAGACAGAAAGTTAACAAGGATATCCAGGAATTGAACTCAGCTCTAAACAAAGTGGACCTAATAGACATCTACAGAACTCTCCACCCCAAATCAACAGACTATACATTTTTTTCAGCACACACACCACACCTATTCCAAAATTGACCACATAGTTGGAAGTAAAGCTCTCCTCAGCAAATGTAAAAGAACAGAAATTATAACAAACTGTCTCTCAGACCACAGTGCAATCAAACTAGAACTCAGGATTAAGAAACTCACTCAAAACCGCTCAACTACATGGAAACTCAACAACCTGCTCCTGAATGACTATTGGGTACATACTGAAATGAAGGCAGAAATAAAGATGTTCTTTGAAACCAATGAGAACAAAGACACAACATACCAGAATCTCTGGGACACATTCAAAGCAGTGTGTAGAGGGAAATTTATAGCACTAAATGCCCACAAGAGAAAACAGGAAAGATCCAAAATTGACACCCTAACATCACAATTAAAAGAACTAGAAAAGCAAGAGCAAACACATTCAAAAGCTAGCAGAAGGCTAGAAATAACTAAAATCAGAGCAGAACTGAAGGAAATAGAGACACAAAAAACCCTTCAAAAAATTAATGAATCCAGGAGCTGGTTTTTTGAAAAGATCAACAAAATTGATGGACCGCTAGCAAGACTAATAAAGAAGAAAAGAGAGAAGAATCAAATAGATGCAATAAAAAACGAAAAAGGGGATATCACCACCGATCCCACAGAAATACAATCTACCATCAGAGAATACTACAAACACCTCTATGCAAATAAACTAGAAAATCTAGAAGAAATGGATAAATTCCTTGACAAATACACCCTCCCAAGACTAAACCAGGAAGAAGTTGAATCTCTGAATAGACCAATAACAGGTTCTGAAATTGTGGCAATAATCAATAGCTTACCAACCAAAAAGAGTCCAGGACCTGACGGATTCACAGCTGAATTCTACCAGAGGTACAAGGAGGAACTGGTACCATTCCTTCTGAAACTATTCCAATCGATAGAAAAAGAGGGAATCCTCCCTAACACATTTTATGAAGCCAGCATCATCCTGATACCAAAACCTGGCAGAGACATAACCAAAAAAGAGAATTTCAGACCAATATCCTTGATGAACATTGATGCAAAAATCCTCAATAAAATACTGGCAAACCGAATCCAGCAGCACATCAAAAAGCTTATCCACCATGATCAAGTGGGCTTCATCCCTGGGATGCAAGGCTGGTTCAACATACGCAAATCAATAAATGTAATCCAGCATATAAACAGAACCAAAGACAAAAACCACATGATTATCTCAATAGATGCAGAAAAGGCCTTTGACAAAATTCAACAACCCTTCATGCTAAAAACTCTCAATAAATTAGGTATTGATGGGACGTATCTCAAGATAATAAAAGCTATCTATGACAAACCCACAGCCAATATCATACTGAATGGGCAAAAACTGGAAGCATTCCCTCTGAAAACTGGCACAAGACAGGGATGCCCTCTCTCACCGCTCCTATTCAACATAGTGCTGGAAGTTCTGGCCAGAGCAATCAGGCAGGAGAAGGAAATAAAGGGTATTCAACTAGGAAAAGAGGAAGTCAAATTGTCCCTGTTTGCAGATGACATGATTGTATATCTAGAAAACCCCATTGTCTCAGCCCAAAATCTCCTTAAGCTGATTAGCAACTTCAGCAAAGTCTCAGGATACAAAATCAATGTACAAAAATCACAAGCATTCTTGTACACCAATCACAGACAAACAGAGAGCCAAATCATGAGTGAACTCCCATTCACAATTGCTTCAAAGAGAATAAAATACCTAGGAATCCAACTTACAAGGGATGTGAAGGACCTCTTCAAGGAGAACTACAAACCACTGCTCAATGAAATCAAAGAGGATACAAACAAATGGAAGAACATTCCATGCTCATGGGTTGGAAGAATCAATATCGTGAAAATGGCCATACTGCCCAAAGTAATTTATAGATTCAATGCCATCCCCATCAAGCTACCAATGACTTTCTTCACAGAATTGGAAAAAACTACTTTAAAGTTCATATGGAACCAAAAAAGAGCCCGCATCGCCAAGTCAATCCTAAGCCAAAAGAACAAAGCTGGAGGCATCACGCTATCTGACTTTAAACTATACTACAAGGCTACAGTAACCAAAACAGCATGGTACTGGTACCACAACAGAGACATAGATCAATGGAACAGAACAGAGCCCTCAGAAATGATGCCGCATAGCTACAACTATCTGATCTTTGACAAACCTGACAAAAACAAGAAATGGGGAAAGGATTCCCTATTTAATAAATGGTGCTGGGAAAACTGGCTAGCCATATGTAGAAAGCTGAAACTGGATCCCTTCCTTACACCTTATACAAAAATTAATTCAAGATGGATTAAAGACTTATATGTTAGACCTAAAACCATTAAAATCCTACAAGAAAACCTAGGCAATACCATTCAGGACATAGGCGTGGGCAAGGACTTCATGTCTAAAACACCAAAAGCAATGGCAACAAAAGCCAAAATCGACAAATGGGATCTCATTAAACTAAAGAGCTTCTGCACAGCAAAAGAAACTATCATCAGAGTGAACAGGCAACCTACAGAATGGGAGAAAATTTTTGCAACCTACTCATCTGACAAAGGGCTAATATCCAGAATCTACAATGAACTCAAACAAATTTACAAGAAAAAAACAAACAACCCCATCAAAAAGTGAGCAGAGGACATGAACAGACACTTCTCAAAAGAAGACATTTATGCAGCCAAAAAACACATGAAGAAATGCTCATCATCACTGGCCATCAGAGAAATGCAAATCAAAACCACAGTGAGATACCATCTCACACCAGTTAGAATGGCCATCATTAAAAAATCAGGAAACAATAGGTGCTGGAGAGGATGTGGAGAAATAGGAACACTTTTACACTTTTGGTGGGACTGTAAACTAGTTCAACCATTGTGGAAGTCAGTGTGGCGATTCCTCAGGGATCTCGAACTAGAAATACCATTTGACCCAGCCATCCCATTACTGGGTATATACCCAAAGGACTATAAATCATGCTGCTATAAAGACACATGCACACGTATGTTTATTGCGGCACTATTCACAATAGCAAAGAGTTGGAACCAACCCAAATGTCCAACAACGATAGACTGGATTAAGAAAATGTGGCACATATACACCATGGAATACTATGCAGCCATAAAAAATGATGAGTTCGTGTCCTTTGTAGGGACATGGATGAAACTGGAAAACATCATTCTCAGTAAACTATCGCAAGGACAAAAAACCAAACACCGCATGTTCTCACTCATAGGTGGGAATTGAACAATGAGAACTCATGGACACAGGAAGGGGAACATCACATTCCGGGTACTGTTGTGGGGTGGGGGGTGGGGGGGCGGGGACAGCATTAGGAGATATACCTAATGCTAAATGACGAGCTAATGGGTGCAGGAAATCAACATGGCACATGGATACATATGTAACAAACCTGCACATTGTGCACATGTACCCTAAAACCTAAAGTATAATAAAAAAAAAATATTCTGACTTATTAAGCAGCAGCAAGGATTCCAATATGGGAAGAAGACGCCAAATGATAGTGGTAAAAAGAGAAATATTTCAGGAAAGTAGAGAGGGATTAAAGCCAAGATGAAGGATGAAAACCTATCCTAGGTAGAAGAATGATTAGTACAAATTTATGGTCACAAGAGATATAAAACAGACCTAGACTGAACAGAATGCAAAGTTCTGTGTGCTACAGAGTGATAAAGTGGATTGAAAGATGCCAAAGAATGCCAGAGCCCCTGTTACTGGCACAGAATAGAGTGGTATGCAGTAGGTGTGGCCATTTCCTTCTGAGATTTGAGAATACTCTGATGTGCGTAACTGAGAGGTGACTGTCCTGTCTTCCTGTAGCACACAACAAACCCATGAAATTCTTCGAGAAACCATCAGGCACATCAGTGGATATATTTTTCTTTTGGCTGTTTGAAATGCAAAAGCCTTCAATATCTCTTGGTTTGGCACTAATAGATAATAGCCATTAACCTGGGCCACAGATGTAAAATGTCCTTGAGTTCAAATTTTGCGTAGCTCTTGCTTAGTCACTTGGCTCACTTTCTGTCAATTTCTTGACCTCTTTGGGTCTCAGTTTTTTCAGTGTGAAATGGATATGATATTAGTACCCAGTTTATGTAATTGTTAATAGGAGTAAATGAGTTAATGTTGGCTCGTATGTCCATCTGCCAATTAACATGTTTAAAAGCTATACTCCTGATATCTTCTACCTTTACCCCAGGAAAATTGGCTTCTCCTGTATTCGTGTACACCTCAGTTAACGACAACTCCTCTCTCCCAGTTGTTCAAGGGAAAGTATACACAACAAACAAACAAAACTAGCATTGAGCTTCACCTGCAAAATACACCTAGAATTTAACCACTGATACGACTCTGCTCCAAGCCATAATCCTCTCTTGCCAGTATTTCTGCAAGTCTCCTCATTACTTTGCTTCTGCTCTTGCCTGCGTATTATCTGGCCTTAATGCAGCAGGTAAAATGATGATGTTAAAACACGTCAAATCTTGTCACTCTGCTTAACAACCTCCAGTGGGTTGCCATTTTTAATTCAACAAAAGGCAAGGTTATTTGTTATGTCCCCAAATTTATTTTCTGATCCTCTGTTTTTCTGTCTTTTCTTCTTTAGCCATGTGGGCTTCTTTCCTGTTCATTGAATAAACTGGGCACACTCTTGCCTCAAGGCCTTCATACTTTCATGTCTCCTTGCCTAAAATTCTCTTCATACAAGTCACCATGTCTATAATATATCTGCATGCAATATATTTCACCATCCTTAGATGGTTACTCAAAAATTGCTTTCTAGGTGAGTTTTTCCCTGTCTACCCATTGAAAATTTGAAACCTACCCCACCCATCATTAAACAATATATGTCTTGCACTGGTATAACTTTTCCTTCTTATTACTTATTACCAATGTAATGTGTACTCAACTCGTTGTCCCTTTTCCCTACTAAAATAATTGCAGGTAATTTTATTATTTTCACTGCTGTATTCTCAGTGACAAAAAGAGAGCTGGCAAATAGTAAGTGCTTGATAAATATTTGCACAGACATGTGTGCATGTATGTGTATACACACGTACATTGTTTCCTAGCACAATATCTGACATATGTAAGAGCTCAATAAATTTTATGTATTATATTAAAATTTGCTCCTTGGGCTGCTAGTAGATATTCTACGATTAAGAAATTTCAAAAGTATCTGGAAACGCTGGATTAAACAAAGTTATGCTGCTTTATTATCTTTGTATCGATGGCAGGATCTCTCTGCATTTTTATTACGGGGATAGAAATCTACAAATTAGGGATATGTGATTCGGCCTTTCTCAAGCTTCTGTAAGCACAGAAACCTTTGTGAGTATAGCTTCTCATAGGATTTGTGATCTACTGGTCATACTCTGAAATGCTGCTCTAGCAACTTTGGAGTTATGCATAAGAAATGGTAGTGAAAGAGGATAATTGCTTTTATTTCACTTGGAGGTCATTTTCTTTTCTTTTTTTTTTTTTTTTTTTTTTTTTTTTTTTTTTTTTTTGAGACGGAGTCTCGCTCTGTCACCCAGGCTGGAGTGCAGTGGCGCAATCTCGGCTCACTGCAAGCTCTGCCTCCCGGGTTCACGCCATTCTCCTGCCTCAGCCTCTCCGAGTAGCTGGGACTACAGGCGCCCGCCACCGCGCCCGGCTAATTTTTTATATTTTTAGTAGAGACGGGGTTTCACCGTGGTCTCGATCTCCTGACCTCGTGATCCGCCCGCCTCGGCCTCCCAAAGTGCTGGGATTACAAGCGTGAGCCACCGCACCCGGCCTTCACTTGGAGGTCATTTTCTGAAACAGTAAAAGAACTTGGGGAAAGCATACAATTGGTAACACAGTAGGATTTCCACATCATTATTTTTGAAATCAGAAAAATAAACCTGTGGCAAGGGGTGGAATGCAGTTTATACACACCCAAAAAAAAATGAGTTTGGTAGAAAGCCAGCAGATTTATTTAGAAAAAAAGCAACTGAAATTTGAAGAGGAAGGAGAATGTACAGAAATATAACTGTAAAAAGGGCATGATAGAGGGAAGCAGGAATGATCAGGGAAGAACCAACAGCAGCATCACAGCTTATCAGAAGTACTGAAAATAAAATAATACAGAAGGAGATTTAGACTCAAAGGTTTCCATAGATGTGGACAGAGTGTGGGTAATAAAGTAACTGGAAACAATAACATATTTGTAAATCCCTTAGCAAAAAAAAAATGTACTCTCCTGAACTTACATAAATTTGGTTAGGTCGTATCTGTGTGGTATCCTAAAATGTTGAAAAGAAACAAGCTTACTAGAATTAGAGGACAATATCAAGAAAATAAATGTGTTAATAAAACTTCAACATCTTGAGCTTTATCTTAGAGGAGAAGATTTGGACAGTATGGAAGAAAAGAATATCAACAACTGCAATGTTGGAAGTAGATACTAGGCTACTTGAACTGTGGGCCATCTGCTCTGAAAGGCGTATTCACAATGGAGTACATAGATATGTCCTGTGCCCAGAAGACAGTAGTGAGTGACAAGAGGAGACTCACGTATCTGGATGACTGTTTGAAGTCTCTAAAAGAAAAATCTAATAAACTCTGAACTTGCCTTCCTAACAATCTCAGCTCTCAGGAGGGCCTAAAAAGGCAATGAGGAGAACTGCTACTCTGGAATTAATTTTGACTAACAAGGAAGAACTGCTTGGTAAAGCAGAAGTGACAGACACCCAAGGAGAAAGTGACCATGTCATCTCAGAGTTTATAATAATCTAAGAAGGGAAGGCTGAGTATAAGAGCACTACATTATAGATGCTGGTCAAAGATATTTAAAAATATTTCAGAAAGCATAGCCTCTGAAAGAAAAAAATGACTACCAACATAATAGTGTGAAAGGGAAAAAATGAACAAAAATAAATGACTACCAATATACGAGTATGAAGGGGAAAAAATAACATAAGTTCAACTTATTAATATAACAATAAGTATATACATATACTATGTATATACACATGTATACATTATATACTATACTAGTATATATAAAATGTATGACAGTTTAGGTCACATATGCATTTTATTATTAGGCAATTCTGAAGTAGTTTTTTTTGCTATTTATAGATTAAGCACTTTTCACAGAAATTAAAGGATGGGATTAAGGTCATTGAGTAGCAAAGTTAAGTCTTATAACTCTATTGTTCTTGAAAAAACACTTCTCTCTCTATAAACAATATTGCCTCTTACAGACAATTTTATGATTACCTTGAGCTATATTAGAAATAAAAGCAACATATACAAAAGATACAAAAGGATAACATCAAATGATAAAAAATTAATAAAAGACAAAAAACTGGAATGAATTGGTGCTTTTGTGCCAAGAGTAATTAAGAAAATACAATACTCTTAAATTTCTAAATAGAACAAGATAAAGAAGGAAGTCTACTGTTTAAGAACAGCTGGTGTCATGTTAATAAATACTAGAGCAAGCAACATTGTTCAACTTTACCTGCTCTTTACTCAATCCAAGAAAAGCTTTTCATAATTGGATGATGTAGAATAAATATGATGATTAATGACCTAAAAAACAAAAGAGAATAAGAAATTACCTAGTATCTTTAGATGAATTCAAGTTTCCAGACCAAATGAATTAAATCTCAGAGAACTAAAATAATTTGCAACTGTAATTATAAAACTGTGATTGAAAATCCTTAAATAATAATGGAGAATAGAATTAGTATCAGGAAACTAGAATTGGGAGCAAAACATTTATCAAAAGTGTGGGTAGGGTGAGTCACCGGATTCTGTAAAATACAAACTGAGAAGGAAGAAAGCAATTAATTTCATATCTTTGCATAAAACCTTAGACTAATATGAACACATTAATAGAGTTAGCTAGGAAAGCAGTGGTTATCATTAGGAGTCTTCCCAGGTTCTCTAAAACATGATTATCTCAAACTTGTTTCAGTTATTAGTTAAAATAGTTTGATAGAATGTTTAGATTGCTAGATAAGAAAATGCTGTTATAGTATGGCTCTGAATTTCCAGACATTTAATATGGTGGGAAGGAATTGATTTCTGAGAATCCTATACAAATGATTTTCCCTTGCCTTCTCCTCCAGTGTGCACAATGAATTATATTTATGATTATCACTGATACTTGCAGGCATTCAAATTTACTCAACTTTTATTCAGTGACTTTTTGGAATACTTGAGAGTTATAGCACATCAATAGAAAAACAGCCTTTTTAACACAGTATTTTACATTTATTAAAATATACACTACATAGAGGATAGTCCCCCAAGTAAAAGTGTATAATTCAATAAATTTTCAAAATTGACTACATTTCTGTAACCAGGAAACAGATTAAGAAATATGTTTCCAGACTCCAGAAGCATTGCATGTGGCCCTTCCCAGTTACTGTTCTTCTCCAGAGAAATAATGTCCTAATGTTTAACAGCATAAATCAGCCTTGTCTGTTTTTACACTTATATAAATAGAAAAACACAGATACACTCTTCTATGTCTGCCTTTTGTTCAATATTATGTTTGAAAGATTCAGACATGTTGTTCCTTATGGCAATGGCATATTTGTTCTCACTGGCATATAGAATTTCTTCCTGTAATTATACCATAATTTATATATCCATTGTACCAGTGATGGATATTTGAGTTTTTTTCTAGATGGGGCTATTGTGAATTGTGCTGCTATGAACATATTTGTATAAACTACGAATGCTTACACAAAATGAAATGTGTAATATCAATAGTCTGATATCTATTAAAGAAATTAAATTCATAGTTTAAAACTTTCAATATAAAACGAAAAGAAATAATGCCACACTGAAGATCCACTGATGACTGCTTAAATTCATGAGTAACTCTTAAAGGAGAAACACAATATTTGTATAGTCTCAGAGTATCTCACCCCAAATATTTATTAGTTGCCATGTTAGCTTCAACAAATATTAAAACATTCCTCGGAGGATGGATTATTTTCCCTCTGCTTGAGGGTGAGCTGGGATAGTGCTTTGCCTCTAATAAAGAGCATATGGGCAGGGAAAAAAAGTAACTTCGTAGAGAAACCTGCAGGATACCACCTTAACCAAGTGATCAAGTTTTATATCACTAGCAATACATATCAACATCATTTATCCACTGATATGATGTGCCAACAACATAACATCTCTATGGTATTCTACCCTGAAATCCATAATCCTAAGCTAAAAATGAGAAAGCAAATTTCAATTGAGGGTCATTCTAAAAAAATATCTGTTCAGTATTCTTCAACAGTGTCCAGGTCATCAAAGTCAAAGGAAAACTGAGCAACTGTCACAGATTAGAGGAGACCACAACCAAATTAGTATCTGGGATTGGATTCCAAAACTAAAAAAGTATATTAGTAGAAAAAAATGAATGAAATCCAAATAAAGTCGATAGTTAAAACTCCTAGTTTAACTCAGAATTTAATGTTAATGTTAATTTCAAGGTTAATTTCTTAGTTTTGGTAAATGCACCATGGTTGTGTAAGATGCTAACTTTAGTAGAAGCTGAGTGAAGAGTGTTGGAGAACTCTGTACTATCTTCGTAACTCTTCTATGAGTCTAAGGTAGTTCAACAGAAGTTTTTAAAAGAGGAAAGTGACTGTAAATTACCTCAGAAAGCAAAAAACAATACATGTTTCAATATCTGTTTTCTTGGCAAGTTTTTTTGGTAATAAAGGTCTGTTTCTCTTTTGGTATGTCCTTCAGTCCTTAGAGTGGCATTCTATAGACTGTGAGATAATGTGCATGTTTTTGTGGCAGAGTTGTGTATGGAGAATTTCCTTTCGAAAGGATCCCTACAATGGCATTGCTTGTACCAGAGCCTACTAATCATTTATGAACATAGCTAGTGCTGTAACCCTTCTTGTCATAAGAGCTTAAAATCAGTTCTGCCATCTTCTTTAATATTCTCCTATCTCTTCTCCAAAAGAGTCTGTATACTGAGTCCTTTGCTCCACCAGCCAGTAGCAAAAAAGCTTCCTTTCAATTAAGCTCATGTAAATAGCATAAGAAGGTGTCATAAGTTCCAGAACCATCCACAATCTATTTCGATTTAGCTAAAGCTTCTTGTTACAATATACATTAACGTGGACATTTAATTAATTTATTAGCTAATTAATTTACATTTTACAGGCATGTAACCAACAAAGTCTTTTAAGTTAGAAAGAACTGGCATTGCAGTATCTTTTAACTGATCAGAATTTTACAATGTTTAAAGTGAGTTAGCCCTAGAGCAAAATAAAGGCACTCAAAAAACAAAACATATTGAGTGATTTTTCACTTCTCTATGTTATCTTCAACTGAAATAGATGCAAGCAAAGTTATATTAGAGCAATAAAGCATCACTATACAAACATTAAATAATTCTAGGAGATGTTAACAGCAGCCTTTAGTAACATGAACTGAGCAGGAGCAAAGGGAAGTTTTGAAAGTTAATGATGATTTCTAAGAACAGGCTAAGACTTGGAACCTCTGGATGGATATTTTTCCAGTGAGCAGGCTTTTTAAGGAAAATCTTAGAGGAAGGTAAGTTGCTGAGGACAGGGTTATCAAGGAGCTAGCTTTGAAGGTACTGTGACAATAATGAAATTGGGCTTTCTCATGGAAACCCATGCATTATTCAATTACAAATGTTCCTGGTGTGGGGAGGGCTGTACAATTGAGTGTGAGACATTGTTCTAAGTGCTTTATGTATCTATGCAGTCTATCCTATATTTATACTTTTGGGGAAATGGAGGCTTTGAGAAGGAACACAACTGGTAAATCGCTCAGCCAGAATTTGAACCTAAGCAGCGATACTCAAGACCCATTCCCTAATTCCCCATGTGCCCTACATCCAATATAGGTCTTTATTTTTCTCTCAGAATCATATGCCAAAAGCAATCTCTATCCTGAATCAATAGTGTTTATACGGGGGCCTCAATTTTCAAATTGCTCTTTGCCTTAGTAGTCTTTTCAGAAAGATGCTTTTCCTGTAATAGATATTTGCTTTGTATCATAGGATAGAGGAAATGCTCAAAGAATAACATGAAATAAGAGATATCAGAGTGCTTTGTAAATCTTAAAGTAATAAGGACTGTTAAGATATAATTTTGGCCTAATAAGGGAGCTACCTTGGACATTGAGAGGAAAGGTTTATTGTGAATAAGCAGTTTTCTGAGAATAAATAAAGCTTTTAGAGAAGGGCAGAGGCCTTTACACTAAGGGCATCATTAGCAGTTAATACGTAAAGCTAATAGAGACCCCATGGCATTGGAGGTTGTTCCTGTTACATATTGAGAGAAATTTATTCATCTGAAAAAATCTAATCTACTAGGTAAAATTACTTTGCTTCCCTTACAGAAAAAAAGGAAGGAGTGCCTTATAAATACAGAGGTTGATTTTTTATTTCTACTGCATGTGCCATTAGAAATTAGTATTCCTTTATGAGCTAGAAGAACCTTTAAAAACCTTGCATTAGTACCAAGTAATTAAAATATACAACTAAGCCTAAATCATATAAGCTGAAATGAATTGGAATCAATGTCTTTTTTGATTAAGTGCCAGAGCTGCTGAAGAACAAACTAATGAATACACTAACTACAGAGTGCCAGTAACAGCTGATTAGAGTGATGATTTTGCAATTTAGCACTCAAAGACCTGGTATCTGAATATCCATGGGGCTAAGAATTTTCATAATTATTTTAGAAGGGTCCCTGGTCTATCTTTCTGGCAGAAATGCCTCAGAGATAGAAGTTTGATTGGTAAATGATTTTTATCTGACCAGCACACCTTATGCAGCCATAAAGGAAAAGGAGGAAAATAAGAAGTCCATCTTTATTGATTAGACATATTGAGACAGAATAAAGAGAAAATATGCCTTAATATATCTTTGAATTTTCTCCATCAATACCTACTAGCAAATATATTAAAATTCATAACAGCAGCTATTTTATGAATCAACCAATCAAATGAACGGGTTTTCGTTCACTCAAGTGGTTACTTCCCCCTTAGTAGTAACAATTGCTAATTTCTAGTAATAGACTCCATCGTTCTTCAAGTCCATTTTCGCCCTCAATTCCCATATCCAGGCAATTACTGAACCCTCTTAATTCTAGTTTTTAAATAGCTTCAAAGCACACTTCCTTCAACCTCTTGTTATTGTCAATACCTCAGATAAAGCCCCATCTTTTACAAGTCACCAATAGCCTTATCTTTTCACCACCCTGTCCTTACAGTTGCCCCTAGCATGCCATCAGGTTATGCTCTAATCTAGAACATCCAATGACTTATATCACTGATAAGATACATACATCTTCGGAGGATATGAAGGACCTTACTGAGTGTGGTCTTGGTTTCTCTAGCACCATATCATATACCACTGCCCTACTCCACATTCTGAATCCATAGAGTTGTTCACCATCCTTCAAGCCTCAAATATGCAATAGTGTTGCTTATTTTGTATTTTATACCTCTGGTCCTTATTGATATAGAATGTCCTCACTCCATTTGCTAAACACTTCCATACCGACTTCAAATTTTCAACTACTTAGTCTTTTGGTTTTCATATTATATTCACTCCCACAAAACCCACCATAAGCCAACCACTCATTCCTAAGCAAGATATTCACTTCACCTTCCCATTTGTACAGTAAGAAGTGATCCCCTTTTCGCTCTTTCAGGTTTGCAATATCTTATATAATCTTGTACTTGATGAATCTGCTTTCTCATTATATTTACATTTTGTTGCAGCTCCATCAAAACTTATAAAATCTTGAGAAGAGGAACCGTGGCCCATCACAATTAAGTGACCACTTACTGTCTTATAATAGGAGATGTTCTGGAAACATGCATTGAATCAAAGTGGCTTTGAGGAAGTATGAAAAGAAAACAGGATGGCATCCTTCTGGCACCATTTCTTATGCTATAATAAGGATTCCTTCTGTTTACACATAAAACAGAAGAGTTTAATCACCCCAGCAATCTTTAACTTGGTAATGAAGGCCATAAATGAAATTTTAAGCAAAATTAAAGAAGATGGGATGAAATATAAAACAAAAACATCATCAGAATCTGCCCAGGAACAATATTCTTGACAGCAAACCATGACATTATGGGGCTCTGTTGTTTGTTTCTAGGGCAGCCCCTTGTTTTATGTCCAGAATAGCATTTCCCTAAATAAAACTGTATGGAACAAAATGCCATTATGATTTCTAACATTCATTTCCAGTGAAGTTCTTGTTAGGTTGCAGCCATAACTATGATGGAAGGGGTGTGAGGAGAGCCCGCTGCAGTAATAACTGTGTCTTCATACATCAAACTAGGGGATTATAGGACAAGCTTCTACATGGAACAGGAAACTAACTGGAGGAGTAACACTCACCCGGCTGGCTTTAAAATGTGACAGGAAATAATCAGAAAGCAAATGTTCCGAGATATAAAAAGTTAGGGTAAAGGTAGGATGCTTCTTATACATATAAGCAGGAAATCTATTTTTTTTTTCTTTTGTGCAACTGCTTCCAACAGGCATCACTCTTTGTTAGCAGCTGACTTATGAACCCCAGGAAAGCGAATTTGCTCTAAAAGCATGCAAGGATCTTTAGTGTCTTGGACACATATAAATCTCTAAGCTCAAAAGTAGGACACAGAAATGGCAGAAGGAAGACCTCTAAGGCTCTTGAATGTAATTCCACTGTCCCTTCTCTTTAACATTAACCTATGTTCAATGGCTGAATCATAGAAAATCAAATTTCTTAAAATCTCTCAGATTAGTCCCTGATTCTTCTTCCACACTGCTATATCTTTAACTCATTTAGTCTCTCTTTTCTGTGTTCACTTTCCACCTAATATCCCTGCCTTCCATATTGACTTCATCCAACACAAAGATGTCACTATTATGTTTTTAAATGCCCAAAGAACCATATCATTTCCCGATTAAAAAATTTGTATGTGATCTTTACTGCATCGACAAGGAAGTCCAAACTCTGTGGCAGAACACATGAGGCCAATCAAGATCAAGATGATCAAGACTTTCAACGTCTCCCTTTCTCCCTCATTGCCCTCTACACTCCAAGAACATTAGATTAAAAAGAATATTAACCTACTGTGTTTTCCCATACGTGCCACATGATTTCCAGTTTTCTTGCCTCCTAACTGAACTTCCCGGTTCCATCTATACCCCTTGTATAGCTTAAACTAAACTTAGAATGGCAATAGAGAGATCAACTTAAATATGAGTTATAGCATGTCTTCCCTCTGCCAAAATCTTACACCTTTCAATTTATCTTACTGTAAAGCCAATGTTGTTACAAAGGTCTAACATGCTACAAGATGTTACCTCTCACTACTATTCTGACCTTATCTAGAATCACTCTCCCCTGTTCAATTGCTCTTCCTTGAAAATTAATAGGTTTACCACAGAGCTTTTGCATTTGCTGGTCTCTGCTTGGAAGGCTCTTCCTCCAGACATCCCAATGTCTTACTCTCACATGTCCTCCCTGTCTGCTCTAAAGGCCTCTTATTGTAGAAACTTTTGCTGACCACTTTGTTATCTGTCATAGATATATATTATGTTTATAGTTTATCTTCTTACCATCAGAATGAACACTTCATGCAACCAGTGACCTTGTTTTATTCACACTGCTCTGTACTCTATACAAAGTTTCTAACACATAGCTTGTGCTCAATACATTTTTTTCAAATAAAAAAGCCTTTTTACTTGTTCTTTTCCTGATGCCTGTCTTGCTAACTGCTGTTTGTTCCCCCAAAGTACAGCTTATACGTCACCTTCCCTGTAAAATCACCTCTGTCCAACAGAGATTTAACTATACTACCATCGTATTTCTCTACTGTTTCTGTCTATATCTAGCTCTCGGTTGGTGGCAAGGGTGGGGGTGGTAGGTGGGTGGGTTGCTTTTGTTTCCCTTTGAGCCTCTGCAATAAGCTGAAGACTCTTGGAGGATATATACTGTGTTTTATTTGTCTTTTGCCAAATATAAAGCATTTGGTGGCTATTTTTTAATTGCATGGGTTAATTGCAGATATTTTAATTGCATGGGCTAATTTGTGGATATATAATGTGTTTTGTCTTTTACCAAATATAAATCATTTGGCTTTACCAAATATAAAGCATTTGGCTATTTTTTAATTGCATGGGCTAATTTGTGGATATGATTAAGCAGAAAACAGATTGTCTCAAATACCTGCTTGATTGACCAAGCTTGTTGCTGTTACCATTTCTTCTCTTTCCATGAAACAAGGGAAATCACAAAGAAGAAAAGAAGAATATAGACAGAAATTGCCTCACCAGAAGCATGTATTCAGCACCTCCCTCTGACTGAGATCTTAAGACTTCCAAGGCAACCCAAAGTACTGCCTCACATGGAAATGTTAGGCACAATAGCTTTTGAGATTCTCTTTGTAAGGTGAACACCTGCCTAGAAGGTGCTGCCCATTTATCTATCAACCCAAAGAAAAGAGGATCATCCTCAGAAACTTTCATGAGTATAATGAGAAGAACTCTGAACTGTCTTTGGCTAATATTGAGGCATAGATGTTTAAACAATTCTTTGCTAAATGACTGAAGCTCCCTTGATTCAACCGAATGTGGGCGGGTAATGGAGGAGTTGCCTTGAAGCCTGGCAAAGACAGGCTTTTGAGCTCCCCTCCTAGGTCTGGGTTCTAACCTCCATGTGAGTGGGGAGTTACAAGATAGTTTAATTATGCAGATGGAAAAGTACAAATGCAACTCTTAGAAAGCATGGAGACTTTTCCTGTGCTTGGGAACAGAAGAATTTCTCAACTCCCCTAGAATGTTGACACAGGAGGAATTGTCATCTTTATTTATCACAATCCCACTGATTACTAATCTGTGGAGTTAGAAAGTACCTTCTTTTAACCAACATGTTGTTGCTTCTTACTGTTTTCTCGTTGACACTTAAGAGACAAAAACAAAATCTAAACACTATAAAATAATCTGTCCTCATTTTTATGCCATGTTGACATCAGATGGTATCATGTTTTCCACTATACAAACATTTGAAGGGCAACCAATGAGTAGTTAATCCACTTACATACTAGAGAGCTCCGTTATGAAGTTGGTACCAGGAAACACAGCCAACCCTAAGTTTTAGGCTTTTCCTGGTTTTGAAAGTGTATTTTATGTCACTAACATTAGTCTCACAATTTGGAAACATAATATGCACATTCAAATCATGAAAAACGGATAGGGGAGTGGCTGAGAACTTTGAAACTGAAATAATGATAGACTTCACAAAAACTAAAAAAAATAAAAAATAAGCAACTCATACACACACATAGTGGTTGCCCATTTGGCCTGTATAGAGGACTTTCAGGAAAAAATAAAGGTTATTAATTAGGAGAGATTTATTGAGCAGGTTTCCCTTAGGAATGAAAGAGAAGAGTTATTTGTGTAAAAAATGCCGTTGCCTGGTGCTGTTGCAGAACCAGGACATACACAGAAAAGAAACATGATTCAAATTTCTGAGTTTGGGTTGGGAGCAGGGGCCAGCAGATGGAATAAGGTCTCTAAGCAAAGAAAAAAAAAGTTGCTTTTAAAGTAATACTCTGTTTTGCTTCATCCTTCATAAAACAAATGCTAATTTTGTTTTTAAGCTGCCAGTACACAGGGAAGTGATCCGAATCCTCTATACCTTTGAGAGATTTTCATGCTTTACATATTTCAATTCGACTTAAAATATTTTGCAATTGCCAAACCTCATATATAAAATATGTGCTTATCATTCAACTCATGGTAACATTAGCACACTTAAAACTGCATTCTAATTAATAAATCAGAGTCTTAACCCCTGAAACATCATTCACATATATGAGATGGCAATAGTGAGAACCATTAAAAGTAGTAGCATGCTGTCACCCTTCCAGGAAATATGGAAATATGCCTTTTCGGGATTCTTGGCCTACATTATTTATCAATGTTTGGCTTTAATATATGGATTTACTCAACATTGAATGAATATCATATTTCTCCTAGAAGATACAGCATTAATTTGTGATCTTGAACAAACTGTCAATAGGATAACAAGCCCACTAGGGGAGCGTGCAATCAATAATTTGTATCTAGTGATTTCTTCCCTTAGGTTGTTTTGGAAAAATATTGCATTCTCACTTTCACTCTTGCTCATAAACACAAAATAAGCAAACACAGAACTTACAAAAAATTGAACAAAACACAAAATACTTTTGGTCTGGCAAGATTATATTAAAAAAAGCAAACTATTAATACTTTTATCAATGTATTAGAACATGGCAGCCAACTCTTGTTCCATCTCAAAACCAACAAACATACATAAAATGAAAATAAAACAAACAAAAATATTGGTTCTTAGAGAAATCATTGAAAATATGGACATATCCCTAAACCACTAGGTTGTACTATGGAACAGGAAACAAACAAAATAACTGCTGATATAAGTGTCACTTCCTTCTACCTTCAATCTTACTTCCTCCTCCTCTTTTCTCTCCATACCTCTAGGCTGGGACTTTTGTTTCTGTGGTCTTATGTTTTATCCTCAGACAAAATTCATTCAACAATGTGTATGCTCCCCAGATAGATGATGCTCTGGTTACCAGGGTTGAGCTCTCAAGCCTGGATGCCTAGCCTGGATTTTATTATTATTTTTTAATTTTGTGGGTAGAAAGGATGTATTTTTATGAGGTATGTGAGATGTATTGATACAGCTGTGGAAAACATACATGAAATAAGCACATCATGGAGAACAGGGCATCCATCCCCTTAAACATGTATCCTTTAAGAGACAATCCAATTACACTCTTCAAGCTATTTTAAAATGTATGATTATTATTGACTATAGTTACCATATAGTGCTATAATATATAGTAGGTCTTATTCATTCTGTTTATTTTGTACAGTAGAAGGATGTTTATGAGCCTGGATTTTGAATATATGGCCTGGTGTCACTTATGTCACTTTCCTTGTACTAGCTGGTTTTTCCTTGCATGAAACTGGATGCCTGAACTCAAGATACCTCTCAGGACAGCTCTTCTCTAGCTTTACTCTCAGCATTTCCCAGCCCAAATTCTAAAAGTCCAATAACTTCCCATATTTCACAGGTTTTTTTTGTTTGTTTTTTTGTTTTTTGTTTTAGTGAGACTAATATTTTCATCTGGAGCTAGATGAAGTTGAGGCATATATACAACAAAGAGGTCACAGTGATTACGGAGTCTTTACTTATTGAGACTAGGGAAAACAGTTTCGACTTGAGTCCCCAAAATATGGCTGTCCTACTTTCTCTCACCCACACTCCTAGTCTAGGCATCAAGAATCTCAGGAGGAAGAGCTGACTTTGAAGGGTAAGGCAGCTTCATATTTCACTCCCCCACCCCCACGCCAAATACAAACAAACCTGCAGAAGACATGGGTTAGGCAAGTAGACAATACATGATCCACAACCTTTGACAACTGATGTAAGCCAATAGAGAGATGTAGAAGATTGAGTACCAGTGTCAGGATCTCAACATCTCACCAGTGTAAAATTTGATTCTTCTTATGTAAAGTAATGAGTAGTGGCATCAGCCTCTTCCCTAGTACTTACCCTGGAGAGTAGGAAGGGCTGGGGAAAATTACTATTGTATAGGTTTGAGCTGAATGAAGGGAAAGGTTAAGAATGATTTTGTCAAATTTACTTGGCTCTCCCACCTTCTTATTACCTTGACATAAATGTGATTGTTACTATTTAGTTACTTCCAACTTGAATTTGACCACAAAGAAATTGAAGAAAAGACACATTCAAAGAGCCAGCAAGATCCCTGCTGCCCCACATTAAACCTATAAACCTAAGCAGGACTGAGACAAGACTTCCGATTATTTTGTAACTTCTATAACACACACACATGAAAATATATATACACAGAGTAGTTATTTTGTGATTTTTTTTTTTTTTAAGGAAACAGTTTCTTTTTATTTTCATTCAGTTTGGGTTGCAAGCAACAAAGACTCACTGAACTTTATTCCAATGAGAATCCATGTAAAATAATTCCAGGAAAAGATGAATACTCTGGACTAATGCACAGCAGACACCACAGTGAAGTGGAACTACAAGAAGGAATGCAGCAGGGACAGACTGTAGATTTTCACTCCCAACCAATGCCTTTCAAAGTGTGGTCCCTGGGACAGCAGCATCAGCCTCACCTGGGAACTTACCTTCCAGTGGATATTGATCCACTGCCCTGTAAGATTTGAAAATTACTGCTCTAGTTCATTGCCATTATTCATATGACTCAGATATTTTCTATAGATTTGCTTTGCAGCATCTTGAGAGAAGTTGCATTTTTATAGTGATTGGGGTTATATAAGGTCAGGGAAAAACTGAATGTATTTTGGTCCATCTAAACCAGAGAGATGGACATTTCCAAGATCATAATGGTATAATTCAAATATTCTAAGGAAATGCTTCATAAGAAGAATTGGTTTTTGGATTATTCTCTCTCTAAACACTGGATAATGGAGAGTTTACAATAATCGAACACTGTGAGCCATGTATCCTTGTAACAGAAAGTCTCACTCCCTTCATTGCGGAGGGCTGTCTCCAAGAGAGGAGCTGCCTTTGATGTGTGGGGAGGACTGCCCCTAAGGGAAAAATAAATTTGACAGGCACATATTTTAGAAATGTTTTGCAGGTAAAATTTTCATCCATAAAATCATATTAACATTTCAAACATGCTACCCTCCAGAATTGAAAGATGTAGTCTCCAGAGAGATTTTCCCTCCTTGTAGAGGGAATATTTTTCTAGGACAGAGACAACGTGATTTTCTCCAAACGCTTTAACCACACCCTATTTCCATTTTAAAAGCAAACCTTTAACAAGTTGAGGGGTTCTGATATAGGGTGATAACAGGAGGCCAAAGACAAGGGGAAAAAGATGCTTTCAGTATTACAACTTATATCTAAATGACAAAAAATAAAGTGCCCACCCCAAGATCTCCATGGGATCATTCAGAAAGCTTGTAAATAATCATAATTATGATGATGCATAAGACCAGAGTCCCTAGCAAAGCTTCAGCTCTACACAGCCTTGCTGTTCAACATTCAGAATTGCTCATTTCCTTCCCTTTGATCACCCTATAAATGAGAGATCAATCTGGCATGATATTGCTTCATAATGGATATAAAATAATCAAAAGGAGTGTGATTACCAACAACTAATATCCAGAAAATTAACAGGATAAGGAAGTAACACAACCTAGGTATTGGCAATTTGGGCTTATTGTATAGGTCCCAGAGCACACAACATAAAGGCAGCTGTTCCACTGTTACATAAGTGACTGTGTTGTATATCTCAATGCCAGTTTCAGTCATTAGTTTTAATGTGCATTTTTTTGTGTTTAGTTAATATTTCTGACATCTATTATGATAAGCCTGTGTTTTTATTAGACTGAATTCAGGGGAAGCAAGATGAACATATTCAAGTTTAGCTATATAAACACAGATGGACTTTATTATTATTACTAAAAGAAAACACTATACCCTTATTTATTCCAAATATTTATTCCAATACCAAATATTCCCGTTCTTTAAATGGCTGATGTCACACTATTTGCTAACTGAAAAGGCAAAATTGATTAGGTAGCCCATGTTAGTAGAAATGATCATTTTGTCTGCCCTTCACAGAGTGCCCACCATGTGCCAACTACTGCCAAGAAACTGTCATTCATTACTGCTAATCCTAATAAATACGTAATATAGGTATTCTCTGATAATACCTATTGGTCTCCAGCTCTACACATCTACTAGATTATGTGTCCAGCAACGTTCCTTCACTGCATAAATATTTACATTAGGCCTCTATTAGGTGTTAAACACTATTTGAAGTCTTACTCTTGTTCAGCATATACTATCTCAAGTAATAGATAATATCTGCAGCAATAATGCTATCTAGAAAATTACCACAGCATAATGGAGAGTAAATGAGTAGCTACTTTAGAGTAGTGGTTAGAGAAAGAGTCTTTAGGAAGGTGAGATATAAGCTGAGATAAATAAGAAGAACCAGTTATGCAAAAGACAGAGGGCCTTTGTAACAAAGAACAGCTAGGTTAATTACACTAAAGTAGAAACATCTTTTTGGATACAAAATAAACATCTAAGTTACATACCAAATAAGATTTATTTTTATTCACTTTTTAGGAATTTTATTTTTATTTTTTGTAATTGACAGATTGTCATACGTATTTATGGTGTACAACTTTATGTCTTGATATACATATATGTTATATAATGATCAAGTCAGAATATTTATCATTTATCATGCATTTATCATTTATTTGTTGTGAAGACTTTCAAAAGGCTCTCTTCTTGCCATTTTATCATATACAATACCTTACTGTTAAACATTATCACCCACACTGTGCAATAAAACACCAGAATTTATTCTTTCTAATTGTAACTTTCTACCCATTTGAACTCGCTGGCTATCCAACTATCCTCCTCTTCCCTTCACTCATCCCCAGGCTATGGTAGCCTGGTAACTGTCTACTCTCTGCTTCTATGACATCCACTTTTTTTTTTTTTTTTTTAAGATTCTACATATGAGTTAGAGCATGTAGTATTTGTCTTTCTGTGTCTGGCTTATGTCATTATGTCTTTCATGTTCGTCGATGTTGTTACAAATGACAGAATTTCATTCTTTTAATGGCTAAATACTATTCCATTGTGTATATAAACCACATTTTTTGTGTGTTTGTTATTAGACATTTTGGGTGATTTTATATTTGGCTATTGTAAGTAGCACTGCAAAAACATGGAAGTGTAGATATCTCATCAACATATTTATTTTATTCATTTAGATACACATCCAGTAGTAGGACTGTGACTCATAATACCTCCAATTTTTAATTTTTTGAGGAATCTCCATACTGTTTTTCCTAAAGGCTGTACTAATTTACAATCCCACCAACAGCGTTTTCTCCACATTCTCACCAACACTTGCTTTATTGTGCCTTTTAGAGTACAGCCATTCTATCTTGAGTGAGGTGTTATCTCATATGTGGTTTTGATTTGCATTTCCCTGATGATTCGTGATGTTAAGCATTTCTTCATGTACGTGTTGGCCATTTGAATGTCATTCCTCAAAGAAATGCCTATGCAAATCTTTTGCCCATTTTTTAAAATTTTTTCTTTTTGTTTTTATTTTTTGAGACAGGGTCTAGCTCTGTTCCCCAGGGTAGAGTGCAGTGGCATGATCTTGGCTCACTGCAACCTCCACCTCCCAGACTCAGGTGATCCTCCCACCTCAGCCTCCCAAGTAGCTGGGACTACAGGCATGCACCACCATGCCCAGCTAATGTTTGTATTTTTAGTAGAGACGGGGTTTAACCACATTGCCCTGGCTGGTCTCAAACTCTGGAGCTCAAGCTATTCACCCACCTTGGCCTCCAACACGGGAACATGAGCCACCACCTTTTGCTTTTTCACTCTTAAGTTGTTTTAAATTCTCTATATCTTCTGGATTCTAAACCCTCGTCAGATGTATAGTTTGCAATTATTTTCTCCCATTCTGTAAGTTGTCTCTTCACTCTGTTCACTGTTTCATTTGTTGTGCAAAAGCTTTTTAGTTTGAGGTAGTCCCATTTGTCTGTATTTGTTTTTGTTGCCTATGCCTTTGAGTTCTTGTTTAACAAACCCTTGTCAGGCCCAATGTTGTCAAGTGTTTCCCCTACCTTTCCTTATAGTGGTTTCATAGTTTTGGATTTTATATGTAAGTCTTTAACCCATTTTGAATTTATATTTATATATGGTGAGGTAGGGGTCTAGTCATTCTTCTGCATGTGGATATCCAATTTCTTCAGCACTATTTACTGAAGAGGCTGTCTTTTTTCCAATATGTGTTCTTGGCCCCTTTGTCAAAAACTAAAAATCCATTGGCTATACGTGCATAAATTTATGGTATTTCTAGGTTCTCTATTCTATTCTATTGGTCTATGTGTCAGTTTCTATGTCAGTATCATGCTGTTTTGGTTGCTAAAGCTTTGTACTACATTTTGAAGTCAGGTAGTGTGATGCTTCCAACTTTGTTCTTTTGGTTCAGAATTGCTTTGACTATTTGGGATTGTTTGTAGTTCTGTAGACATTTTAGCAGTATGTTTCTCTATTTCTGTGAAGAATGTCATTGATATTTTGACAGAGATTGCATTAAATCTGTATATTGTTTGGGTAGGAGGCCATTTTAATAATAATTATTCCCATCTGTGAGCTGGCATACATTTCCATTTATTTGTGTTTTCTCAATTTCTTTCATCAGTGTTTTATAATTTTCAGTATAGAGATCTCTCACCTCTTTGGTTCAGTTTATTCCTAGTGGGTTTTTTTTTTTTTCCTGTGGCTACTGTAGGTGAAATTATTTTCTTCAGATAGTTTACCATTTACATATTGAAATCCTACTGATTCTTGTATCCTGTGACTTTACTGAATTTATTAGTTCTTACAGAATTATTATTATCATTATTATTATTATTATTATTATTATTATTATTATTTTGGAGACAGTCTCACTCTGTCGCCCAGGCTGGAGTGTAGTGTAGAGCTATCTTGGCTCACCACAACCTCCATCTCCCAGGTTCAAGCCATTCTCCTGCCTCAGCCTCCTGAGTAGCTGGGATTACAGGCACCTGACCATCATACCAGGCTAATTTTTGTATTTTTAGTAGAAATGGGGTTTCACAATTTTGGCCAAACTGTTCTCCAACTCTGACCTCAAGTTATCCCCCTGCCTCAGCCTCTCAAAGTGCTGGGGTTACACGCGTGAACCACCATATCTTACAGGTTTCTGATAAAGTCTTTGGAGTTTCCTGTGTATAAGTTTAGTTTACGTCACCTGAAAACTGGAACGATTTGTCTTTCTCCTCTCTGATTTGGATATGTTTATTTACTTATTTTATTTAATCTTTCTGGCTAGGACTCTTAATACTGTGTTGAATAGGAATGATAAGAGTGGACATCCTTGTCTTGTTCCTGATCTTATAGTTTTCATTACAGAGACCATTCATCTCCTTGGTTAAGGTGCTTTTCCTCATTCAGTATGATTTTAGCTGTGGGTTTGTCCTACATGACCTTTAATGTGTTGAGGTATATACGTTTTAGAACTAATTGGTTGAGAGTTTTTATTATGAAGGGATATTGAATTTTGTCAGATGCTTTTTCTGCATTTATTCAAATAATCGCATATTTTTGTTGTTGTTGTTAAAGTATCACATTTATTGATTAGCATGTGTCGAATCATCTTTGTATCCCTGGGGTGAAACTTACTTGATCATTGTAAATAATCTTTGTGATGTGCTATTGAATTTGATTTGCTAGTGTCTTGAGGATTTTTGCATCTATGTTCTGTAGGGATATTGGCTTGTAATTTTCTTTTTCTTGGTGGTGCTTTGTCTGGTTTTGGAATTAAGGTAATCCTAATCTCCTAAAATGAGTTTGAAATTGTCCCTTCCTTTTCAATTTCCAGGACTATTTTGAGTAGAATTGGTATTAGTTCTTTAAGTATCTGGTACATTTCAACGGTGAAGCCATCGGGTCCTGGGCTTTTTATATAATGAAATCCTTTTTATTGCTTATTTAATTGCCTCACTCATTGTTCTGTTCAGATTTTCTATTCATATTTTAATCTTCGTGGATTTTATTTGTCCAGAAATTTACCTATTTCTCCTATGTTCTCAAATTTCTTGGTGTGTATATGTTCATAGTAAATATGATCCTTTGTATTTTTGTGTTATCAGTTGTAATGTCTCCTTTTTTATCAGATATTATTTATGTGTGTCTTTTCTCTTTTTTGTGATTCCACCTAAAAGTTTATCAATTTTCTGTATTATTTCAAAAAAAAAAAACAACAACTGTTTTGTGGATCTTTTGAATTGTTTTTTAAAGTCTCTTTCCTTTATTTCTGCTCTCAGCTTTATTTCTGCTCTCAGCTGTATTTCCTTTCTTCTACCAACTTTCGATTTAGTTCTTTCTTGCTTTTCTCTTTCTTTGATGTGCATGGTTAGGTTGCTTATTAGGAAACTTTGTTTCTTTGATGTAGGTGTTTATTGAGATTAGATTTCCTCTTTTAACTGCTTTTGCTGTGTCCTATAGGTTTTGGCATGATGTGTTTCCATTTTCATTTGTCTCAAGGAATTACTTCATTTGCTTTTTAATTTCTTTATTGACCCACTGGTTACTTAGAAACATATTATTTAATTTCTATGTATTTGTAAGGTTTCCAAAGCTTTTTGTTGTTGCGGACTTCCAGTTTTAGGCCACTGTGGTCTGAAACGATGTTTCATATGACCTCCATCTTCTTAAATGCAGCTGCACAAACTGCCAGCTAAATCTCTAGACAGGATTTGGAGCCTGTGACGATTGAAGGGCTCTCCTGTAGCAAGGATTCCTGGAATTCGTGGTGGTAATGAGGACTGTTGGGAATCTCCATCTTACTCTTCCCGCATAGAAAGAGGTCCTCCCTGACTTTGAGCTGATCCTTGTAGGGTAGAGAATGTGGCAGAGGCAAAATGCCTCACTCCTCTCTCTATGGTGCTATTCTGGGTTTCCATACTCCATAGAGATTTTACCCTTCCCATGGTGCTCTCCAGCATACAACTGCAGTCACTTCAGTTGAAATATAGTTGTTTTTGTTTGGGCCCCTTTTTGTTGGGGGGAATAAGTCTTAAATAACTCTAGTCAGTCATCTTGCTGGTATCACTCTTAAGATGTATCAAAACTTTATTTCACTAATTTTTACTGAATTGATTTTTTCTCAGTCTTCACAACTCAGTAATAGCAGCAGCATCAACTCTACACATGAAAGGCAACTCCTCTCCCAGTGCTAAAAAACTAGCAATTTAGGGCCGGGAACAGTGGCTCATGACTGCAATCCCAGCACTTTGGGAGGCTGAGGTGGGCAGATCACTTGGGGTCAGAAGTTCAAGACCAGCCTGGCCATGACAGTGAAACCCCACCTCTACTAAAAACACAAAAATTAGCCAAGCATGGCAGTGCATGCCTGTAGTGCCAGCTACTCAGGAGGCTGAGGCAAGAGAATCCCTTGAACCCGGGAGGCGGAGGTTGCAATGAGCTGAGATCATGCTACTGGACTCCAGCCCGGAAAACAGAGTAAGATTCTGTCTCAAACAAACAAACAAACAAACAAAAAAACGAGCAATTTTTATCTCTTTTCTCAGCTCCCATAGCTAATACTTGACAAGTCCTTGTTGGTTGTAACTCTAAAATTTACTTAAAGTTCACTACTCTTCATCCCCAATAAAGTATTATCATTTTTACCATGAGATACTGTGACCACATGTCCTTCAGTCAGTGATTAGGTACACAAATTGTCCTGCATCCATACCATGAACTACTATTCAGCAATAAAAAAAGAAAACACTATTGGTATACCCTCACATTTGGATGAATCGCCAGAAATTTATGCTGAATGAGAAAAGCCAATCTCAAAGATCACATGCTGTATGATTGTATTGATATAACATTCTTGAAGTAACAAAATTATAGGGATCGAGAAAAGATTAGTGGTTTCCAGCAGTTAAAAAGGAAAGGTGGGGACAAGATGAGAAATGCGTCTGGCTATGAAAGGGCAATAGAAGTGATCTTCATCATCATGAAAATGTTCTGTCTCTTGACTATATTCCTCTAATATCTGGGATGTGATATTATAATTTTCAAGATGTTAGCATCAGGTGAAACTTTGTAAGGACTACATGGAATCTTTCTGTATTATTTCTTCTAACTGCAAGTGAAACTAAAGTTATTTCAAAATAAAAATACAGTCCTTTATAATTTTAGTGTGTAATCTTTACATTAAATCAATTGACTATGTACTTTTTTTTTGTTTCTGGACTCTACTTTGTATCGTTTGTTTGTCAGTTTTGCTCTAATACCACAGAGTTTTAATTATTTTTATTTTAAAAAAGATTCACTGGTAGTGTACAGCCTTCAATATTGTTCTTTATTAACATGGTGTTATCTATCTTTGCCCTTTGCATCTTCCTGCATGTTTTGGAATCAGCTTTAAATTTTTCACAAATAAAAAAAATGCTACAATTTTTATTGTGATTGTATTGAATCTTTAGATCAATTTCAAGATAATTGACAATTTGACTATATTAAGTGTTCTAATCCATGAGAATAACACTTGTTAATATAACTTAATTTTCTTTAAGGAGGGTATAAACATCTTTTATTAAGTTCAAGCCTATGTATTCTCTTTTTATAGTTATAAATTTTATTTTATAATTTGTTTCCACTATAAAATATTATTTATGTTTATATATGTTAATACACCACATGACATATCATAGCATAATACAATGGTGGTCACATAAAATTATGAAACTATTTTTTTGTACCTTTTCTCTGTTTAGATATGTGTAGATACACAAGTACAATTTTGTTACAATTGCCTACAGTATTTAGTACAGTAACATGCTGTACAGGTTTGAAGCCTAGGAGCAATAGGCTATACCACACAATGTAGGTCTGTAGTAGGTTATACCACCTAGGTTTGTACAAGTACACTCTATGATGTTCACACACTGAACTTGCCAAGCACATTTTTCAGAATGCATGTCTGTTGTTAAGCAACATATGTCTACATTAACCTGCTATTGAGTAGCCTTGCTAAATTTGCATACATATAATTGAATTTATCCACATATCAATGGTATTTTAAATGAATAATATTACTTTTATTTTTAATTTATCAAACGTGTTGTTTCTTTTCCTTGTCCTATTACATTGGCTGGAAATTTTCACTGTTGCTATACTAACAATGAACAGAAGGTGGGGAAACTACAAACAGTTTTTTCTCAAACCTATAAGATATCTAAAATTGCACAGCAAACATATAACCTGAAATTCAAAGATAAAGAGTCTCTTTCTCTCCTACCAAGATAAGATAGGACAGGTGTTTCTGTAACCTGTGGCAGAGTGCAAGAATTAGCTCATACAAGCTAGTAAGAAGCAATCAGTGAAAATATTAATGCATTTTTAAAGGATGAGTATGGACTGGTATGACAAAAACTTATTCACTTGCAGGCTTTTTTCAAAGGACCTCCACCTGGTGCATATGAGAAGGACTGAGGGCAGGGAAGAACAACAGAGACTCCCTCAGTGGTGCAGGTATGAAGAAGAAAATTGGTTGCCATGGCAGGAAATAGATTATGGTCTGTCACCAGATTCTTCCCACAAAAGACATGTCACTGAAGCTGGGACAGAAAATCTTGTTGTCCTATAAAGACCCATTGTTCCTGAGGGAAAAATAAAGGGGAGGAAAAATGTCCCCTACCTCTATAGTAGAGGCAACAAGGGATCCTGATCCTAGGATCTTATGCCACTACAATTAAAGCCTTCTACCAATAAGGGTGGGGCAGTAAATCTTCCAGCACATGGCCTGGCACAGCTATCTTGCAGAGATTGGCTACCACAGGAGAAGATGAAAGAATGCTAAGAATGTTCTATCCTCAAGACTTGAGCAAACAAGGGTTAGGACTGAGATTAAACCCAGAAAACAGAGGACATCTCCTTCTTCTGGATACCAGGCTCGTAAAAATTATGCATAATAAATAGAAACAATCTAACAAAGGAGAGAGCAAGTACGTGGCAAGGAACCTCCTCTATAGCATGGGCTTTCAGAATTAACAGAAAACTGATGGTAGCTCTCTGATACTGAGAAAAACAGTCATTAAATCCAGCTCATGCTGTTAAGTCCAAAGCATTTTTAGAGGAATTTGAACTGGATTAATGCCCAAGTATAAATAGTATTTACTTCGATTTCTCCTGTTTTAGACAAGATGTCTTGATTTCAATAAAATTTGAAGATATAAAAGAAATCAGGTAAAATCAAGTCATCATCAAGAGACCAAACAATCAACAGAACCAGAGTCAGAGTCAGAGGTTACTCAGGTGTTAGAATCATAACACGGGGATTTTAAAACTGTGATGATTGATTTGTTAAAGAATCTAGTTGAAAAAGAGGCTAACACGTATAAACAGAGGAGAAATTTTGGCCAACAAATGGAAATTACACAAATACACAAAGCGAAGAAAAAGCAGCAAAATTAAAATAAAATGATCTGAATAATGGAACTCACTTGTCAGTGCTCAGACATCTGTCCACCCTATGTGAGCTCTGGGAATTTTTTAGCTATGACTCACTTGTTTTTTTCTATCTAGATGTTTGGAGTTTCATTTTATATACGGTACCATGGTACCAAGCAAGACACCCCTGCATAGATCCTTGGAGCTCTTCTCTTTTGTACATTCCCCTCCTTTTCAAAATTCTGTCCTGTAACTTCCAAAACTCTCAGTCTCCTTGATCTTGGTTCTGTATCTGCATAACTCAGTGAGCCAATACGTCCTTGTTTTGGTTTCCTTCATGGTCAGGAAAATAGGACTGTTTTTGTTTCTCTTTTCTTGAGGTGTACCATCCTGCAATCTAGTCTCTACAAACAATTGTTTTACGTATTTTGTCTGGCTTTCTGTTTGTTTATGGTGGGAGGTTAAGTCCAGTTTTTGTTATTCCAAGATTTCTAGAAATAGAAGACCATATTGTATTATCTTATTGGAACTTATGTCATTCAATTCTTACATTTCTAATTGGATCAAATAGTATGCTGGAGATAAAAAGTGATAGAAAATAAGTCAGGGGTCCTGAGATACAGTCACGACTTCCTGCATATGGCTAGCTTCATCACTTCGAGCAAATGTGATGCCCTCTTTTCAACTCAGTTGTCACATCTATAAGTTGAGAAAGTTATACTTGTTTCTAAATCTCTCCCAGCTCTAACATTCTGCATCTGTGGAAAAGAACTATTTGCAAAATCTCTAAGTGGATAGATTGGCCTTTTTGTGGTTTACCTGAAAGCTGATTTTCAACATAACTCTTTAGAGCAAGACAAAAGACTAAGCTCCCAAATTGTTCTGCTGCTGCAACTCCTGCTCACACTAATAGGAATTACACACAAGCATCTCAGAGATAATGGAGTCATCAATCTCTCTTATGAACCATGACAAGTATCCAAGAAATGGTGGATTTCAAAGTAAACATCCAGCATATCAGCATACAGTCAGCAAGGATCGGTTCAAAACATTTTATACCACTTCTCTTCCCCTCCAGAATAGAAAATCTGTGAAATTCATCTACCTCTTAGGCACCTAAAGGCTGTCTTTGTTGAGATGGAAGTAACAGCTGAATAAGAGGGTACTTAGACTGGAAATAAAATCCAAACAGTTGATAACCTTCCTCTTTGGTTTCAGATTCCTGCTAATAAGATAATTGTGGATTAAACGACTCACTCTATACTTCTGAAGTCACAGCAAAGACATTCAAGTGTTTCTGTTGATCTTAGCGCATTAGCCTGAGAGGAAATGGCAACCGATTTAGGTTCTTCTCCTGAGATGGCATTTTCTGGTGCCCTGGCAACCCAAACTTGCTTAGAATCTTCTGTCCTTACGAGCCTCAGTTGAACTGGATCTGAAACTTTGCCTACCACTATGCCATCATCCTAGCTTCAGGAAACGTTTCAAGACAATATTTTAAATAAATCTTCAGTGGGAGCATTGTTTATAGTAAGCATGGCATTGTACAGCCTGTTTTGGGTTCTTATCGCCCCTGTTAGGTTTTTTATTGATGCCAGATTCACAGAATGTTAAATATGGTGGGGATTTTAGAGATAAGTTTGTTCTACCATATCACTTTACTAAAAAAACAAAGTGAATTGTTGGGCATTGTAATTCCTAAAGGAGAAAAGCATGTGCATACATTTTAAACAATAAGATAAAAATAAAAATATTTTCTAGTTAACTCTCAGTAAAGCAGAAAATTAAATTTACTTGATTACTTTTCCTTCACAGATCATTCCAACTAAATTTACTTTAATTGAATTTAGAAACATGGAACAAATCTCAGGAGAATTTTTCAAACAAAGATAATAGCATAGAAATGCACTGCAGGTTGGGACGAATGAATGATAGCCTGCTGTTATATGTATGAATGGGTCTGAGAACTTTCTGAACTCACACATAGAATGGGTCATGAGGGAGTTATGTTCCTCTTTATACCATTAGCTCACTATCTCTATAGTACCTGAGGTCAGGGCTGACATTTCTTTATGGAGAAAACCTTCCTAATATTGCCCTACTTGGGAGAACTGAAAAATAAACTTGTTTCAATTCTAAGAAAGCTGGGTTACTCACAACACTTTATCACATCTGAACTAGAGAGACCTGCTGAGAATCCTCCAGGGGAGAACTTGACAAGATTTTTCCTCTTTGATACAAGCAACACTTGCAGTTTAGGATGATTTTGCATATATAAACTGAGACAAAGTGTTACTCTGTATTATTTATGTGCACTCTAAGTGTTAGAATTGGCTTGTGTATTCTCCTTTGGAAAAACATCTACTGTTCTTCCTGCTCAATATATTTAATTTTAGGATATTTTATTGAGCAGCTAAAAATGCTTTTAAAAATCTATTCTTGGGTAGTACAAGTAGAATAGAAAGAACCTTGGAAGTGGGAGGTTTCAGTTTTACATATGTATGTATACACTATGTATATGTATATATACATTATACATGTATATAAATACTATATATATGTGTGTATACACATACAAACACACAATTTTCCACGTTTTAGCCTGTGGTGAACTTATCACTCAAGTTCACCACTGGCTAAAAAAAATGCAAAACAATGCAACAATTTTCAATTATATGAAAAATAATACTTGAGATAATGTAAGTATTTTTATGCATGTATATAGCAGGAATTTTAACAAGTGCTTTACATGTATTATTTAATTAAATCCTCTTAAGAATCCAACAAGATAGAAATTGGTATTATATTACTTGACCAAAAAGTTCAATGATATGTCCTAGGTCAGAAACTGTTAAGTGGCTGAGCTGAGATTTGAACCTGGGTCTGGCAGACCACTGAACTGTAGTGTTTATCCTGATGCTTTGACAATTTGGGAGAGAACAGAGGTGGGTGTGGCTTTGTTGAAAGCCAGAGTAAAGTATTACTGTTGGCAGCACCTTGATTTCTCATGAAGTAATCCAATTTTAGTGGAAGTTTCACTAATATATTTTTACCCACACTTATGTGTCCATGGATTATAAAGCTCAGAAAATAAAGAAATCCCTAGAAGCAGCCTCCAAGCTTAGCATTTGGCATTTGGAACTTCTGACTGACCTACGAGATGCTTCAAACCTCCCTGCCAAACAACTCCCTTTCGCCTGCACATGCTCTGGAGCATAAATAGTTCAGCAAGTGTCTGCATTAAATTATCCTACACACTTTGTCACTCCCAATTGCTAGATTTTAATGGGTTTCAGGAAAAGAAAATTCTATGTTTTTGGTAACATATTCTTAACTCTGGTGTAACAAGGCCTTTACTAGTATCTAACTCCAATGTCTTTCAGAAAATATGCTAGCAGGATCTAGCTCTCTATGCAAAGTTTGTTAAAATTGTCCATCTGTGAGAAATTTTCATTGCCCTCTTGGAGCCACAGGTGGCCTTGACTACCCCTGTGCTTGCTCATTTTCTTCCCTTGAATATTTATGATTCTCTCACCCATTGATTTTGAGAGAAGTGTATGGAAATTGATTGGCAGCACTGGCAAATACCTGATGGGAGAATTTGGCCTCAGAATGAGAATGAGCCACTAATGACCGAACTGTGCCCAGTGTGACTAATGCATATGGAGTAAGGAAGCTCTAGGGCTCCCTCCATGCATACAATCCTCAGCCATGTGGATGTCAGCAGGCAGGGAGAAGTACATTCCCCCACCATGAGGGAGGACTCAAGGATGTTTAGCATTCTTAGCATTAAGTTTAATATGCTCTGTCAATCCTTTAATTGCAAGATAGGGTGGCTCTATGGAATTCTCAGAAGTATCTATTCATTAGAGGCATTTTCAGCATTGGGAATGCTTGCAGTCTGGATTGATAGTCTTAGGATGGTGGTAGTATGGAGTGCTGTAATTATAGAGCTTTATTTTCCATGGGGAGTAAAGTGATCATTTCCACCATTGAAAACCCAGTTTGTTTGTGCCTACTTCCCTTTCACTCTCTGCCTTTTTCCATAGTTTTTTTTTTTTTCCCCAGGTTTTTGAAAGGTAAAGAATAATTATTCTTGCTCATGCAAGTGTGAATGTGGTATCAACACTACAGGAAAAGTTAAGTTTAATCCACTTATCAATAATTTGTTTCATAAGAGGACAAAACAAATAAACACACACACTGGTGAGGTAGATTAGATTTCCTACCCACAGCCCCACACTTAATTCAAGAATCACAATATTCATAGAGTTTTCTACTTTCTAATCATTTTCACAGGATAAGCACTTTATAAATATTTGTTGAATGAGTAAATAGAAACACACATGCATTCGTACATCAAATTGGATTCTCTGTCACTACCGGGGGGTCAATTAAGGCTGACAAAGTAAGCATTACTTCCTCTACATATGGGTGAGGAATGAAGCCCAGGCAAAAATACTTAGGTGTGGCACATAAGACCACAGGGAAGAACAAAACAGCGCTAGATTATCAGCTCATGATAGCACACAGTGAATTGGAAATGATGAATCCATCTACTTAAAAGGTTGAGACATTTTCAGCAGCATCGAAGTAAGAACTTGGCGCTTGGGGGAAACTGCCCAATGCTAGAACTGCCATCTTTAAGGGCAGTGCTGAAAAGGATAAGAAACAGGCAGGAGAGGAGCAGATATCAGATGAGCAGGAAGAAGGGGGATGCAAAATAACACAATGGGCAAGTTCCAGAGGAGAAAGGATGAGACAAGACTGAAGAGGGCCCAAATGTAGGTGCTTGCCATGTGGGGTTGGAGGAGAGACAGCTCCTGGTCTGTTCTGGTCCCAACTGAACAGAAGGAGATGGGCAGCCAGGCATTCACATGCTGCCTTAACCCCTTCCTAGAACCATCAGCTCCACCAGCAACCCTCACTCCATTAATTATTGCTCTTGAGACAGAGTTACCACTAATTTCTTTTGTATATTTGCCAAAAAGTAGAGATTTCAGGACGTATATGAATTCAGGAAGTAAAGATTTCACACAAAAAAGTGACAATGCTGCTATTTGTAATTTGAACATTTTCCCTGGATAATAAAAGTTTTTTTAAGTTGGAATTTTGGACAATGTTATCCTGTGTTACAGACAACTGGCTGAATGTTTCTTCCCAATTCATGGCTACTTGTTACCATTTTCATGTATCTATCTCAGCATTATTATGCTTTTTGGGACAAATAAAAAATTTGGGAATGAGGGTTACTTACTTTATAAGCCTCCCACAATTTGTACTCTGCCATTTCAAAGCCATGACCTTAACATACACACTCTTTTGTGAATTTTCTCTTCTTCTTTCCCTTCTTCTGACCATACCCATATGAGAGCTCACGTATCTGGTCCATAACAGGTATGGATATGGATATATGAAATAGTTTTTGGAGTCACTTCCAAGGTGGCCAAATAGGAAGAACTCCGGTCTGCAGCTCCCAGCAAGATCAATGCAAAAGAAGGGTGATTTCTGCATTTCCAGCTGAGGTACCTGGTTCACCTCATTGGGACTGGTTGAACAGTGGTTGCAGCTCACGGAGGGCAAGCCAAAGCAGGGAGGGGCATCACATCACCCAGGAAGCACAAGGAGTTGGGGGATTTCCCTTTCCTAGCCAAGGGAAGCTATGAGTGACTGTACTTGGAGGAATGGTGCACTCCTGCCCAAATTTTTCCCATGGTTTTTCCATGGTCTTCGCAATCGGCAGACAAGGAGATTCCCTCTCATGCGTGGCTCGGTGGGTCCCATGACCACAGAGCCCTGCCTGCTGCTAGCTCAGCAGTCTGAGATCAACCTGGGATGCTGGAGCTTGGTCAGGGGAGGGGCTTCCGCCATTGCTGAGACTTCAGTAGGTGGTTCTATGCTCACAGTGTAAACAAAGCAGCAGGGAAGCTCAAACTGGGTGTAGCCCACTGTAGCTCAGCAAGGCCTACTGCCTCTCTAGATTCCACCTCTGGGGACAAGGCATATTTGAACAAAAGGCAGCAGACAGCTTCTGCAGACTTATACGTTCTTGCCTGACAGCACTGACGAGAGCAGTGGTTCTTCCAACACAGTGTTCGAGCTCCGATAATGGACAGACTGCCTCCTCAAGTGGGTCTCTGACCCCCGTTGTAGCCTGACTGGGAGACACCTCCTAGTGGGGGCCGACAGACACCTCATACAGGCCAGTGCCCCTCTGGAACGAAGCTTCCACAGAAAGGATCAGGCAGCAATCTTTGCTGTTCTGCAGCCTCCATTGATGATACCCAGGAAAACAGGGTCTGGAGTGGACTTCCAGCAAACTCCAACAGACCTGCAGGTGAGGGGCCTGTCTGTCAGAAGGAAAACTAATAAACAGAAAGGAACAGCATCAACACCAACAAAAAGGACATCCACACCAAAACCCCATCTGTAGGTCACCAACATCAAAGACCAAAGGCAGATAAAACCACAAAGATGAGGAGAAACCAGAGCAGAAAGGCTGAAAATTACAAAAATCAGCATGCCTCTTCTCCTCCGAAAAAACACAACTACTCACCAGGAAGGGAACAGAACTGGACAGAGAATGAGTTTGACAAGTTGACAGAAGTAGGCTTCAGAAAGTCAGTAAAACAAACTTCTCCGAGCTAAGGGAGGATGTTCGAACCCATTGCAAGGAAGCTAAAAGCCTTGAAAAAAGGTTAGACGAATGGCTAACTAGAATCGCCAGTGTAGAGAAGAATTTAAATGACCTGATGGAGCTGAAAACCACAGTACAAGAACTGCGTGAAGCATACACAAGCTTCACTAGCCAATTCAATCAAGTAGAAGAAAGGATATCAGTGATTCAAGATCAAATTAATGAAATAAAGCAAGAAGACAAGATTAGAGAAAAGAAAAGTGAAAAGAAATGAACAAAGTCTCCAAGAAATATGGGACTATGTGAAAAGACCAAATCTACGTTTGATTGGTGTACCTGAAAGGGATGGGGAGAATGGAACCAAGTTAGAAAACATTCTTCAGGATATTATCCAGGAGAACTTCCCCAACCTAGCAAGGCAGGCCAACATTCAAATTCAGGAAATACAGAGAACACCACAAATATACTCCTCAAGAAGAGCAACCCCAAGACAAATAATTGCCAGATTCACCAAGGTTGAAATGAAGGAAAAAATGTTAAGGGCGGCCAGAGAGAAAGTTCGGGTTACCCACAAAGGGAAGCCCATCAGACTAACAGTGGATTCTTGGCAGAAACCCTACAAGCCAGAAGAGAGTGGGGGCCAGTACTCATTCTTAAAGAAAATAATTTTCAAGCCAGAATTTCATATCCAGCCAAACTAAGCTTCCATATGTGAAGGAGAAATAAAATCCTTTACAGACAAACAAATGCTGAGAGATTTTGTCACCACCAGGCCTGCCTTATAAGAGCTCCTGAAGGAAGCACTAAACATAGAAAGGAACAACTGGTACCAGCCACTGCAAAAACATGCCAAAGTGTAAAGACCACTGATGCTATGAAGAAACTGTATCAATTAATGGGCGAAATAAACAGCTAGCATCATAATGACAGGATCAAATTCACACATAACCATATTAACCTTAAATGTAAATGGGCTAAAAGCCCCAATTAAAAGACATAGATTGGCAAACCGGATAAAGAATCAAGACCCATTGGGGTGTTGATTCAGGAGACCCATCTCATGTGCAAAGACACAAATAGGCTCAAAATAAAGGGATGGAGGAAGATCTACCAGGCAAATGGAAAAAAAAAAAAAAAAAGCAGGGGTTGCAATCCTGGTCTCTGATAAAACAGACTTTAAACCAACAAAGAACAAAACAGACAAATAAGGCCATTACATAATGGTAAATGGATCAATTCAACAAGAAGAGCTAACTATTCTAAACATACATGCACCCAATTCAGGAGCATCCAGATTCATAAAGCAAGTTCTTAGAGACGTACAAAGAGAATTAGACTCCCACACAATAATAATGGGAGACTTTAACACCCCACTGTCAATATTAGATAGATCAATGAGACAGAAAATTAACAAGACTATCCAGGACTCGAACTCAGATCTGGACCAAGCAGACCTAATAGACAACTACAGAACTCTCCACCCCAAATCAACAGAATATACATTCTTCTCAGCACCTCATCACACTTATTCTAAAATTGACCACATAATTGGAAGTAAACACTCCTCAGCAAATGTAAAAGAACAGAAATCACAACAAACTGTCTCTCAGATGACAGTGCAATCAAATTAGAACTCAGGATTAAGAAACTCACTCAAAACTGCTCAACTACATGGAAATTGAACAACGTGCTCCTGAATGACTACTGGGTAAATAAAGAAATGAAGGCAGAAATAAAGATGTTCTTTGAAACCAATGAGAACAAAGACACAATGTAGCAGAATCTCTGGAACACACTTAAAGCAGTGTGCAGAGGGAAATTTGTAGCACTAAATGCCACAAGAGAAAGCAGGAAAGATCTAAAATCAACACCCTAACATCACAATTAAAAGAACTAGAGAAGCAAGAGTGAACAAATTCAAAAGCTGACAGAAGACCAAAAAATAACTAAGATCAGAGTAGAACTGAAGGAGATACAGACAAAAAAAACCCTTCAAAAAAATCAATGAATCCAGGAGCTGGTTTTTTGAAAAGATTAACAAAATAGACCACTATCAAGATTAATATAGAAGAAAAGAGCAAAGAATCAAATAGATACAATAAAAAATGATAAAGGAGATATCACCACTGATATCACAGAAATACAAACTACCATCAGAGAAAACTATAAACACCTCTACACAAATAAACTAGAAAATCTAGAAGAAATGAATACAATCCTGGACACAGACACCCTCCCAAGACTAAACCAGGAAGAAACTGAATCTCTGAATAGACCAAAAACAGGTTCTGAAGTTGAGGCAATAATAGACTACCAACCAGAAAAAGTCCAGGACGAGATGGATTCACAGCCAAATTCTACCAGAGGTACAAAAAGGAGTTGGTACCATTCCTTCTGGAACTATTCCAATCTATAGAAAAAGAGGGACTACTCCCTGACTCATTTTATGAGGCCGGCATCATCATGATACCAAAGCCTGGCAGAGACACAACAAAAAAAGAGAATTTTAGGCCAATAGCCCTGATGAACATCGATACAAAAAAATCCTCAGTAAAATACTGGCAAACCAAATCTAGCAGCACATCAAAAAACTTATCCACCACGATGAATTCAGCTTCATCCCTGGGATGCAAGGCTGGTTCAACATATGCAAATCAATAAACGTAATCCATCACATAAATAGAACCAATGACAAAAACCACATGTATTATCTCAATAGATGCAGAAAAGGCCTTTGATAAAATTCAACAGCCTTTCATGCTAAAAAAATCTCAATAAACTAGGTATTAATGGAGCATATCTCAAAATAATAAGAGCTATTTATGACAAACCCCCAATCAATATCATACTGAATGAGCAAAAACTGGAAGCATTCCCTTTCAAAACTGGCACAAGACAAGGATGCCCTCTCTCACCACTCCTATTCAACATAGTATTGGAAGTTCTTGCCAGGGTAATCAGGCAAGAGAAAGAAATAAAGGATATTCAATTAGGAGAAGAGGGAGTCAAATTGTCTCTGTTTGCAGATGACATGACTGTATATTTAGAAAACCCCATAGCCTCAGCACAAAATCTCCTAACACTGATAAGCAACTTCAGCAGTCTCGGGATACAAAATAAATGTGCAAAAATCACATGCATTTCTATACACCAAGAACAGACAGAGAGGCATATCATGAGTGTACTCCCATTAACAATTGCTACAAAGAGAATAAAATACCTAGGAATACAACTTACAAGGTATGTGAAGGACCTCTTCAAGGAAAACTACAAACCACTGCTCAACGAAATAGGAGAGGACACACACAAATGGAAGAACATTCCATGCTCATGGATAGAAATAATTAATATCATGAAAATGGCCATAATGCTAAAGGTAATTTATAGATTCAATGCTATTCTCATCAAGCTACCACTGAATTTCTTCACAGAATTGGAAAAACCTACTTTAAATTTCATATGGAATCAAAAAAGAGTCTGCATTGCCAAGACAATCCTAGCAAAAGAACAAAGCTGGAGGCATCATGCTACCTGACTTCAAACTATACTACAAGGCTACAGTCACCAAAACAGCATGGTACTGGTACCAAAACAGATATATAGACCAATGGAACAGAACAGAGCCCTCCGAAATACTACTACACATCAACAACCACCTGATCTTTGACAAACCTGACAAAAACAAGCAATGGGAAAGAATTCCCTATTTAATAAATGGTGCTGGGAAAACTGGCTAGCCATATGTAGAAAGCTGAAACTGGATCCCTTCCTTACACCTTATACAAAAATTAGTTCAAGATGGATTAAAGACTTAAATGTAAGACCTGAAACCATAAAAACCCTAGAAGAAAACTTAGGCAGTACCATTCAGGACATAGCCATGGGCAAACACTTCATGACTAAAACACCAAAAGCAATGGCAACAAAAGCCAAAATAGACAAATGGGATCTAATTAAAATAAAGAGCTGCACAGCAAAAGAAACTGTCATCAGAGTGAACAGGCAACCTACAGAATGGGAGAAAATTTTTGCAAACTATCCATCGGACAAAGTGCTAATATCCAGAATCTACAAAGAACTTAAAGAAATTTACAAGAAAAAGACAAACAACCCCATCAAAAAGTGGGCCAAGGATATGAACAGATGCTTCTCAAAGGAAGACATTTATGCAGCCAACAGATACATGAAAAAATTCTCATCATCACAGATCATCAGAGAAATGCAAATCAAAACCACAATGAGATAGCATCTCATGCCCATTAGAATGGCGATCATTAAAAAGTCTTGAAACAACAGATGCTGGAGAGGATGTGGAGAAATAGGAATCCTTTTACACTGTTGGAGGCAGTGTAAATTAGTTCAATCATTGTGGAAGACAGTGTGGCAATTCCTCAAGCATCTTGAACTAGAAACACCATTTGACCCAGCAATCCCATTACTGGGTACATACCCAAAGGATTATAAATCATGCTACTATAAAGGCACATGCAAATGTATGTTTATTGCAGCACTATTCACAATAGCAAAGACTTGGAACCAACTCCAATAATAGACTGGTTAAAGAAAATGTGGCACATATACACCATGGAGTTCTATGCAGCCATAATAAAAGGATGAGTTCATGTCCTTTTCAGGGACGTGGATGAAGCTGGAAACCGTCACTCTCAGCAAAATATCATAAGGACAGAAAACTAAACACTACATATTCTCACTCATAAGTGGGAATTGAACAATGAGAACATATGGACACAGGGCAGGGAATATCACACATTGGGACCTGTTGGGGGTTGGGGGGCTGGGCAAGGGATAGTGTTAGCAGAAATATCTAATGTAAATGATGAGTTGATGAGTGCAGCAAACCAACATGGTACATGTATACCTGTGTAACAAACCTGCACGTTGTGCACATGCACCTTAGAACTTAAAGTATAATAAAAATAAAAATAAAAGGAAATAGTTTCTAATCATCAGCCTCCCTGGGATCACAACTCCGGCTCCTGTGGCATACATGCTAGGGACATGTGACTGTTTCTTCTGCCTTAGGGACACTTCTCTCACATTGTGCTATGTGGTCAGGGACATGCTGGAGTATACAATGCATTCAACATTTCTGATAGGACTAGCATTGACAACTGAAAAACACAAGGTCAAGTGTCCAAAAGTGTCCTTAGAAAATATTACCTGGAAAAAGAATGTTAAGTCTCCAAGTTCATAGAGCAGGATGCCCAAACAAAACAAAATTAGCATGATTTTCCTGCCTACCACTAACTATACTTTTCTTGTAAATAGAATTAATGCACAAGGTCAAGCCCTGAACATAGTTTTGCAGTAGGCAAAATCGATCCTTTCATCTTAACCCACTAAACTGGGAAAATGTATTTGCTTTTATGTTCATATCATAGGCTTCTATTTCTAGAGCCTGTGCCAAATGTAAATTAGGAAAGAACAGAGTCAAGCATGGCTGGGCAGGCAGACCTCAGTCTCCTATTTAAGAAGAATGCCTGTTGGAGGAAGAGCTAACTGCAGTGTAATGTTGGAGTCAGGTTTCAATGACTGGTATTGATCCTGATTAGTCTGGGGATAATGCCTTGCCTTTCTTTGCTACCTGTTCTTCTGGAAAGGCCAAGTTAATACATTGCAGACAACTTCTTGGCAGGTTTATTTGATATTGACTCCATTAGCATGATATAATTTGAAGAGGAGGGTATGTATGTATGTATGTGTTTATTTATTTATTTTGAGATGGAGTCTTGCTCTGTCACCCAGGCTGGAGTGCAATGGCATGATCTGGGCTCACTACAACCTCCGCCTCCCAGGTTCAAGCGATTCTCCTACCTCAGCCTCCCGATCCCAGCTAATTTCTGCATTTTTAGTAGAGATGGGTTTCACCACGTTGGCCAGGTTGATCTCGAACTCCTGACCTTGTGATCCACCCACCTCGGCCTCCCAAAGTCCTGGGATTACAGGTGTGAGCCACCACGCCTGGCAAGGTCTTTAAATTTTGACCTCCAGATTTGAGTTTTAGTTCTGATGCTTACTACTTGCATTGTGTAAGAAAATTCACTATTAGTCTCCATTTCTTCATCTTTAACCTGAGGACAATAACATCCTTGTTAAATGGTTGGAGATATTACCATTTTCCTACTATATACATTCAAAAGAAGCAGGCTATGTTCTATGGCAGCTGGAGCACACCATCTTTAGCAGTAGGGGCTCACCTCTGAGTAACTATGAGGAGAAAAAGGAACTTAAAACCTGAAAAGTACTGCTATCAAGGTTGACCAAAAGCCTGTGTCATTGTGAGATGAATGTGTGAGTTTCATTTTATGGAATCCAAACATTTATCGAGCTGCTAATAGCTGTTTTTGAGTTTTATTTCTTAGTATTTAGGAATAATCTAAATAGTTTAGAGGCATATTTGTGATTAATTAAATGAGGTAATAGCTATTTCCATGTGATAGTTAATTTTCATCTATTTGTGGACAGCACCTGCTATAATAAAATTTATTTACAAGTTCTTCTGGTCTCATTCCCTGAGGAGCAGACTTAGGCAATTCTCTTTTGGAGGGTATACAATCTACACAGGTGGGTTTTTGTAGTCCCATTTTACAGATAAAGGGGTTTATTTTATTTTTTGAGGCAGAGTTTTGCTCTGTCACCCAGGTTGGAGTTCAGTGGTGTTATCATAGCTCACTGTAGACCTCCTAGGCTCAGGATCCTCCCACCTCAGCATCCCGAGTAGCTGGGACTACAGGCATGCACCACTACGCACAAATAATTTTTGCATTTTGTTAAAATAAAGATGAGGTTTCACAATGTTGCTCAGGGTGGTCTTAAACTCCTGAACTCAATCAATCCACCTGCCTCGGCCTCCCAAAATGCTAGGATTATGGATGTGAGCTACTGCACCTGGCTTTTTTTTTCTTAAGGCAAAATTTACAAATAACATTGTGTATATTTAAAGTGTAGAATGTGATGTTTTGATATACATATACATTGTGAAATGATTACCACAATCAAGTGAATTAACACATGTACCACCTCATGTTACCCTTTATTTTTATTTTGATAAGAATGCTTTAAGAGCTAATCCTTTAGCAAGTTTCTAGTATACAATAATATATAATACAATATTTTAACTATAGTCACCATGTTATACACTTTTATCAGATGTGCTTCCTAATGCAGTCCTCCTCATATCTGAATAATGTCTTCCTTTGCTCTAGTTTACTGTGGCCCTGGCTGTCTACCCTAATCCAAAGAACAGAGTGAGTCTAATGGTAGTCAGAAAGAGTGAATACCCAACATCTAAAGTAAAGTCCAACATGAAGTTGAATGCAGTCTTGGTGTTATTGTTTTTGTAGTAACATTTCATTACTAGCTGCCCCATCATGACCACATAGTACCCTCTAGCACAGTGCTAAGCATGTCAATATCCTTTTAAATACCCTGAGTTTGATGTTGCCTTAACTCTAAGGTAAGAATCCTGAAGCTCAGAGGGGATAAGGGGATAATATGCTCGAGGTCACAGAGATCAATAACAAAGCTTGAATCTGAACCATAACCTCAAAATCCACGTTAAACTCTAGTGTGAGGTCAGAAATTACTGAGACATTTCTAAACTCAAAATGCAGTGAGGTTCTTAATGTCTCCAAATTTGATTTCTCCCATTTTGTCTTCTCAGTCTTATTCAGCACCCTCATTTTTTTAAGCTCTAGAAAGAGCATAGGTTGTATGAAGGAGAATAGTGGAATGGAGTGAAGAGAAAAAAAGAGAAGGATATACTACACAGAAGCAGCAACAAACCTTAAAACTGGGGGAAATATATGTGACAGCCTCCAATGACCCCATCTATGTCACTCTTTCCCCTGTGGGTTTCTTTGTTTTTACTGAACCACATTCTGTGTCCTTCAGTTCTTGAAGAATTTTAACCTCAATTTTCATAAAATAACTACCCACCATGAGTTTAACTAATAATAGCTTAAAAGATTTTCTCTCCCCTAAGGGATATTTTCATTTTAATAGAATACAGTGTGCAGCGTAAAAATACTTTGAGATCAAAGGCAATGAATATTTTATGGTGGGTTTGTGGCACCAAGATAATTTGTGAGGAGGATGTCTCTGGACGGATGGGCAGGATACACAACACTTTTTCTTAATATGTTCTTGGCCACTTAGTTTGAATCCTAGACCATAAGCAAAAGAATAAGATTTGAAAAGAAAGAGAAGGAAGAAGAAAGGATGGAAAGGAAAAGTGGGGTCTGACTAGCCTTAAATTCAGTGGTCTGGCTTCCTTTCCTGAAGGTTTTCCAATATCCACAGTTAAGCCACTTTAACTCCATTGGCAAGCTGGGCTCTGCACAAAAATCTAGAACCAATCATACTCTTAACCATTCCTGGAATCCTGGGCTGAGCTGGAGCTCTGCATTTCAGCATCACAGATAATGCACTCTTAGTCCTTTTGCCTGGACCCTCAGCCTATTACCTGTATGTATACATTTTATATATTTGGGAATGAGGCCAGTTTGGATCCCACTGGCACCACTCACTAGCTGAGTGGACTTGAATAAGTTACTTATTTTTTTTAGCCTCAACTTTTAGATCACTCGAATATGGACAATAATCTATGTATTATAGAGCTATTGATAGAATCAAGAACAATTCTGATAGTAACATCACTCACCCTGTGTCCTAAGTGTGGTATTAACCATTTCATTTATGTCAGCTCTTCTAGAGAAGAAAATCCTTAGGTAAAAATAGATTGAAAAGTTCTCTCCAGGTCACACAGCTCAGACTGGGCTTTGCTGTTATATACCTAGGTCTGTATGACTCCAGAGCTTATGCTCTTAGCTCAGAGCCTGGCATATAGTATAGACTTGATAAATGATAACTATTCTTCTCTACTCCAGACATAGCCTGTCCCTTTCATCAGGACTGCCTATCTGGACCCATCCTGGGCTTATGTAAATGTGCTGTCCATGGTGGCACTCTCTGCTGTTTATCATCTCCCATTTAAGACCTCTGCCTACTGATGTCAGTCACTAGGAATTCTTGATTCCTGTCTACCTGTCTGTTCGGGCTTCCTCATGCCATTAATTGCTTGGGACCTCTGTGACCCATCTTGGAGCTAGATGATCATGCTATCAAATACACCTCATATTAAGGAGAGAACAGCTTGCATTCACCCAGCAGCTCCTTCACCACCTTTATCTACAAAGAGCCGTGCTCTGTCTAGAGCACAGAGCTGAGAATTGAAGATGTACAAATAATTCAGAGCATGGTCTACTACCTTCAAGTTAACAATCTAGTCCAGTAGGAGAAAACAAGAAAGCTCTCATTGAAAACTCAAGTGACCACACAATACAACACAGAGAAGGTGGAAAATTATTTTGATCTTGAGGACTAAATAAATCTTAGGCAAATATAAAAGAATTCATTAATGTAATAAAACTTACATCTTCCCCTGGTTTGGGTGGGAAAGTTTAGCAACCACCTGAAAAGAACATTATTGCCTAGCAATAAATGCTTTTCTCCTCAAATAATTCTTTTTCCTGGGAAAGAAAATGAGTAAGACTCCCAAAGCCATGTTTGAAGATGAGTATGTAGACTTGGAAACAGTATGTTTACAAAAGTTCCAAGAAGTTTTCACAGAAATGAATCTATTTTCTTTGAAATGTAATATATCAACTTCAAAAAGATGTATACAATTATATTTTGGGCTCTGAAAATACTCTCATGTAATTAAATAAAGTGAACGAAACTGGTGTTTAGACAAACAATACCTTTTAATAAAAGCTTTTAAAGTGAAATTAAGCCAATGCACGGTTTCTTTGGACAAACATGTATTAAGGGAAGCCAACATGTATTTGCCATTGCAGACACTGATACTGGAGCAGATACAGATATAATCAAAGCCAGAGCTCTTGCTTTATTTTTCATCCCAACCCATGCATCCTAATTAAAGCCATATGAATGAACTTCAGCTATTAATTTTACATAACCTGATATACATGCAATGCTGAATAAACCTAGGATCCTTAAACCAAATTAGAGAAGTTAACTGTAACGGATATATTTGTTGGCTAGGGTCTAACATATAATTTACTTAAACCAATATTAAAATGGAAACCAATGTATCTGTATTTCAACCACATACATTTTCCCAGCATATGTGATTGTTATATAAATAGATACATATTCCTCTAGACCACTTCATATTCATGAAACCAATGAATTAACTGCATTCAGCAGATGTGACAGAATAATCACCCTGCCTCTCATTTCCTTTTTTAACCTATTTAAACATAAACTTTAAAAAAATTATTTTTGTGAAACAGGTCAGCTAGGGAAAAAGAAAAGAGTATATTACAGGGCACAATTAATGAGGGAAAAATTGCTATCTGTTGGGAGGAATGTGGGCCGGGATTTAGGAGTTACAGATCCTGTTCCAATTTTGCAACTTTGTGTGTTCTTGGATAAATCACTTATCTGTGCCTCATTTTTCTCACTTATAAAAATGAATATAATACTTCCCAAATCAAACAGGGCTGTTGTAAGAATGAAAAGGAGATAGATACATAAACTTACTTTGAAGTAGTCTTTTAATCATTACACAGATAATAGGTATTATTGTTATTAATAATTCTCATGTCATCAGGTTCAATAAATGATTGTCAATGGCCAAATGAAGTCATAATAGAAGCAGCCGTACCAAATTCTATCGTATGTTTCTTCTTTTTCTGTGAGTCACAGGCTAAAACAATATTCTGAATGGCCAGCTGAGTACACGAATATTTATTCCGTTTATTAAGCCTCATTACATGTTTTCTTGGCCTCTTCAACAGGTAAGAGTTTAACAGCCAAGACAGAAGTACAGCTGATGCTGTTATCTAGAATCAGTCACCCTTTATCTGCTCCAAATGGGGGAAAAATGTAGTAGGTTTTTTTTTTTCTTTGAGCAAGTAAGAAAATAAAGAACATATAGCTCAGCAAGTCCTATATAAATGTTGTTCAAGGGAGAGATAATGAGAAATGCCTCATCCATTTTTGGACAATGTCTGATAAAAAAAAAAAGAAATCAATGTTGATCCTGCATGTACAGAATAAATTGGAAAAATCCAATAGGAGTTTAATAAAAGACCTAGTTCCTCATAGGTGATAGGCACCTGCAGACTTCAACATGATTTTGCTACAGGAACTTTTCACCTCTGCATTTCAATGACTTTATTAGTTGAAAAAAGAGAACAGCCATTCAATGCAATCTACAAAACTCTAAGGCTTGACAGTCTTTTCTGTATTGTTGATCTTTTTTTTTTTTTCAGGGCCCTTCTGGGCCTCTCTCTCTGAGACAACTTCCCTGCCCTGGGCATCCTTCTATTTGTTTAGACCAGAAGCTTCCAAACTTATGTTTTTCACGACTAATTACATTAGAAAACATTTTACCTTGTCACTTGGTGTATACACCCATATGTGCACTTCTATGTAATCAAAAAAGATTTCTAGAAAAAGAAAAACCCTTATCCTTACTACATTATACCACAGGAATTTTTTTACTGGATTTGATTCTTTTGGGTAATATCTCATTAAATATTGTTGGTTGATACACAATTGATGTTATAATTCATTAGCAAGTAAACATTCACAGTTTCAAGAACATTGATCTAGACAAGAGTTTCTCTTCAAAGCACCTCTCAAGTCTGCTGAAAAATCAGAGGTATGTGTATTCACATGAGCATGTTGACTGATAAGAATTTTTTCGCTGTACTCAGGGATATTTGTTTCCAAATGTGTATTCTAAGGGTGTTAAAGAAATTACTGTTTTTAGGGCCAGATTTAATCAGGTTTGAATCCTATCTATGTATGGAATGATTCATACAATTACTGAGTTTTTTATTTGCAAAGAAATAAGTGATGCTTACCTCGTTGGGTTATTGTGAGTTACTGTGATAATATGTTTGTGAAGGTGATACATTATGGGTGTTCAACATATATTGGTTTAATCCCATCTATCTAACCACCTATTTTTCATTTTCTTTTTGTTTCTTCTCCCCTTCTTTAGAAAGCAGTTTTATAGTAACCTAAAGGACTGAATCTGAAATGATTAGAATGAAAGGTACAATGCATATAGTGTAGGTGGTAATTTGCCAAGAAGTAAATTCAACTCTTCATGAAGGAGATTGTCAGAGACCAAGAAACAAAAATATTTCTCAACCACTGACCCAAGAAAAATCTAACTAGCAAATCTGGCAGAGAAAAGAAGAAATGATATTTGTGGTTTTGGACAGCTACAATGCTAAGAAGTTATAGGATCTCCTGTTTGCTTTGTATTTTATACTTGGTAGTCTTTCTAGCCTAGTGGAACCTCAAATTGGGGGTATGTCTGGAGAGCAATTATCTTTAAACCATACTAATCTAAGCAGCATGATTCCCAGAGACTTTTAGCATGGGTCAGCCGTAGAAAAACATGAGATAATTGTTTTCCTACAACCCTTTCTTTGTCTCTCTCTGCCTTTGTTCCTTCCAAGACTTGAGTCTCTTCTTGCTGCCTGGAATTTTTACTCAGACTTTTTTCAGTTTTTATGTTACTGACTAAATTCATCTATCCCTCATCTCACCATCCAAAATAACAATTTGCTGAAGATTCTCTTTAAGAATGAAAAGCAATTAGTAAGTCAGTTTACTCAAACTTGCAAATTTGAAAGTGATTAGAACCAACTTAGTAGTTTGTCCCATCTTGATTCTGAAAAGAATGAAAACCAAATTTAATAGTTCTCAGGTGTTTGCCTGCTCCTGAACCACCTACAGAGTCTCTAATTCTAGACTTTACATCTGGTAATTATGATTCAGTAGATCTGGAAAGAGATGATAATTTTTCTTTTTACATATTTTTTAATCTTCCAGGTTGTTTTAATTTTGCCTGTGATCAATACATCAAAACTTTCTGCCTTACTCAAAGAGATGATTCACAAATGAAAGAGTAGATGGAGAAATCTTTTTTCATGAGTTTTCTTTCTTAAAATTGCTCTAGAAAAGGAATTGCTCACAAAATTTATACCTAAACTCTACCTTTGGGTTTTCAATGTGGATTAGAACATGAGGTTTTCACATTTTATGAGTTTTAACTATATCCCATAGTTACTGTGTTGTAATAGGCATTATTCCATTGTGAGCTTCTTATAGAGGCATGTGTACAGGGCATGAACCTTAAATTAGATTCTCCAGTAACTGTAACAACATCAACAATAATAATAGTTAAAGAAATTTTGAACAAGGATGATCTTTGAATAATATCTAGTCCAATACATTGATTTTTCTAAATAAGAAGACAAAAACCTGGAGAAGAAAAAATGGGTATAAAGTCATACAATACAATTTCAAAATTTTCATTTGTTTATGGTAAACCATCCAGGTAGAACGGGTATGCAATATGATGTTTGTCTACAAGCATAAAAACTGAAACTCAGATAATGTATTTGACATATTTGCAATAACACCTCTAGTCAATGGCAGAGTTAGGAATTAAATCAGATCACCTGATGCTAATTCAGGACCCTTAACTACACTGTACTTTCCACATCAGGGTGAAGAATGAATTCTTTTGTTTTCCCCAAGAAGTTTTTGGGAAAAAGGCAAAATTGATGTATCAAATATCTATTGCTTAGTGGCTTTCAAAATTAATTTAGTTTATCATTTTGTAGGTCAGCAATTCGGATTGGGCTCAGCTGCTCTGTTTTTCACTTATGGCTTGGCTCACTCAGGTCGTGATCAGCTGCTGGTCATCGAGTGGCTCTGCTTCTGGGGATTGGCTGACTCTCAGCCCAGTGGAAACTGGTAGAACATGTGTCTCTCTCTTCGTCAGATTGTTTCAGGACTGTTTACATGGAAACTTGACACAGTCCCTAGCAAGAGAGTAGAAGCTGCAACGCCTTTTGAGACTGATGCTCAGAGCTGGCACATTCCTTTTGCCACATAAAGTTCACAAGATAAGACTAGGTTCAAAGGATAGAGAAATAGATTCCACTTCTTGGTTGAAGGAGCTGCAAGTTATTTTGTAAAAGAGTACAGAAGGGGGAAAATTGGAGCCATCTGTGCAATCTACCAATTTGATTTAGAGACCGTGTGTAAATGTATATACACACACACATACGTGTGTGCCTATATGTATACATAAATGTTTAAATATTTTAGAAAATTTACTGTTTTATATATTTTCATTTATGCTTTTCTCTATTTTCCTAATTTTCTACATTCGGAAAAAACAAAAATGCATTTAAAAAATATTTAGGCAGCAGAAGCTTTGTGGACAATTTAAATAATGAGGATCAAGCAAACTCTGAAGTGTGGCTGGATAATCTTTCCAGTTATGAGGACACAATTTTTCCTTCTCCATATTTGTATGGTGAAATGACTCTAAATGGACTTTTGTACACCGGAGAGTATTAAAGTTGTGTGAATATTCTCATGAGGGTTGTAAAATCCTTAACTACATTATGTATTGTGTAGGTGGGTGAAAAGTGGTGGATTTGTACCATCTCTCATCATTATTTTAATCTCTTAGATGTTCAAATGAGGCTCTAATCCAAGTTTGTTCAACCCACGGCCCAGGGTGGCTTTGAATGTCGCCCAAAACAAATTTGTAAACTTTCTTCAAACATTATGAGATTTTTTTGTGTTACTTAAAGTCTCATCAACTATTGTTAGTGTATTTTATGTGTGGCCCAAGACAATTTTTTTTCCAATATGGCCTAGAGAAGGCAAAATTTTGGACACTTCTGCCTAATCTATCTCAAATCACTTAAAGATGCTCAAAGGAGGCTCTACAATACAAAGACTTGGGTTTAATTGACAGCTTTGCCACTCCTAAGTTGTATGACTTATCTAAGTTACTTCAAAGATGTTACCGTTGGTTTTCTTATCTGTAAAATGAAGGTAAACTCTATTTTATCAGGTTGTTGCAGGATTACAGGAGATTATATATCAATTGATTTTGCAACCTATATTCAAGGGAATAAAATATAAAGTGCCAACTTCACCTGAAGTAATTTCATCAGTACCAGAGTGCTGTTTTTGTAATAGATCTTTAATTGAGGTCATGATAGAATTAGAGATGTGCAGTGGCCACTTTCAACATTTTTATTTTTGTACATTTTGCTTTATGGAAAATTTTATTTGTTCACTTCCTAAAGATAGATGTTTTAATTTTTTTCAAGCTCATATTTAAATATAATATCTCAATCAAAAGTCTCCTCGCTTGTAACTCTTTAACCAAAATCTACGCAAATTAAGTTACGTTCTTTAAGGCAGGACTCCACAGCATTGCTTTGTGGAGAGTTTCTTTCAGTTCTAGTCACATACGGAAGAATAGATGCATTGGCCCAGGTAGAGATGAGTCCCATCAAGTTCCTCAGACCAGAGTTGCTGTAAAGTTTCTCCTCTTTATAAAAGTCATATTTCATAAACATTCTTTGTGAACATAATTAAGTCCACAAGACACATAGAGTCTCTCCAGAGTACGACTCAGGGAACAAATCTTTATCGTGCTGGCTTCTGCCCCATGCAGAAGGGTCTCAGGGGGAATAGGAATCTAGTCTAGGTGGATCTTTTGCATTGGTTTACATATTCCTCAGAGTGAATTTGGTGATTTTATAGATAAAAGGTAGGCATGAGAGCCAATTGATTAACACTAACAGCCAAGTCATATCCCTGGTTTTTCTTTTAATGTTTCACCATTCACATTTTTCAATGGATTTTTCTCCATCCTTAATTTTCAGTTGAGTACTACACCAGCACAATGTCCACTCCCCTGCGGCCCTCAATTAGACTATATTTTCATTAATAGAGGACAGCCCACTTCTCTTCTTTTGTTTTTGTTCATTCCTGCCCTCATTTTTTTTATTTATGAATATTTACTAAGTACCTTTAAGTGTCAGGCACTGGATTAGGTGAAGAAACCACATTAGCAAATGACAGACCCAGTAACTACATTGTGGGGTTTAGAGTGTGGGAGTTTTTGACAAATATTAGATAATGACGCAGATGAATGTATAATTAAAAACTGTGATAAGAGAGGTAAAGGAAAGATATAGGTACTTCCAAGAATACACTAGAAGATGTAATCTAGATGGGAAGTGGGGTAATATTCCTGACTGCTATTAGGAAGTGGCTTGAAGGAGGACAGAATGAACTCAGAGACCAGTATCATGTCAGTCTAAGCAAGTAATAAATTCATGATGGTAGCTTAGACTTGAGGGATGGCTTTGAAGTCACAGGGAACCAGATGAACTGAAAATGTACTGTAAATATGAAGTTGATCATGATTTTTTGGAGTATTGAAGTCCTAAGATAATTTTCCTTCAAGTCTTTTCTCTACCCATGGTCTACAGTTTCAAATATTTTTCTAGCATTCCTCTGATCCCACTCTTATTAGTCATATAAGAAAAGTATCATCTACCATGGTCTCCTTTCTCATCCCCAGGTGCCCTGAACAGGAAGTTCTAAGATTCTCCACTGAAGTGACTAATCTCTTAGCAGTATACAGCCCACATGGAATTTTTAAAGTAGCAGTGAGGCACCAAAACGATTCAATATTCAAAACAGCAAATGTCTTTTTAAAGTTATATATATATTTTTCTATATCTGTGAATGCTTAAAAACATGACTCCTAAGCTCTAAAACTTCACTCCTGTTAATAGTAAAATGAGATGACATTTAAAATGTTCAACCTTCCCACCATCCTCTCAGGTTCAAAATTATGTATTTGAGAATTAGCTTTGAAAAATTAATTCCTTCTTGTGTATGGATTTTGTTTTCTTTTGGTCTGGTTTAAAAAGACAGGAAAGGATTTTCATACAATGTTTTATCACTAATAATAAATAGCTGCTGAAACACCACATCCATTTGCCTAGGGCTTTCTTACCATGCCAATCTACCTTCCCAGTGAGACTAGCATAATCGTGAACACATAATCTCACATCAACACACACATGTGCTCACACACTCATTTTTCTAAACAGCCACAAGTTGAAAATGTTAGAAAAAGCATATTTCTAGTTTGATAATCTGCCAGGGATTTTCCGGAAGAGATCTTGATAATTTCTCTAGGATATGAATCAAAAGAGACTTTCAGCTACATTCAGCTCTGATTTACAATGTTTGTGCTTTTTTTTCTCTAACATGGTATCCTCCCTTTCCATTGCCTGTGTGACATCTATACCTCCTTTAAGAGGTATATAGGTATGTAAAACCTCAACATTTACATAGAGGTGTTTCCCAATATTTTTATATTGTCAGATAATATTTGATAATTTTTTATGTACTTGAGTTTTCTCTTCTTAACCAAAAATAATATTCTTAAAGCTAAAATATCTAGTCTTCCCCATGTTTATATCCAGTACCATATTCAGCTATTGTATGGAGGCTAAATTATTCTCATTGATTGGCAGCTCATATCAGAGCGAGTAGTCTATTGAATCAAAGATGATAACTAAATAATATTCAAATTTAAAAAGTTGTTGGGCACTTTCATATCCTAATACAAAATACAAATTCTTAGTGAAGCACAGGCTATTAGTTATCTATTGCTGCCTTAACAAGTTACCATAAATTTAGAAGCTTAAAATAACACAGAGGTATTACCTCACAGTTCTGTAGGTCAGAAATCTGGGTTGGTTGAGTTGAGTTCTCTGTGACAGGCTTCACAAGGCTAAAATAAAGGTTGTGACTGTTTGGGATCTCTTTAGGAGACGCTGGGAAAAACTCACCTTTAAACTGATTCAGGTTGTTGCCAGAATTTAGTTCCACGTGGTTGCAGGACTGAGGCCCTTATTCTCTTGCTGATGTTTGCTGAAGGTCATTTGCAGTTCATAAGAGTGTTCTATATTCGTTGATTTCTTAGCTCATGGCCCCTCCATCTTCAAAGCCAGTAATGGTATATCAAATCTTTCTTTTGCCTCAAATTTCTCTGAGTTTTCCTTTTGTTGCAACTCTCTTCTGCTTTTCCTCTTCTGTTGCATCTTTTTGCTTTCCTCTTCTACTCTTTAGGGTTTAAAAGATTATATTGGGCCCACCTGGATAACTCAGGAGATTCTATTTCATTATTGGCTGGTTATCATTATCAACTGTGGCGTTCCCTTATTACAGTGCCTAGATGAATATTTGATTGAATAACCAGGAAACAGGAATAATGAAGGGACATCTTTAGAATTCTGCCTACTACACTCAAGAGCTCATGAAGCTGCTTGGGCTATTTTTATGATTAGCCAGCTTTGGGAGAGAACTAATTTACCAAATAATTAGTGACAGCAGTAGTTAGTATGGGATATACAGAAATACGCTTACATCCCAATTTGCACAGAAAATTTTTAATAAATAAACATAAGAAATTTAAAGAAATGTGTCTTTTTCATTCTTTCTTTTCTTTCCAGTGCTATTATCCTGAAGTTCCAGCCAGCTGAATATAGGACAAGCTTATATATATATATATTTATATATATTTATATTATATTTACATATATATTTATATTATATTTACATATATATGTATATATATATTTATATATATAAATATATATGGCCATTAAATTTTTCCAGCTAATCTTAACACTATAATTCTAGTGTTTATGCTTGGTGAAAACCATTGCATATAACCTTTATCCTGAAGTTTTCACAGTGGCTTCTTTTATGTGCTTGAATAGAGTGTATATTTTAGCTGTTGACATATAGTTTCTCATACTCTAGTTCCATTCATTCTTTATACTTCCATGATATGTTCGATTTTGACCCTTCTTTGTCTAAATCTTCAAACCAGATTTACATTAATCAAGAGATGAGGAAAACTCAGATAACAGGTCAAAAGGTCACTTATGTGTATTTGTCAGAGTTCTTCAGAAAAATCGAACCAACAGGATACATGAACACACATGCACACACACGCACACATACAGAGAAGGACAGAGGGAGAGAGAATGTCTCCTCTGAAGACAGAAAAAACAAAAACAAACAAAAAACCAAAGTGCCTGCTTCAGGCAGTCAGGCAGAAGAAATTCTCTGTTGCTTACAGGAAGGCCAGCCCTTTGGTTCCGTTTAGGTTTTGAACTGATGGGTTTTGAACTGATGCTATACCGCTAGCTTTGCAGATAGAGGAAGGGGCCGTGAGCCAAGGAATGTAAGGAAAGCAGCTCTGGAAACTGGAAAAGGCAAGACAATGATATTCTCCCCTAAAGCTACTAGAGGAAGCCTGGCCCTGCCAATATATTGATTTCAACCCAGTGAAACTGATTTTGTACTTCTGGCCCCAGAACTATAAGAGAAATTCTAAGTTGTCAAGTTTGTGGTAATTTTTTACATCAGTGGTAGAAAGCTAACACACCACTTTACGTAGAAGTATTGGCAAATAGTATTATTTATCAAATGCCCTTTATTTTATGGGGATATCTTACATTATATTTGCTACTCCACTCCCACCCCCTGCCCACCAATTGCTTACTAGCAGAGGCCCATCTGAATGCCAGGGAAAGAAAGAAAAAGGACTGTCCCTTGACTGCTGTATAGTTCACTGATTCAGTCATTATTAGGGAAAGAATATGAGACTTTCAATTGTCTATTCCATTCAAATATTTTATATAATAATATTTTGATAGTTTTTCCTTTAAAAGTATTATTAATGTTATCTAATCATATATGACAGTCAAGGTCTCAGCAAGAAACACAAATCCAATTTGAATGGCTCATATGACTGTAATAAAGAAACTACTTACAGAGATGTGGGTAACAAAGTGAATTAACAAGGAATATTTTGGCATCCACAGATTAGCAAAAATAAGAAGCTATAGGCAAGCCTAGGTCTGAAGGAGCAAGAGGGGAAACTAATACCAGTGCCCTGTGAACAGTAGAATTCTGGAAGACATGCTGCCTATCAGGAGCTGTAATTTTGGAGGGACATGGCTGCTACCACAAAACATGGCCCAGAAGAGGCAGACAGCAGGCTAGACATGCCACAGTCTAGCTTTCCTCCCTTCCTCTGAGGTCCTACTAAGGTCTATCATTGGCTACACCCAACCAAAAACTGAGGGGTAAGGGTTTGTCTCTTGGAACACAAAGCAGCAGAACAAAAAATAACTTTTAAAATGCATCTGGTGGCAGTGGGTGGAAGAAAGCAGAATAATTAGCATATGATAGAAATAAAGAATGGTAGAATTAAAAGAAAAACAAAGTACATTTGGGTCAAGTTTCTTTGTTTTACAAATGAGATGAGAGAATCTCAGAGGTATTTGAACCAGAGTGACTCCATCTTGAATAGGGAATGGGTAAAATAAGGCTGAGACTTACTGGGCTGCATTTCCAGGAGGTTAGGCATTCTAAGTCACAGGATGCCATAGGAGGTTAGCACAAGATACAGGTTATAAAGACCTTATTGATAAAACAGTTTGCAGTAAAGAAGTCTGCCAAAACCCACCAAACCCAGATGGTGACAGAAGTGACCTCTGGTCATCCTCACTGCTCATGATAGGCTAGTTATAATGCATTAGCATGCTAAAAGACACTACCCCCAGTGCCATGATAGTTTACAAATGCCATGGCAACAATAAGAAGTTACCCTATATGGTCTAAAAAGGAGAGGAGCCCTCAATTCCAGGAATTGCCCACTCCTTTCCCAGAAAGCTCATGAATAATCCACCCCTTGTTTAGCATATAATCATGAAGTAATAATAAGTATGAGCAGCTGAGTGGCCCATGCTGCTGCTCTGCTTATGGAGTAGCCATTCTTTTGTTTCTTTACTTGTGTAATAAATTTGCTTTCACTTTACTCTATGGACTTGCCTTGAATTCTGTCCTGTGCCAGATCCAAGCACCCTCTCTTGGAGTCTGGATCAGGACCCCTTTCCAGCAACACGAGGACTTCCCTGTGACACTGGTAGAACTTCTTCTTTTCAGAGAAAATGCAGTTCTCTTTTTAGTTTACCAGGAGAGGCTGAATTATGTCTATAACAACCTGCAGTTGTTTTGTTATCATTGATGTGATTTCTTACCACAGGTAGTTAAAGCCTGCCTTTATTTGTCTCTTGGTCAATTATTCTGAGAATATCAGAGATTTTGAGGTTTCTGAAGTATTTGGAATAATGGGATGATATTGAACTATACCAAGGGCTCTCAAGCTCTGGGGCCTAGATTCTTTATTACAATTAAAAACAAAAGAACAGTCTGTGCAGGGTTTTGTAGACATGCTCATTGGAGATAAATCTTTGCCCAATAAAGATTATACAGACACAAGAATACAAGGTGTGGAATGCTAGAAGCTCATATTAACCTTACTCCCAATGATCTGGGATGGTGTGGAAATTTTTGCTGTATACTGATGCATGAAGCATTCAGATTTTTGAAAATTTAGCAAATCATGGGCTTCATTAGTCTGTAATATATTCAGAAGTCTGTGTCACTAAAAATTAGAGATTTGGATCCAGTGGATGTGAGGGCTCAGGCTGACTGATCTTTTCCTCACCAAACAGATGCTTTTAGATCCATGTCAGAGTTTAGGTCTAACATACATAATCTTAATAGCCCATTGCCTTCCTGGAGATGGAGAAAAGCAGATTATTTCAGAGAACACTGAGAGGACCTCTGCTGTATATTAATGCTTTGGTAAGGTCTGAGGAATATACAAAAGGCACATAAATCAAAGCCTCTTCTTGGGGCAGCCATCAATCTCCTTGTAGTTAAAGAATTCAACCTGACATAATGATATTATGACACCAGTGCTTTAGCATCTGTGATTATAAGAATGGTACTGAGAAGGCTGTAGAGTCATCAGCATCTTCAAAAAAGTGTAAATTTTTGCACAGTTTTTGATGATGCATAAAGTTCAAAAAGCCAGAGTAGAGGAGAGAAGACATTCATATGTAATAAAAAAATATAGGAGCAAGAATAAGGAGCTGGGAAGCAACCGATAAATGGGAAGAAAGGAAAGACCCAAGGTGCCTCTTAAGAGATTTTAAAAGTGAAGTGGTAGAAAACAAAGCCAAATAAAAGTTTATGACTTTGGCAGTGACATGACAAAGGCCTTGTTAATGGAGATGACTGCATCAACTGTTTGCGGAAAGAGTAGAAGAGAGTGCCAGAAGGGAGGGAGGCCAGCTGAGAGCCTGCTATAGCAAACCACCCCCTCAAGGTTTACATACACACAAAACTGAATTATAAAACTTTAACAGCATGCTAGGCTTCCATTATCAGTTTTATATTACATTTCTTCTGACTTTGTTTAAAAGGCAGCAGAAGTTTCCATAAATGGTTTGGTGTTTCCCTCACCAAACATACACAATTCTTCTTCAAGATTTGATCAAGGAGCAGTCTAGGTGTGCAGGAGAGTCTGAATAAACAACAACAAGCCTTCTCTTTTGGTTCTGCTTTCTCTTTAGGGTCCCCTTACTGTGATTTCTGCTGCCACTGTCTCGAACATACTTCAGGAAGACTGTTTTGCTTTAAAACTTCAGGCCCAGCAGAGACATGCACCCCGTACTGTGTTCCTAGTACAGTTGAGTGTCAATGTTAGAAAGGAGAAAAAACATAAATACAACTTGACTGAATACCAAATAATACAAGAAAGACCACAATTACCCATAGGCAGCCAAGCTTCAAAGCTCATGTTTTAATCCTGAGGTAACTGAACCTTTGGGCCAGAGGCTGGTATGGTGTCTCAGCATCTCTGGTTCCTTTCTTGTCAGCCTTGACTTCCTGCCTTCGTATTGTGGGTGCCATCTTACATTTTTCTGAAGAATAAAAGATCTTCCTAGGTTCAAGATTTATGGACCCCTGACATATTTCATTTAGTTCAGTATTGTGGCCGAAGATCAATGTTGTATTTTTTCATTATTATTTACCAGAAATGTGTTTATTGGCACAGGGAATACTCCCACAGTTTTTGGCTTTGACAATGCATAGGAAACTCTCCTCATCCTATGCAAGAAAAATCTATAATAATTGCAGACCCACCTAAAGATTGTATCTTCAAAAATTTAACAAACATAACATACATTAAAATAAAATGAATAGTTACAGAGAGTAACATAAAGACCTTTGTGTCACTACCTCTAGTTATTATATTGAGAAATCCAGCGTCTAACAAAAGTTGAAGGCACCATGGATCAGATGGCTCTGGCTGCATAACACTGTAAGTTTCTTAATGTGGTGGTAGATATTGGTGATTTAAAGCAAGCATGTTGAAGTAAGCATCGTGAATGCAATCTGGATGTCCCCTCTAAGAAGTATTTCAAGATAAGTAAACTAGCATGTATTGAGCCTAATATCATGACAGGTAAGGAAGAGATGATGGAAAACAAAGAAAAGCTGGTTTTCAGAGAGCTTGCTAAAGAAAGAAAGAAAACAAACATTCATGGAGTAATTCAAAGAAATAGAATATGGGTAAAGTGGTAGGAATTTGAGGAAAGAGTAATTAGCATCAGCAAATAGATATTCCTTTTTATATAGCTAGCTAGCTATCTATCATTTATTTATCTCTTTAGAGAACATCAAATATTCTGGAAAGAGACTTTTAACGGAAGGAGAATCCTTACCACTTGGGGTACCCCTGAGATTTATGTCATATCACTTGAGAGAGCTGAGGTTTTCATGATTAAAGTGTTTAAGCACAGTGCCTTGTATATTACAGATACTTAATAAATATTTATTAAGTATTGAATGAATTAAAAATACTTGTTGATCCATTCTCCCAGACTACCCCAATTAGCTGATAATAATATACAATAAGTCCATATCAAGCATCTTCTAGGTGCTGTACATTTTGAAGTATAAAGAAAAAGAAAGTCTACAGCTTCTATTTCAACGTCTAGCTGGGGAGTCTATTCACAGGATATACTTGGAAAAATACACAAGTTGGTGTATGATTAAATAAGACATGGCATATGAAAACACTTTATGCATGTAAAATACTGTACAAATATTAGAATTATAAATACCAAATAGGATATAAAACTTACAAGTGCAATGTCAGATCCAAAAAAGTAACTCACTATTTGTAAGTCAATGGGTGAAAGAATTCCCTAGGATTTCAGCATTTCATTACTTGGAGGAAATGAACAATTTCATTCTCATATGCCTGACATATATTAGGAGCTCAATACATGTTTTATGAAGAAGACTTCTTCAAAGGCTTAGCATTTGATTTTAATCGTAGCATTGAGATAAGTGGGGAATCAAGGTGAGACGAGATGAAGAAACGGTGTGGAAAAGAACAGATCATGGTGTGTGAATTGCCTGAAGCAGTTACCTGGGGAAGATAATTTGTCCTAGGATGTAATTGAGACATTCATGAAGTATTTAGAGAAATATTTATTATATGAACTTAGGATGGGCCTATAGAAATACAATTTCAAACGGCAAAGTAATTATAGACTATTTATCTACTATTCCTGGCACAATTTGTTAAATGTGTGGTTTTGTGATGGTCCACTCCTTTCATTGTCTCCATGTTTGATGTCAGCAAGCCACAGTGGGAAGGGTGGTCCCTGCTAGTAGATTGGTCCCAAGCTGAGATTCCTTCAGTTTCATTTCCAATGGCTCTGTCATTTCTTCTAGCCAATTTTCCTTTTGATATTAAAGTCCCTGGTTTCTTTCCCAGGACCTCCCACATCTTAGCCGAAGGGCTCTGGCAACTTGATTTGGATTCAGCTTTGAATTCCTCCCCTCTTTTCTCACAGTGAGTTTTCTGCCAGGGATGTGCTGGGAGGAAGCCAAGTTTCCCGTGCTCTAGCATTGCCCTGCTGCCAAAGAACCCTGCTCTCCAAGTCAGCTCCTCCTGCAGGCAACAGGCCTGGCCTGGTGGGGTGTAGTGTTCCATTCATGCTCTGTGCTTTATTCAACTGTCACATGTCCAGTCACTTCCACTCAGACAGGTACATTTTTCTAAGGAACCCTTGAGTGAAGAAAAGCAGGAGGCCCAGTAAATGAGTCATTTGTTCTATTTGTCTCTCCCAGAGATGTTAACTGCCCAGTTAGCATAGCTTGGACCACTAAAAGGAATTCACCATCTTAGGGGTAAGTGTGTAGGAATTGTTTAGCTACAGATTTAAAGTGCCTCTGTTCCTAAAAGGGGGCCCTCAAAAACCCAGGGTCTTTATTTTTCTGTCATTATGGTTCCTGTCTCTGAACTCTACCATTTCATAGTTATCCAATATTCAGCAAACAATTTCACCTCAATGTGACTTTGTTTCTCAAGGAGACAAAATTTGCAGTGTCTTCTTCATAGGGTTTTTAGGAGCATGAAATGTGTTAATGGGTGCTAAAGTGCACTGTAAACTATGAAAATCTACATGTTGGGTTTTTAAAAAAAAAAAAAATACAAATGCTCCCTGGTAGAACAGGTAAGCCTGTAGAATTAGTAATGTAATATCCACATTACCTCACTTAATTGGCCTGAAAAACAATTGCAGAAGAAATGTTACATTCCAAGATCTCTAATTTTTCCTCTGTCATTAATATTTGATAACTTTCAAGTTATTTTCTTCCATAGAGAGAGGATGTTCATACTTACTGTGGGGCCCAGAATTTGTTCTGATTATCTTGCTTCTGCACTTCAACACTGACTTTACTGACAGCCCCAGAAAATACTCATGTTTTGAGTACCTGCACTCAATGTGAAATGATGGGTTCATGCAGTGAGTATGATGGTGAATAAGACACATCCAGACCCTTCCATCAAACATCAAACTGAGTGTGAGAACTCTTGTTATAATCTCCTAAATAAATTCTCCTTTGCTTGTATTACCTCCTGCACCTAGCAAGGTTCTAGGTACAAAGTAGATGCAATTAATCTATGAATCAGTTGAAAGTTCTGACATCTTTTTGTAAATCCCAGACTCTCTACCAATATACCAACCCATGAGTAAGATAAATAGAGGTGAGTACAGATTTTATGTATATCATGTAGGGGTCTAATTGTGTTATGGTAAGTTTGAATGCAGAGCTAATTAGTTTGTATGACTGTCCTGTGTTGTAGAAACTATATTATAGCTGCACATTTGTTTTTATGAAATCAGTTAGCCGCCAAGGAAGCCCATTGAAATGAATAGAAACTAATTGAAAGTAATAGTGAATTACCTGAACATATATTGCCAGTAAATTAAATTAATTGAAGGTAATTGATAGTGACTGGAATTAATAAAAGTAATGGAAACAAATTGTACGTAATTGAAATTTATTGAAATTGAATTAAACTGAATAACTCAAAGTCTATTAAATTTAATAGATTATAATTGATATTAATTATAGACAATGCATAATAATAACATACCATTCTTAAAGGCTTCCAGCTGCATTTGCACCATACTATTGTCTTTAAAATGTAAAAATAAATTCTAAAAAAAAAGATATTATGGGAATAAAATACTACTTTGGAATTTTAGATTTCTCTGTGGAACAACAGAATTAGAATTTGCTTCTGATAACAGAGCTTTTCTTGATAACTTAGGAAGGTAAAAATGGTTTTATTTCCTTCAGGAAAGAGACTTTTATCGATTTAATGAGAACATTTTAGCTGTTAAAACATTAGCTTTGATTTGATGAATATTCTTGCAGTAGATGTTGTATTAAGTGTCTGCTATCTTTATAGCTATGTTGTCATATTCATTCACTTTTTATTTCTTTCCCTCGGTTATAAAACTTCCAAAACCCCCTAAGATTTCTCATAGACATATGTAGGAGGATGCAAAGACTTGCATTTTTAGCTTCTTCTGAACTTTGGGCATTTGGAAAAAAAAAAAAAAAGCAAAAAACACCATGCTGGATTTCCTATTGCAGAAATTGTAATCAGCTGGTTCCTTCCACTTCGGTGACAGTTCTTGCATGCATTTGGTGATGTTCATATTCTTCATGTTTTTACCAACTTTGCTGCTTTCTGAGTAGTATTGTTTTGTGAAAAAGTAATTTTCTCTCAAAATAACTGCATCAAATTTATTTTACATGAAATATTTATTCAATGTTTAGAGGACTGTAGATGAAGTTCACATGTGGAGTGGGAATAAATGCCAAATCATCCAGTTTACATTAGGAGAAGCCCAGGATTCAGAATGTAAATCAGAGATTCTCATGCTAGCTGTATATCAGAAGCATCTATGTGGCATATTAAATATGCTCTGGTCATGAGAGGGCCTGGACATCAATAGTATCTTTTCTTGTTGTTGTTTTTAATTTCCAGGTGACTTTGAAGGAGTGGCAGGGAAAACTACTAGGGTACTGGCAGGTTTGGTTTAGGCACTGCCTTCTTTTTCCCTTGCCCATGTTTACTTTCCCTTAGCACTGGAGCCCTTAAGCCAGTTCTTCATTCTTCTTTGTTTTAAAAACTGCTCATAGTCACTTGATTTAAGGTATAAATTCATAAAAGTTGAGAATAAGATTACTCCCAAACAAAATTGAACACAGACCCAAGTTTGATGAAATGCTTAGGCATGAGCAGTTTAGATGTGATAAAAGCTCCAGGACCCTGGAAATCTATGACAGTGTCCTGACAGGTGCACAGTGACTTCCCTGATGGTGGAATTCCTGCTCACCTGCACTTCATTATAACCCATGCTGAGGAAGTAATCTGGCTCCTAAGGAAGGCCTCTGTAATTCCATGAGAATTTATCTTATGATAGGGGAATGTCAACATCAGTTGTGATAGAGGAAGATCAATATATATTTTAACAATATGTGGATGTATTCAGCCAATATCTCCTTGGGTTTTCTCAATATCATAAAGTTCAAATTTCCTAACTCTCCAGTGTCAGTGTACATACTGTAATACAAGCAGTTCACTGGCTGCAAAATGAGGTTTGTATCTGGGCATCTGTTTAAACCTCAAGCATCCAGCCCACAAGATGTTGTCTACTCTTTAGTTAGTAAAATTACAATGAAAACCTTAACACTCTACCACCAACATCTAACAGTTTGCTTTGTATAGAACGATTCAAAAAGGATAGACCCCTAAATTAATAGGGATTTCATCACCAAACTAATCCAAATGCAAATAAATGTAAGAAAATATTCAAACAACCATCAGAGAATACTATAAATAATTCTATGCAAATAAACTAGAAAATCTGGAAGAAATGGACAAATTCCTGGACACATACACCTTCCTAAGACTGAACCAGAAAGAAACAAAATCCCTAAATAGACCAATAAAGAGTTCTGAAATTGAGCAGTAATAAATAGCCTACCAACCAAAACAAAGCCCGAGATTAGATGGATTTACAGCTAAATTCTACCAGAGGTACAAAGAAGAGCTGGTACCATTTCTACTAAAACTATTCCCAAAAATTGAAAAGGAGGGACTCCTCCCTAACTCATTCTATGAGGCTAGCATCATCCTGATAGCAAAACCTGGCAGAGATACAATAAAAAAAGAAAACATCAGGCCAAAATCCCTGATAAAATTGATGCAAAAATCCTCAATAAAATATTGGCAAACTGAACTCAGCAGCACATCAGAAAGATTATTCACCACAATCAAGTTGGTTTTATCCACAAGATGCAAGGTTGGTTAAACATATGCAAATCAATAAATGTAATTGATCACATAAATAGAAGTAAAGACAAAAACCACACGATTATGTCAATAGATGAAGAAAAGGCCTTCAATAAAATTCGACATCCCCTCACATTAAAAACTCTCAATGGGCCAGGTGTGGTGGCTCAAGCCTGTAATCCCAGCACTTTGGGAGGCCAAGGCAGATGGATCACCTGAGGTCGGGAGTTCGAGACCAGCCTGACAAACACGGAGAAACCCCGTCTCTACTAAAAATACAAAAAAATTAGCCAGGCATGGTCGTTCATGCCTGTAATCCCAGCTACTCAGGAGGCTGAGGCAGGAGAATCGCTTGAACTCGGGAGGCGGAGGTTGGGTGAGCCAAGATCATGCCATTGCACTCCAGCCTGGGCAACAAGAGCGAAACTCCATCTCAAAAAACAAACAAACACACACACACACACACACACACACACACACACACACACACTTTCTCTCTCTCAATAAACCAGGTATTGAAGAAAAATGCCTTAAAATAATAAGAGCCATATATGACAAACCCACAGCCAATATCATACTGAATGGGCAAAAGCTGGAAGCATTCCCTTTGAAAACCAGAAAAAGACAAAGATGCCCTCTCTCACCATTCTTATTCAACATAGTATTGGAACTTCTTGCCAGGGCAATCAGACAAGAGAAAGAAAAACGGTATTCAAATAGGAAGAGAGGAAGTCAAATTATCTTTGTTTGGTGATGACATGATCCTATATCTAGAAAATCCCAATGTCTTAGCCCAAAAGCTTCTAAAGCTGATAAGCAATTTCACCAAAGTCTCAGGATAAAAAATCAGTGTGCAAAAACCACTAGCCTTCCTATACACCAAAAACAGTCAAGCAGAGAGTCATATCATGAAACAACTCCCATTCAGAATTGCCACAAAAAGAATAAAATACCTAGGAATACAGCTAATAAGGAAAATGAAGAACCTCATTATTGAGAACTACAAACCACTGCTCAAGGAAATCATAGAGGACATAAACAAATGGAAAAATATTCCATTCTCATGAATAGGAAAAGTCAGTATCATGAAAATGGCCATACTGCTCAAAGTAATTTATAGATTCAATGCTATTCTCATCAAACTAACATTGACATTCTTCACATAATTAGAAAAAAATTATTTTAAAATTAATGTGGAACAAAATAGAAGCCCAAATAATCAAGAAAATTCTAAGCAAAAAGAACACAGTATACTACAAGGCTATAGTAACCAAAACAGCATGGTACTGATTCAAAAACAAACACATAGACCAATGGAACAGAACAGAGAACTCAGGAATAAGACTGCACATCTACAAACATCTGATCTTCCACAAACCTGACAAAAACAAGCAATGGGAAAAGGATTCCCTATCTAATAAATGGCTCTGGGGGAACTGGCTAGCCACATGCAGAAAATTGAAACTGGACCCCTTCCTTACACCTTATACAAAAATTAACTCAAGATGAACGAAAGACTTAAATGTAAAACCCCAAACTATAAAAACCCTAGAAAAAAATCTAGGCAATACCGTTCAGGACATAGGCACAGGCAGAGATTTAATGGCGAAAATGCCAAAAGCAATTGCAACAAAAGCCAAAATTGACAAATGTGATCTCATTAAACTAAAGAGCTTCTGCACAGCAAAGGAAACTATCATCAGAATGGAAGAAAATATTTGCAGTCTATCCATCTAACAAAGGTCTAATATTCAGAGTCTACAAGGAACTTAAATAAATTTACAAGAATAAAGAAACAACCCCATTAAAAAGTGGGAAAAACATTAACTTCTCAAAAGAAAGTCATTCACGTGGCCCACATGTGAGAAAAAGGTCAACATCCCTGATTATTGGAGAAATGCAAATCAAAACCACAGTGAGATACCATCTTACATCAGTCAGAATGGCTATTAATAAAAAGTCAAAAAATAACAGATGCTGATGAGGTTGTGGAGGAAAAGGAACACTTCTACACTGTTGGTGGGAGTGTAAATTAGTTCAACCAATATGGAAGACAGTGTGGTGATTCCTCAAAGATCTAGAGGCAGAAGCACCATTTGATCCAGAAATCCAATTACTGTGTATATACCCAAAGGAATATAAATCATTCTATTATAAAGATACATGCATGTTTATGTTCATTGCAACACTATTCACAATAGGAAAGACATAGAATCAACCCAAATGCCCATCAGTGATAGACTGGATAAAGAAAACGTGGCACATACACATCATGGAACACTATGCAGCCATAAAACAAACAAGATTATTTCCTTTGCAGGGACATGGATGGAGCTGGAAGCTGTTATCCTCAGCAAACCAATGCAGAAATAGAAAATCAACCACTGCATGTTCTCACTTAAAAGTGGGAGCTGAACGATGAGAACATATGGACACATGGTAGGGAACAACACACACTGGGGCTTGTCAGGAGTAAAGGGGAGGGGAAGGAGAGCATCAGGAAGAATAGCTAGGGGATGCTGGGCTTAATCCCTAGGTGGTGGGTTGATCTGTGCAGCGGACCACCATGGCACATATTTACCTATGTAACAAGCCTGCACATCCTGCACATGTACTCTGGAAGTTAAAAGTTAAAGGAAAGAAAAAAGAAAAGAAAATATTCAAGTATTCAAATTCATATGAATGTACAATTCTACTTGATGTTGATATTATAGTGAGATTCCTCTGCCTTTCTCCTCTCTCCCCTCTTTTCATAGAGGTAATGAAGAACACGGTTGGATGAATTTTCTTCCATCTCCTCAAAAATTCAGAAAATTGTTACTCATTCTAGATTTTTAAGAAATAGTATCCTAGACATGACTAGTTTTCAAATTCATTTTCAGAGGTCTCTGGTTGCTGTGTGTGATTTGCTAACTTCTATTGGCTTCTCCTGGTAGGGAAAAAGATTGAACTGGTAGAGATCATGGAGAGGGAAAAATGCCTGAGATAGATATTGATATTTGGTTTACTTTTGTATTTAACTCTCATTATTTATCAGGTTTTAATTTAGAGAGAAATAATTTTAGCTTATTTTAACAAATGCTTTGAGGCATTTTTTATCCAGCAATTATTGTGATAATTGGGTTTCTTTCTTGATTACTGCCCTCATATTATTTGTATACTTCTATACTTGGCTATATTGTCTTTAGAGACTTCACTATATTCCAAAATAATTAATTTATATAAATATTTGTTCTGAAATTTGGTTAGTTTTATTTTAACCTTAATTCAGGAATTTCTAGAAATTCCTTCTACCTCTTTTTCCCAGTCTTGGTCAAAAAGCTAGATTGCTGGCTGAATAGATGGATTAGATAGGTTAGATTGGTAGACGGACTCACAAATTTTCAAATAGATAAGAATATGTGTTTATCCCTAAGAACCCCAAATAACTAATGTTTCCATAATTTTAAGCATATTAGTATGGATTTAACATAGTAAGTCATATTAGATAACTTTAATAGCCCTCACTCTCACAATAACTAAAAATATTAAATGAACTATTTATCGATGACCTGGCAAACGTAAGAAAATGTAAGACGTCTCAAAAAAATGAAGGTTGCAAATATAGAAAGAGTGAACCACTTGTTTTACTTGAAACAAGTTTTACTTGTTTTACCTGGTGAAATTGAACTCTGGTCTTGGCTCTCTGAAGCACTCACTACCCACGGAAGCCAGGCCCAACCTTTGGTAGAGAGGTAATAGGTAATCACTTGTATTAAGGTGGAATCACTAACACCCACACCCTCATTGTAAGAGTGAAGAGGAAAACAACCTTATAAATAAGGACCTTTGTATTTATCATAAAATTTAGCACTTTGCCTGGTACCTCACGAAAGTTTGACATAGGCCTGGCACAGTGGCTCAGCCTGTAATCCAAGCACTTTGGGAGGCCAAGGCAGGTGGAACACTTGAAGTCAGGAGTTTGAAACAATCCTAGGCAACATGATGAAAACTCATCTCTACTAAAAATACGAAAGAAATAGCGGGTGTGGTGGTGAGCACCTAGAATCCCTGCTCTGAGGCAGGAGAATCGCTTGAACCAGGGAGGCGGAGGTTTTGGTGAGCCGAGATTGCGCCACTGCACTCCAGCCTGGGCAATGTTGCAAGACTCTGTCTGAAAAAAAAAAAAAAAAAAAGTTTGGTACATATTTTTGTATGATCATTTTTGTTATTAGGGCTCCTAGAAGGTAGGTTTTCTGTTGTTGTTGTTGTTCTGAATAAAGCCTATTGAATATCCTACAGTGCATGGTAATGTGTACAATCAATAAGAACAAAAGACCTCATACAGGAAGCTGAAGGAAAGAAAAATCACATTCTTCTCTCCAAATCCTTCTTTCAGAAATGAAGCTTGCAAAAATATGATGTAGATTTACATTACTGATTTATTCATTCAACAATCCAAGTAAGTCACACTTGGGAGAGTTTTGTTTCTTGCTATTTTTCTGGAAACTATTGTCCTAGAAAAGCTCGACCTTTCCTGAGATTCAGCCCCACTGAACTCACCAATGACCTGGATTCTGTACCACAAAGATCGTGGAAGTTTTTGTATAAATTGTCAGTCACTACTCAATCACCATGGCATATTTTGGATGTTCATTTATCTTTCTTCAGCCAATGACAATATTGATTTCCCACTATTTTTTTAAATGCTTATCTCATGGAAGCAGGACTATTTTGCTTCTAGTTACCCTTTGAAGATATCCTTCACCTCAACTCTTTCCTCATTTCTTCTTTGTTTTCCCCAATGCAGGGACTATTTTTGAGACCCTTGTAGACCTTTGTCTGCGTTTGATTTCTACTATTTAGCATACCTCTTACATAGCTGTGAATATTCTTCATTCAATGCATCAATGGAAAAGTACCTTCTATTACCCCTAATATGAGAGCCCTTTATATTACCCCAATATATTAATTTATCCAGTTAATTTGGCATCATTACTTATTGTGCAGAAATTTCTCAGCTAAAATATATAGTGCAAGTAATGCAACCTGAGACACATTTGTAAGAGCTTCATTGGTTATAAATTCTCAGAATTTGTGTCTGGTTTCTGATTCCCATTCCATAATAATCCTCAGTAGAAATAATTCTAGTAGTGCACAGTGAACTTCCTGCTGTTATGTCATCCACTCATTAGACAGAATATGAAGACTTTGAATCATGACACACAACTATATTTACTTGTGTGATGATTGATACTAAAGCTCTATTATGTGAAATTTCATGTTGAGGTCAAACTAAATTTTATATTTTCTTATTGTTTATCAATTTCTTATTTACGAATTGTGTTACTTTTTCGTAAGAGGAAATACAATCATCTCCTTTATAAGGTCTGGTTCTCCATTCTGTATTAGTCAGGGTTCTCCAGAAAAATAGAACCAATTGAAGATTAGATAGATAGAGACAGACAGACAGACAGACAGACAGATAAGATAGATAGATAGATAGATAGATAGATAGATAGATAGATAGATAGATAGATAATAGATAGATAGATAGATAGATAGATAGATAGATAGATAGATAGATAAAAAAGAAAGAGATAAATATAGGTAGACATAATGTTTCAAGGATTGGCTCACAAGATTATGGAAGCAAGAAGTCCCATGATCTGCCATCTGCAAGCTGGAGAACCAGGAAAGCCAGTGGTATAATTCAGTCTAACTCCAAAGGACTAAGAACCAGAGAAGCCAATGGTATAAGTGCTGGCCTGAGATTGAAGGGTGGAGAATCAGGAGTGACAGTGTACATTGGCAGAAGAAGATGGATGTCCCAGCTCAAGAAGAGAGGATGAATTTCCTCTTCCTCTGCCTTTTTGTTCAGAGGATGATGTCCATTCACATTCATGAGGCAATCTTCTTTAATCTGTTTACAAATTCAAACACTAGTCTTTTCAGGAAACACCCTCACAGACAAATCCAGAAAAAATGTTTTACCAGCTATTGGAGTGTCTTTTAGCAAAGCCAGTTTGACAGATAAAATTAACCATCATATCTTCCTATAAAATTGAGCATATATTCAGGTGTGTCCCAATTGTTTCTTTTACATACATTTATCACAGCATCTATAATAATTTAATGTCCTTTTTAATTTTCACTTACAGTGATGTGACACTAAATGATGTTTTGGGCAACAATGGAATGCATATGTAACAGTGGCCTCATAAGATTATAATAACACATTCATAATGTATCTTTCCTTTTTTGTAACTTTTAAGTTTGTTGTATATGTGCAGGTTTGTTATATAGGTACACTTATGTCACAGGAGTTTGTTGTACAGATTATTTATCACTCAGGTATTAAGCCTAGTACCTATTCATTATTTTCCTGATCCTTTCCTCACTCCCACCCTTTACCCTGTAATAGGCACAATGTCTGTCGTTCCTTTCTATATGTCCATGTGTTCTCATCATTTAGCTCCCACTTATAAGTGACAACACGCAGTATCTGGTTTTTCTATTTCTGCTTAGTTTGCTAAGGATAATGGCCCCCAGCTCCATCCATGTCCCTGCAAAGGACATGATCTCATTTGTTTTTATGGCTGCATACTATTTCATGGTATATATGTACCACATTTTCTTTATCCCGTCTATCAATGATGTGCATTTAGATCAATTCCATGTCTCTGCCACCGGGAATAGTGCTATAATGAACATATGCATGCATGTGACTTTGTAATTGAAAGATTTATATTTCTTTGGGTATACCTAGTGAAGAGATTACTGGGTCGAATGGTATTTCTGTCATTAGGTCTTTGAGGAATCCCCACACTGTCTACCACAATGGTTGAACTAATTTACACTGCCACCAACAGTGTGTATATGTTCCTTTTTCTTCGCAATCTTGCAGCATATGTTATTTTTTGACTTTTTGAGAATAGCCATTCAGACTGATGTGAGACCGTATCTCATTGTGGTTTTGATTTGCGTCTCTCTAATGATCAGTGATGTTGAGCTTTTTTTCATATGACTGTTGGCTCTATGTACGTCTTCTTTTGAAAAGTGTCAGTTCGTGTTCTTTGCCACTTTTTAATGGGATTGTTTTCTTCTTGTAAATTTGTTTAAGTTACTTAGAGATGCTAGATATTAGACCTTTATCAGATGCATAGTTTGCAAAAATTTTCTCCCATTCTGTAGGTTGCCTGCTCATGCTCTTGATAAGTTTCCTTTGCAGTGCAGAAGCTCTTTAGCTTAATTAGATCCCATTTGTCAATTTCTGCTTTTGTAGAAATTGCTTTTGACATTTTCATCATGAAATATTTGCCTGTGCTTATGTCCTGAATGATATTGCCTACATTGTCTTCCTGGGTTTTAAATTTAAGCATTTAATCCATCTTGAGTTAATTTTTGTATATGGTGTAAGGAAGGGGTACAGTTTCAATATTCTGCATATGGCTAGCCACATAATGTACCTTTTCTATGTTAGATATGTTTAGATACATAAGTACTTATCATTGTGTTAAATTGCCTATAGTATTCCATACAGTAGCGTGCTGTACAGGTTTGTAGCTTAGGAGTTATGGGCTATACCATATAGCCTAGGTGTTTGCACAACAATGAAATCACCTTACAGTGCATTTCTGAGAATATATCCCCTTCATTCAGGAGGGGATATATTTCAGTGTCATGACCGTATTTTTTTCTCTTTTCTTTTTTCTTTTAAACAAGTTCTCACTCTGTTGCTCAGGCTGGAGTGCAGCGGCGTGATCACGGCTTACTGCAGCTTCGACCTCCTGGGCTCAGACGATCCTCCTACCTTAGCCTCCTGAGTAGCTGGAACCACAGGCATGTGCCACTAGGCCTGGCTAATTGTTTTTGTACTTCCTGTAGAGACAGGATCTCATCATTTTGCCCAGGCTGGTCTCAAACTCCTGTGTTCAAGCAATTTTCCACCTCGGCCTTCCAAAGTACTGGGAGTATAGGCATGAACCACCATGCCCAGCTAACTGTATTTCTTTCAACAGGAGCAGTAAAGGGTATATATGTGATAAAACACGGGATCCAGATCTCTATAGGTAAGATCAAAGCATCTTTGACTTAAAATTGTGTAACCCTGGGCACATTCCTTAAGCTCTCTCTGCCTCAATTTCTTATCTTTGAGATGAAGATAATAAGAACACCTGCTATATAGGATTATTGTACAAATTAAATGAATTTATTCATGTAGCGTAACTAGAGTGGAGTAAAAGCTCAAACATATAAGAGAAATAAAATAGGATGTCAATCTTCTTGAGGGCAAATTCAATGTCTGATCCCCTACTATGTTCACATCACCTAGTTCAGAACTTTATTACACCAGAAATGAGAACTCATCACACCTGAAACTCCTAAGTCACATGGATTTAATAACTCTCCCTTGTTCATGGTTCCCAGTGTTCCAATTCCTTTCTTACTTTTCTCATTGCTCACTGAACCCATGCTTTATAGATAATAGATAAATATAATTTGAGTGATAGTCCTTGATGGAAAATCCACATGATACCTATATATGGATGACACTGAAATAAATCAATTTAATGAAGCTACTGAATTTTTATATGATTTTAGACATTAAAATTTTTTCAATGATTATAAACAAAAATACTCTACTAAAACATTTACCTTCTTGTGAAATGCTTGAGTGTCACAGAACATGTCTCCAGGATGAAACTTACTGTCTATGCAGAGGTTTTGGATTTTTTAATTGAAAACCTGCATAATTAACAACATTCTCCAATTTTATCTATTTTTTTTTGTACAAAGCACTCTTTTGCTGATTAAAATAATTTTTTTGGTGAAATTTAAAACTTTATTCCAATAATTCACCTTTGGCCTTGCTATTCTACTTTGAAACTCTGCAGAATATTCTTTGGGATATCACCTTAATGTGTTTGTAGACATTTTTATTTTTAATTCTCCACATGTCAGAAAATTTCCTCACTGATGAATTGTGAAAGATATAGCTAAGGTCTCTTGTGGCTTTCAAGATGTAGCTGTGACCCTAGTCTGGCTGACATTTGTTTTTCTCACTATTTTTGTCTCCCTGTAAATTCAGTTTAATCACAACTGAAGCACGGCTTCTTTGGTTTGGTGGGAGAATTTGAAAGCATATATATATATGCTTATATATATTCCATTTTAGTGCTACCAGGCAACAAAGATCTGTTGATAGCAGCTTGCCGTATGACCTTCAACCTTACTAGCCTTCTTCAGTGCTAGCCAAAGAATGGAAAACTTGATGCGCTGAGCCAGCTAGAAATGGATACCTTCATCAGACCACTTTATCAACACAAAAACCATGCTAAAATTCTAATGCATTTCTGAGACCAATATGGTTTTACAAATGACTTAGAGTGGCCTACTAGCTTTCTGAAAAGACAGGTTAACTTCCATGAATAGCTCGGCTCATTTAAAACTGCTGTTCAGATATTCTAAACTGCCACATCACATCCTCATATGAAATACACTTTTGCCCTTTCCTATAAATTTTGTATAACAGAATACAACATTATTCATTGGGCTTTTCCCTTTCTCTCTCTTCTTGAGATAATCACATCCTTAGGGCATTATAAGGAAAGACATGTATCCAAGCTCCTATAATCCTCAGGAGTGTGATTGCCTTGTGGTAATTATACCCTCCTTCCAAGATGTCTTATACCATTATTATGGTGCCTTATTGCTCAAATACGACAGAGATACCTGATAATGTAATTACTTCACCTTATCACGCTTTAATAAATAATGTAGGAAGGACAGCCTCTGTAGTGAGCCTGTCTAAAGAGGCCAAGCATACAAAGGGACGGTATCTGTGATACAGCTGATATTAATTTGCAGAGCTGAAGGTAAGCAACAGAAACATTAAGATCAGATATTTTACCATGAATGATTAGGCAAATGCATAAGCCAGGGTGTATCAAAGCACAGCTCCCTCTCTAGACACTTGGAGAACAGATTGCCTATCCAAGTGTGAACGTTTGCTACTTACACGCCTTTTGAGGCATGAAGAAATGCATGAGATTTATTGTTTTTTATATTCCTGGACTTGCCCCTGCCCTGCCTCTAGCGTAAGTGTCATAAAGGTCAATATGTGTTTGAAACACTGGCTATTATACAAAAATTTGAGCTCACTGTGGTTGTTGATTTAATAATATCTACTGATTATTCCTCTCACTTTCTTGAAGATTCTCTGCTTTTCCCTTCAGCTTTTTAAATATCCAAGGACTGATCAGTACTTTGGCAGACAACTCTGATTATAATTGAAAACCATCATTGTATACATGAAGAACTCTTTCTTCTAACCATAGAGTGACACGTTTATAATCTGATTAAGAAATAGTCTTCTGCATATAGCCAAGATGAAGACTTCTACTAGGTAAAGGCAACCTTGAACTGTCTACTCAAATAAACACTATCAAAAATGTACTTGGATCAGAGGCTTCATGAGGGATAGTGCAAGAAATTTCTTTGGAATTGTAGAATGGAGTAGGCTAGGCACCATGCACTGAGCACTGTGTTAGGTGCTATGCTCTCCAAACTGAGGACAGTGATTGCCACAAAATCAGTATTCAAATAATGTGGAACAAATGGATAAATTAATGAATGAGCCTAGTGAGTTGGAAAACTTTGAGGAAATTAAACACAAAGTCATCTGGATAAAGATTAAATTAGTTAATTCACACACACACACACACACACACACGCACCAGACACATAGTACATATTTTTAAGTGTTAGATATTATTACTAGATTATTATTTCATTGCTCAATCTGTTATAATGTGATTATCTAAGTATGTTCCCAATAAAAAACATAAAGGAAATTCAAATGTATTGCAAAATGGAGTTGCAAGCGGTAGAAAAAAGAATGGACAAAAAGAAGATGAAGTCAGATTCCACATAATAAAGAATATCCACAAGCAACTTTTGCAGCTTAGATTTTAAAGGTAAAAATGAGGCTCTCCGTTCTGCTATGCAGCCCAAGATAGAACACAATCATTGATACCTATTATGTAATGGACATAATCCTAGATCTTGATTTACACAAAACAGAATAAAAATCAATGTCTGTTCTCAACGTCTTTTCAGTCTTGTAGTAAATATGTGATATGTGCATATATACATAAACATATTAACAAAACAGGATGTAGATACCTTTAAAATGAACAGTATATTAGTATTCTATTGCTGTAACAAGCTATCACAAATTTAGTGTCATAAAACAACATAAATTTATTTTCTTACAGTTGTAAAGGTCAGAAGTGTAATGCAGATCTCACTGGGTTAAAATAAAGGTGTAGGAAGGCTGTGCTGCTTCTTGGAGGTGCTGAGAAGAATCAGTCTCTTTGCCTTTTCCAGCTTCTGCAGGCCACCCACACTGCTCAGCTCATTTGAAGGTTTTTGTGTGCCTTCAAAGCCAGCAACGTGGACTTTTCAGGTCCTTTTCATATCACATTATTCTGATCTTCTCTCCTACCTGCTTCTTTCATTTTTCAGAACCCTTATGTTTACATTATATGAACCTGGATAATCCAAAAATAATCATCCTATTTTAAAGTCAGCTGATTAAATTACAATTTAATTTCTTTTTGTCATATAATGTAACACATTCACAGGTTCTGGCAATTTGGACATGAATATTTTTTGTAGGTAGGGCACTATTCTGACTGTCAAGGGCAAAGAATTTCAGTAACTGCTTTAAACATAGATTGTACAGTGGACTTTGGACCTAGTCTTCACATTAGCTAAATCTTGGACAAGTAGAAAGGAAACTAACATTCAGTTGTTTTCAGTCATTTCTCTTTTAGTCCTTACGTTATGTCCTAAAAGGAACCTGTACCTATAGAACAAATATGATGGGTTCCCTCCCTTGAGACTGAGGATGAAATATACTCCCAGAAAGTGGAAGAAATATAAGAACCCTCCAATGTGAATAACCGGAACAAGGAATTGGGCAAATAGTCTCATCACAAACAAAATAAATATCTAAAACAAACAAAATTAAAAAGGAAAAATCTTTGTAGCCATAACCTTGTTTTAGTCACAGTATATTTGCTCTTGTTTAATCATGAAAATATCATTGTTAAGATGTTGCCTATATCCAAACGTTTTCCCTAAAGTAAAAAATACCCAACTACTTGAAAAAGTTACTTATTGGGATTAAGGCCATGTGTCTCCTGGAATTTCTCCCTAACATTAAAAGAACAACAACAACAACAACAACAACAACAACAACACCTGGAGAAGATAATGCACAACTATTGCCAACAATTAATGCAACCAAATGAAATCTTTTAATTCAAAAGTAAAAATTACTGTTGTATTTTTCAGGATTCAACCAGAGACACACAGCAAGTAGAAGATACATCTTAAGAGATTTATTACAAAGAATTAGCTTGGCAAATCTGAAATGCAGAGAGCAAGCCATTAGGAAGGGAAGACCAGAGCTCTTGGATACAAGCTTTATCGGTTGTCTATAGGCTTAACTTCTTTATCTTCAGGGAAGCCTCTGCTCTTCCCTTAAGACATTTCAACTGATTGAATCAGAGTCATCTAAATTACCTAATATAATCTGCTTTACTTACTAAAGTCAATTTATAATGGGCTTTCATATGTACAAAATACTTCCACTGCAAAATCTGAATTAGCATTTGATTGATTATCAGGGATCATAACCTAGCCAAGATGACACATAAAAATCATCACAGCCTACAAATTGGAACTCTTGTACATCCTCTTAAAGACAATAACAAATCCGTATTTTCACATAACATGATACAACACTCCTACATTCAACCAAAACATGCCAACTCTTTTCCTAGAAGAGAGTGCAAAGTCCTAAGGTGATTCTCATTTATGTTAATAGCTTGTAGCTTAAACAGTATGCTATAAAGTTAACTTATAAAACATCCTATCTTAGATAATAAGGGCATGAGAGAGGGAAGGAAATAAAAATATTTGGTTAATATACATGCAAACATATTCATAGAAAATTAAGAAAGAAATATAACTATCGTAGTCCTCATTTCTGCAATTGGTCATGTGGTCTTAACTGGTATTTTTAACTATTTTCTTCTACTATCCATTCTACGTTCCCTTTGTACTCAGCAGACACCTCAACTGGCTGTTGTTCTTTGTGACCCAAACCTCCATTCTTGAAAGGAATGAACCATTAGCAGTCTTGCTTGAATGAAGTAATTATACTTTTTAATTTTTTTTTTGAACTTTTATTTTTTATGTTTGGGGTTACCTGCACAGGTTTGTTATATAGGTAAATTGCATATCACATGGGTTTGGCGTATAGATTATTTCAACCACCCAAGTAAGAAGCATAGTACACAAATAGGTATTTTTTTATTCTCTCCCTCTTCCCACCCTCTACCCTCGAATAAGCCCTGGTATATGTTGTTCCCTTCTTTGTGTCCACGTGTTCTTAATGTTTAACTCCCACTTATAAGTGAGAACATGGTAATTGGTTTTCTGTTTCTGTGTTAGTTTGCTTAGAACAATGGCCTCCAGCAGCATGTATGTTGCTGCAAAGCATATGACCTTGTTCTTTTTGATGGCTGCATAGTATTCCATGGTGTATATGTACCACATTTTTTTAATCCGGTCTACTGCTGATGAGCCTTTAAGTTGATTCTGTGTCTTTGTTATTGTGAATAGTGCTGTGATGAACATACATGTGCATGTGTCTATATGGTAGAATGATGTATATCCCATTGAGTATATACCCAGTATACCCCAGAATGGTAGTTCTAAGATTTTATTTTAAAAATTAAAACAGAGGGTTCTCAAATCACCCCACTGCTTTTCACAATGGCTGAACTAATTTACATTACCACTGGCAGTGTGTAAGTGTTCCCTTTTCTCTGTGGCCTTGCCAGCATCTATTACTTTTTGACTTTTAATAGTAGCCACTCTGGTGAGAGATGATATCTCATTATGGTTTTGATTTGCATTTATCTAATATTTAAGGATGTTGAACATTTTTTCTTTTCCTTTTTCTTTTTTTTACGGTCACGTCCACCTCCGGTTGACACCTTTCCTGCCTCAGCCTCCGAGTAGTGAGATCAGGTGCCACCATCCCCCGGCTATTTAGTAGAAACGGGGTTTCACCGTGTTAGCCAGGATGGTCTCGATCTCCTGACTTCGTGATCCTCCCGCCTCGGCCTCCCAAAGTGCTGGGATTACAGGTGTGAGCCACCACACCCGGCCAGGATGTTGAGCATTTTTTCATATGCTTGCTGGCCATGTATATATTCATTTTCTTTCCCCACTTTTTAATGTGGTTGTTTGCTTTTTGCTTGTTAATTTAAGTTCCTTATAGATTATGAATATTAGACACTTGTCTGATGCATAATTTGCAGATATTTTCTCCTATTCTGTAGGTTGTCTGTTCACTCTGCTAACAGTTTCTTTTGCATGCAGAAGCTCTATACTTTAATTAGGTCACTTAACAAAACAAAAAATCGATATTTTTGTTTTTATCGCAATTGCTTTTGGTGTTTTTGTCATGAAGTCGTTGCCTGGGCCTATGACGAGAATGATATTTTCTAGGTTGTATTCTAGGGTTTTTATTGCTTTAGGTTTTACATTTAATTATTTAATCCATCTTGAATTGATTTTTGTATATGATGTAAGGAAGGGGTCCAGTTTCAATCTTCTACAAATGGCTATCCAGTTATCCTAGCACCACTTATTGAATGGGTAGTCCTTTCCCCACTGCTTGTTTTTGTCAACTCTGTCAAAGATCAGATAGTTGTAGGTATGTGACCTTACTTCTGGGCTCTCTATTGTGTTCTGTTGGTCTATGTCTATTTTTCTACCAGTACCATGCGCTTTTGGTTCCTGTATTTTGTAGTATACTTTTAAGTCAGGCAATGTGATGCCTCCAGCTTTGTTCTTGTTACTTAGAATTGCCTTGGCTATTTGGACCCTTTCTTGTTTCCATATGAATTTTAAAATAGCTTTTTAAAAAATTCTGTGAACAATGTCATTGATGGTTTGATAAGAATATCATTGACTCTGTAAATTGCTTTGGGTAGAATGACCATTTTAACAATATTGTTTCTGTTTGTAGACAATATGATTCTATACATAAAAGCACCACAGTGTCTGCCCAAAAGCTCCTTGATCTGATAAACAACTTCAGTAAAGTTTCAGGATACAAAATCAATGTACAAAAATCAGTAGCAATCCTATACACTAACAACATCCACTCTGAGAACCAAATCAAAAACACAATTCCACTCACAAGGTAACAAAAATAATAAACCCAGGAATATAACTAGCCAGGGAAGTGAAAGATCTTTAAAATGATAATTACAAAACACTTCTCAAAGAAATCAGAGATAATACAAATAACTGGAAAAAAATTCCAGGCTCACTGATTTTAATCACAGGGAATGGTAGTACTAAGAGATGCTAAGAGTAGTACTAAGGGATCTCATGTATTCCAGTCATATTCTTCCTTACTTCTTTGTAGACAAGTAGTCCAACCACCCAGCCATGATGTAACCCCCATCTTTGTTGATTCAGAAGTAAGGGACACCCAAAATGGTTGGGTGGCAGTCTTAACTTTCACTTCAATTGAATCGTGTTTCCCAGAAGCTTTTCTTCATTTGGAACGATGTTCTCTAGGCTGGCAGGGTATAAGGGACAGCAAGCAAGAATCCTGTTAGTGGGTTATGAGGGCTAATAATGAATGGTGACACTCCCATTTCCACTCTTTGATTTCTGAGCCCATAAATCCTGGCTGTAGGAGAAAAAGCACTATATATTTTATGCTGACGCAGAGCATACTCAATGTCCTAGAGAAACTTGCCCCAGTTCTGAAAGGTATTTCTATGTATAGCTATGTATAGCTGGCACTGAGTCTTCAAAAGGCCATTCCACTGTTCTATCAAGCCAATTGCTTTAGGATAGTGGGGAACATGGTAAAATCAGTGAATTCCATAAGCATGGGCCCATTGTTACACTTTGTCTTCTATGATGAGACTTTCTGCATCAGAAGCAATATTGTGAGAAACCATAAAGGTGGATAAGGCATTCTGTAAATTCACAAATTGTAGCCTTGGCAGAAGCATTGCATACACAGAAGGCAAATCCATATCCAGAATAAATGTCTATTCCAGAAAGAATAAAGAACTGCTCCTTCCGTGATGGAAGTGGTCCCATACAATCAATGTGCCACGAGGGGTAGGTGGCAGATCACCTGGGGAATAGTGCTGTATCAAGGACTCTGATGTTGGTCTCTACTGCTGGCACTGTGGGCACTCAGAAATGGTTATAGCCATGTCAGTTTTGGTAAGTGGAAGTAGATGGTTTTGAGGATTATTTTCCTTGGTCTAGCATATAATCACTCTAGTAAATGGTTATAAATTCCTTTGGGGAAGGCTGAAAATAACAGTATAATTTTTTTTCAGTGTAGCAGGGTGGGGACCTGGACTCTCCTTTCTTAAAGAAGTATCCATTGTGTAAATTGGATCAAGTCTGAGAATTGATTGAGGAGCCATGACTCTCTGCTTTAGCAATTTAAGTTCACAAGACTTGGAACTCTTTCCCATATACAGATCAAGTAGGAATAGATTGCTTATCTATTTCTTTCTAGGAGCACCAACATCAACTATCCTATGCAATAGCTATCTGCAAGCCAGACTCTTCTGATTACTGCTTTTACTGCAATCCATTACAGTAGCCACATCCACCTTGTCTTTGAGGATTATAGGCCACTATCTGGCCCCTGCCAACCTGTGAGCCAATTATCCTTATTCCTTTTTTGGATCTCAGTTAGATGGCAGGAGTCCCACAGTAATTTCTGACCATAAAAAAAGCACCCAGGGAGATCTTGAAGGATACAGGCCTCTCTTCACAAATTAATTTTTCGCAGTTGGTGGTAAAAGTTGTCTCCTCTGGATGCTCCCAGGATGGGTAAGAAGGTCTTACATCATAAATCCACTCCAATGTTCCTGTTTCCCTAAGCCCTTAGATACTTTTCTCTGTAGCATAACAAGGCAGTTCTGACATTCTAACTTCATTTGGTGTTTGTCACCTTAAGGTCCACGTTTTATCCAACAAACCAACCAAACCATAGAGACTTTTTAACTTATTGAGCTAAACATTGATTCCAGAATCTCTCTAAGGCTCATATATCAGTAAAAGTAGTCTGATTCAACTTTATGTCTCTTTCTGCATTACCCCAGTCCATTAATATTCATACACACACATATTTCTTAGATTTCTGTCCATATAAATTTGAAAAAACATGCAATTGTTTTGGTATATAATGTACTTTCTAGTGAGTCACACTTTGTAATTCAGCTTTTGGGGTCTCTGGGCTCAAGTATAGATATAGATCTAAAGGCAAAGAGAGATGGTGAAGTAGTCCTTGAGAAAAATCAACAGTGTTTTGCAAAGCAACCATCTCAGGGGAAACCATTATAAATTCTTCAGGCAAAGAAGGGCTAACTTCCCCAGGCAGGGATAGAAGGACAAATAATATTTGGTAGAATTTAGGGTTTCAGCATTCCCAGCTTCATTGGGATCTCCTCAAATGTCCCTATTCTGATGGGACCCTGTTATTTCCTAATAATTCTTTTACTTTAACAGAAGACACCCAGAAATGTTGGGAATACAAAGTCGTAATTCAACCACTCACAGTGTGAGAGTCTGAGTTTGGTTTTCAGAAATCCCAGCCAGACAACTAATAGGGCATGAGAAAAATTTTAAAACATAAATAAACATTTTGAATTTTCAGGTCATTTATGAAGAGCTGTTACTGGGAGACCTGAACTCATTCTTTTTCTCCCTTCTTACTCCAGGAAAGAGTAATTATTGCTATTGCACACTAATAAGCAACAACCAAATTTCATTATCCTCACTAGTATGACTAAAATGTTCTACAGTAGCCAAACACAGTCATCTAGAACCTTGCCTTCTATAGGCATTTGATTAAAAGAGTCATGGAGTTACACTTTTATTTTTCTGAAAATTATCTTTTAATAGCTTTGGAGATTTTCCACTGAGATGCCTAATCATTTTATTTACCTGAGCCAGATAAACTTTATTGTCAAAGAAGTGCAACTCATAGATGTTTTAAAGCCAGGTACATCTTTCTTTGCTTCCTAGGGTGAACCCAAATAAAAATAAAACTTTATTTTCAGTTTTTCTAATGTTAATTTTCTTCTCTGCTACTTCTGCTTTGATTTGCATTTAGTTTGTTTACAGATAATAAGTTATTCCCCAGCTAGTGTTTGGTTTTATGGTCAGACTATTCAGTGATCTCTGTAAATGAATTTATAGAGATTTTGTCTCTGTTGGGTGAGAGAGGGTACAGAGTTGGCTAGTCTTTTCTCTTTATTTGTCTATTTAAATCAAATAACTGAAGAATTCTTACCCACTGGGAAGAGACAAGCTCTTTGATACAGACTGGTGAGTTCTATAATTTGTGTTTATTCTTGACCCACAGCTGAAATTTTAGAATTAATTCGTTTCCTCTATTTGTGTCTGTATGCCTGCTTATTTGTAATTCAGAAAGGAATGTGTGTAATATTTTTTAATTTTCTGGATTGTATTAATAAATAGGAATATATAATTTCTTTAGTTCCATGCTGACTGGCATTAAAAAATTAATATTTTTATAAATTAAATGATCCTGAAATTCCCCCAAAATAAGGAAATTGAACTTCCAATATTTTTCATATTAGATTTAAAAATAATTCTTAAAGAAACTCAGAATGTTTCAGACATTCGAATTCATATAATTTAGATAAATCTTTGGCAAATGAGACTAGTTAAATAATTTTGTTTTAATAAAAACAGCCGTTTTCTCTGATTTATCAGTGTTAAGTGTAATATAATCTTATATTTTTATTCTATTTGGATATGTTCTTCTTAAACTTATAGAGGTTTACCAATCAATAAATTAGTATTACT